>NC_090356.1:19128236-19458236 GCF_035084215.1 Heptranchias perlo
AGGGCTTTGCAAGCTCTATATCAACCCGTGACTTAGAGAAATAGTAATTTAAACTAATTATGTTTGGTGCATATATATACAACTGCAGCCTTCAAAGGGTTATTGCAAACAATAAAGATTTGATCAAAGTGTTGACTACTTCGTGTTACTGAATTACTCACATTTACCCCGTAACAGAACATTGACTCCCTCCCTAAATCTCTCCGCCTTTCCTCCGTTAAGTTAAAGGCGCTATATAAATGCAAGTTGTTGTTATATTGTATAAACTGGAGCAATACATTTGTCCAGGTATAGAAAGAACTTGCATTTATTTAGTGTCTTTTGGGTGTAAAAGAAATGACAGCCATCCGTGGCTAAGTAAAGAAATTAAGGACAGTATCCGACTAAAAACAAGGACATATAAGGTAGCCAAACTTAGTGGGAGGATAAAAGATTGGGAAGTCTTCAAAAGACAGCAAAAAGTAACTGAAGGATTGATTAAGAAAGGGAAGATAGATTATGAAAATAAATTAGCAAAAAATATAAAAACAGATAGCAAGAGTTTCTATAGTTATATAAAAAGAAAAAGGGTGGCTAAGGCAAACGTAGGTCCCTTAGAGGATGAGACTGGGAAATTAATGGTGGGAAACATGGAGATGGCAAAAATGCTGAACAAATATTTTGTTTCAGTCTTTATGGTAGAGGACACTATGAATATCCCAACACTGGACAAACAGGGGGCTCTAGGGGGGGAGGAGCTAAATACGATTAAAATCACTAAGGAATTGATACTCAGTAAAATAATGGGACTCAAGGCGGATAAATCCCCTGGACCTGATGGCTTACATCCGAGGGTCTTGAGGGAAGTGGCAGTAGGGATTGTGGATGCTTTGGTAATAATTTTCCAAAATTCTCTGGACTTGGCAAAGGTCCCGGCAGATTGGAAAACTGCTAATGTAACACCCTTATTTAAAAAGGGTAGTAGGCAGAAGGCTGGAAATTATAGACCAGTTAGCCTAACATCTGTGGTGGGTAAAATTTTAGAATCTATTATTAAGGAGACAGTAGCGGAACATTTGGATAAACATAATTTAATAGGACAAAGTCAGCATGGCTTTACGAAGGGGAAGTCATGTCTGACAAATTTGCTTGAGTTCTTTGAGGACATAACGTACAGGGTGGATAAAGGGGAACCAGTGGACGTAGTGTATTTAGACTTCCAGAAGGCATTCGACAAGGTGCCACATAAAAGATTATTGCTCAAGATAAAGAATCACTGGATTGGGGGTAATATTCTGGCATGGGTGGAGGATTGGTTATCTAACAGGAAGCAGAGAGTTGGGATAAATGGTTCATTCTCGGACTGGCAACCAGTAGCCAGTGGTGTTCCGCAGGGGTCGGTGCTGGGTCCCCAACTCTTTACAATCTATATTAACGATTTGGAGGAGGGGACCAAGTGTAACGTATCAAAGTTTGCAGATGATACAAAGATGGGAGGGAAAGTGGAAAGTGAGGAGGACATAAAAAACCTACAGGGGGATATAGACAGGCTGGGTGAGTGGGCGGAGATTTGGCAGATGCAATACAATATTGGAAAATGTGAGGTTATGCACTTTGGCAGGAAAAATCAGAGAGCAAGTTATTATCTTAAAGGCGAGAAACTGGAAAGTACTGCAGTACAAAGGGATCTGAGGGTCCTAGTGCAAGAAGATCAAAAAGTTAGTATGCAGGTGCAGCAGGTGATCAAGAAGGCCAACGGAATGTTGGCTTTTATTGCTCAGGGGATAGAATATAAAAACAGGGAGGTATTGCTGCAGTTATATAGGGTATTGGTGAGACCGCACCTGGAATACTGCATATAGTTTTGGTGTCCATACTTAAGAAAAGACATACTTGCTCTCGAGGCAGTACAAAGAAGGTTCACTCGGTTAATCCCGGGGTTGAGGGGGCGGCCATATGAGGAGAGGTTGAGTAGATTGGGACTCTACTCATTGGAGTTCAGAAGAATGAGAGGCGATCTTATTGAAACATATAAGATTGTGAAGGGGCTTGATCGGGTGGATGCGGTAAGGATGTTCCCAAGGATGGGTGAAACTAGAACTAGGGGGCATAATCTTAGAATAAGGGGCTGCTCTTTCAAAACTGAGATGAGGAGAAACTTCTTCACTCAGAGGGTAGTAGGTCTGTGGAATTTGCTGCCCCAGGAAGCTGTGGAAGCTACATCATTAAATAAATTTAAAACAGAAATAGACAGTTTCCTAGAAGTAAAGGGAATTAGGGGTTACGGGGAGCGGGCAGGAAATTGGACATGAATTTAGATTTGAGATTAGGATCAGATCAGCCATGATCTTATTGAATGGCGGAGCAGGCTCGAGGGGCCGATTGGCCTACTCCTGCTCCTATTTCTTATGTTCTTATGTCTTTTACATCCCCAGGGTGCCCCAAAAATGCTTCACAGCTAATAAATTACTTTTGAATGTAGTCACTGTTTTTGTGAAGGCAATTGGGGTATATGTATTTCTTGGAGTGAGAGATGTGAATACTGGGGAACATAACATTTTTCCACTTTGGACACTGTGTTGGGATTAAGGTGAAAAGACCTCTGTTCTGATACATTCTAAAGTTTCCTTCTCCTGATGTAAGAGAGGAGAGTGAAAGATAAACTGACCTGGGCCATTCTCATGCACTAGCTACAGGTGGGGAGTCGTTTGCCATGTAGGGATATCTAAAATCTAAATAATACATATTTCATGTTATAATAAAATAAATAGTATGGAAACATTGTAAACTGATTAGCTGTTTTTTTAATGTTGTCCCTACTCTCCTCATTTCCCACTTCCCTTTTTAATGAGTTGTTACTACAGAAACCTGTTGTGAAATTAAATTAATCTCTCTATAACATTTTATATCTGTACATATTTCCTGTCTGCACCACTCGACATTCTGTTTTCATATTTTTGTCACATTTTTTATGTCAACCTTTCCACTATAAATTCCTTTGTTCACATATATTATGGGTTTTGCCCATGTAAACTCATCACTCTGGTTGTTCAATCTGGTCACCAGGTTCCTACAGTTCTCTCAAAATGTTTTCTGAAAATGCTTTATATCCACCATTTTTTCCCTCAGTAACTAACATTTCTAATGCCTTAATAAAGATTTAGACAAAATAAAAAACATTCAAAAATGATACATTTCACAATAACATGATTACATTTATCCACGGAATTGCCTTTTGTGTTTTTTAATGCCCTCGTTTACATAAAGGCTCAGATTCACCCAAAAATCTGGGCTTGAAGTTGATAGCTTTTCTTCAAATAATTTTGAAAAGCAAGAGGGCTAATTTCAAAACTTAACTGAGTCCAAATTTATATTTAGTTTATGTGTGAGAGAAAAATGAGAGTACTAAGTACAGGTATGTTATAGCTTTTGATTTGTGTTTTATAAACTTCAGAAAACGTGTTAAGCTGACAGATGGAAGAGAAAGTGAATTAATGTCTTTGTTCATGCTAATGTTCAATTTTCAAAAACTCTGAAGATGAATTCTGAAGTCAACTACATATCCACCTGCTTTTGTTGAGTTAGAAAAGGTTGATGCTAATGGTTTCCACTTCTGAGACAGCAGGGGTTAAATTATTCCGTGTAGCACCCGTTTTTCAGGCACTACGCAGCCTCTTAAGGCCCCAAAATGACAGGCAGGAAGTGCGCATGCACACTTCCGTCCTTTACCCACGGCTGAAGCGGGTATTAGGCCCAATGCATATGCAAATAAGGGACCTAATGCCTATTTCAGGTCCCTGCTGCAACATTGGTTTTCCCTGAGGCAGCCAGCGCCGACTGCCTCAGGGAAAACCAACCCTAAACATTGCTTGCAAAAAAAAAGCTAAGTACTTACCACAATCACAATCTCGATCGCCGCCACTCCCGGTCCAGAGATCCCTGACCTCCGATCTTGGTCCAATTATCCTGGGCCTATAACTCCACTTCACCTGAAGACTACATTTGGTCTTGACTTGCTCTGTGTAACAGCATGAGCAACTGACTAGTATCTTATCAATAACCTTACATCGCATGCACTTTCTGTCTGTAGCACTTGACTGCCTATAGTCACGATTTTATCGCATTTTTCCCATTACAAATTCCTATGTAAACTTGCCACAACGTCATTAGGCATAATTTGGCCACTGGGTGACTTTGTGCCTGTTTCGGGAATGCGTTTTGGGGGTCCCTCTCTAGAAATTATATGAGACTTGGTCTACCATCTTGGTTTTTTAAACACAGGTCAGTTTTCATCTTAAATATTAGCTTTTCACCATAATTCTTTATCACTTTAAATCATAGGTGTGGGTTTTAACTTTTAGGCAGCCGACCGGTGGAGCATGCTGGCAGCCCGCCCAATGCCCTATTGCAGAAGGCTGAGATAAGCTTCGTCTCCTCTCAGCGTGTGTTATCATTGTTCTCACTTTCAAAATGGCTGCCAGTCCATTGCTGCAGAAGCACTGGAATTCTCTTGCCTTTCAGAGGCAAATAGGGCACAAATAGCACTGGGAACATGTCTACAATGTTAAAATGAATTTGATACAGGAACATAGGATGGGGTCACAAAAACCTTGCCATTGGGAAAAAGCAGGCCTGATACTCAAGGTGTTTAAAAAAAGCTATTAAAAATTAGGCTAACCAGGTATTTCTGACACCTTCCAGAAAAGTGCAAAAGAACCAAACCACTTCTTTTTCTCCTCTTTTACTGTAATTGGCATCCATTTCACGTTATTACAGTTGAATTGCTCAGTCAGACAGAGCTGGCTGTGATCAGTCTGTCCAAGCTATTAAACGGCAGTAAAAAGCAAAAAGCTGCAAATCTGAAACAAAATCAGAAAATGCCAAGTTCTGATGAAGGCTGCGTACCTGAAACAATCTCTTATCCGTTCTCTCCAGAGATGCTCACTGACCAGCGTTAATTCAACATTTTTGGAAAAAAGCAGTGGGTTGAGTCTGTGACACTTTTCTGAAATGTTTCCAAATATCTGGTCAGCAATTTGTGGGTGTGGGTGGGGTTTATGCATTAATAACAATCTCTCAGAGTGACGATCCGGATTCTTTCCCCTCAGTCTGGTTCAGTAATAACTGAAGTCGAATACATTTTAAAGTTCAACACATCCTTAATAGCAGGGTTCTTAGTCTGCAGCATTGATTTGGACTCCTGATAGAGTCCCTCTATGCTGGCAAAGCAAGAACAAGAAACATACAGAAATCCACACGTTTTTATACAAATCAATAGGGTTGGAACATACTTAACGAGGGTCAACACCAATCATAAGCCGGGCATAGGTTGCCATGCGAGGTTACATTATTTCCGGCCAATCATAAATCGTCCATGTGCTGATCATGCTGCTGTTAGACATCAAAGGGGATAACTTCCTCACTTTCCAACTTAGAATGTTCTTCCCTGTCCCTTCTGTTCCTTATCTCCCAACCTGGAATGTCTTTCAACTTTGGCTAAGCTCGTTCCCTATATTGATCTGCCATAAACATGGAGACATTCAGACCAGTCCTTGACTCACATCAAAGACCCTACATTGCTAAGACCATGCAACCCTGCTGACGAAGCAAACATATGGCCCAGCAGGAGGGCCAGGCCACTTGTATCAATCTCAGTTACTAACTAATTAACCCTTTCTAACCATTTTGCATTCTGCTTCTTTGCCACGTAGGCATCTTAATATTTTACCGAAAACTGACCACGTAGGGATTCTCAAGAGAAGGCAGATTTCATTTAAGTCTCGAGGAGTTCCTGTCTACAGAGGTATAGTAAACATGATTTGTAAGTGAGGCTGGAAAAGAGAGAGATCAGGATCTCCAGATTAGTTGTAAGAGGAATTTACAGTACCTGGGTCAGGTAAAGGACAGAGCGATATGAAAGTCAGGATCTTGTTGAAGTCTAATTATTTGCAAAAGGTGTGAAGGATATAGAATATAAAAACAGAAAATGCTGGACAAGCTCGACAAGTGAGGCAGCATCTGTGGAGAAAGAGTTAACATTTCAGGTCGAAGACCTTTCGTCAGAATGTTTCCAGCATTTTCTGTTTTTATTTCAGATTTCCTGCATCCACGGTATTTTGCGTTTGAAGGATATAGAAAATGGCTCGCTCACAGCCACTCCCTTACAGGAAATGCTTATATCAGTTACAGTGTAAGCAGAGACAGAGAAGAGTCTCTGTTCAGGTGAATTAAGACGGGACATTAACTTACGTAGTTGCAGGTCTGAGTTAAAACAATTTAGGGCAGTTTGGTAAGATAATCATTCATTGTGAATATCAGGTAAGAGAAAGAAAACAGGGACTTGTTTAAGTGTTTGAAAGAAAGGAAACGGCACTAACTCCAGTTAGTGCGGACTTGTGTAATAAGGGAGTCCCTTTATTGGGGATGTTTTCCCTAAAACAGATTAATTGCTGACGGATTTAAATAAGTAATAGGGGATTTCACTCATACGGATTATTACGCTTTTACTGCACCATTCCATTGAGATACACAAAACCGCAGAAGACAGTGGGGGTGAAATTTGACTTGGGCAGGGACATAAAACAAGTGGTATCGTATCTGTCGCCAATTACACGTCCCGCCCGATATTAAGTCCCATTGATGTCAATCCCATTTTGCAGCCCCGCCCAAGTCGAATTTCACCCTCTCTGACTGCAAAAGACATGCAGAAGCTTTGGGAGGGCTTTGCAAGCTCTATATCAACCCGTGACTTAGAGAAATAGTAATTTAAACTAATTATGTTTGGTGCATATATATACAACTGCAGCCTTCAAAGGGTTATTGCAAACAATAAAGATTTGATCAAAGTGTTGACTACTTCGTGTTACTGAATTACTCACATTTACCCCGTAACAGAACATTGACTCCCTCCCTAAATCTCTCCGCCTTTCCTCCGTTAAGTTAAAGGCGCTATATAAATGCAAGTTGTTGTTATATTGTATAAACTGGAGCAATACATTTGTCCAGGTATAGAAAGAACTTGCATTTATTTAGTGTCTTTTGGGTGTAAAAGAAATGACAGCCATCCGTGGCTAAGTAAAGAAATTAAGGACAGTATCCGACTAAAAACAAGGACATATAAGGTAGCCAAACTTAGTGGGAGGATAAAAGATTGGGAAGTCTTCAAAAGACAGCAAAAAGTAACTGAAGGATTGATTAAGAAAGGGAAGATAGATTATGAAAATAAATTAGCAAAAAATATAAAAACAGATAGCAAGAGTTTCTATAGTTATATAAAAAGAAAAAGGGTGGCTAAGGCAAACGTAGGTCCCTTAGAGGATGAGACTGGGAAATTAATGGTGGGAAACATGGAGATGGCAAAAATGCTGAACAAATATTTTGTTTCAGTCTTTATGGTAGAGGACACTATGAATATCCCAACACTGGACAAACAGGGGGCTCTAGGGGGGGAGGAGCTAAATACGATTAAAATCACTAAGGAATTGATACTCAGTAAAATAATGGGACTCAAGGCGGATAAATCCCCTGGACCTGATGGCTTACATCCGAGGGTCTTGAGGGAAGTGGCAGTAGGGATTGTGGATGCTTTGGTAATAATTTTCCAAAATTCTCTGGACTTGGCAAAGGTCCCGGCAGATTGGAAAACTGCTAATGTAACACCCTTATTTAAAAAGGGTAGTAGGCAGAAGGCTGGAAATTATAGACCAGTTAGCCTAACATCTGTGGTGGGTAAAATTTTAGAATCTATTATTAAGGAGACAGTAGCGGAACATTTGGATAAACATAATTTAATAGGACAAAGTCAGCATGGCTTTACGAAGGGGAAGTCATGTCTGACAAATTTGCTTGAGTTCTTTGAGGACATAACGTACAGGGTGGATAAAGGGGAACCAGTGGACGTAGTGTATTTAGACTTCCAGAAGGCATTCGACAAGGTGCCACATAAAAGATTATTGCTCAAGATAAAGAATCACTGGATTGGGGGTAATATTCTGGCATGGGTGGAGGATTGGTTATCTAACAGGAAGCAGAGAGTTGGGATAAATGGTTCATTCTCGGACTGGCAACCAGTAGCCAGTGGTGTTCCGCAGGGGTCGGTGCTGGGTCCCCAACTCTTTACAATCTATATTAACGATTTGGAGGAGGGGACCAAGTGTAACGTATCAAAGTTTGCAGATGATACAAAGATGGGAGGGAAAGTGGAAAGTGAGGAGGACATAAAAAACCTACAGGGGGATATAGACAGGCTGGGTGAGTGGGCGGAGATTTGGCAGATGCAATACAATATTGGAAAATGTGAGGTTATGCACTTTGGCAGGAAAAATCAGAGAGCAAGTTATTATCTTAAAGGCGAGAAACTGGAAAGTACTGCAGTACAAAGGGATCTGAGGGTCCTAGTGCAAGAAGATCAAAAAGTTAGTATGCAGGTGCAGCAGGTGATCAAGAAGGCCAACGGAATGTTGGCTTTTATTGCTCAGGGGATAGAATATAAAAACAGGGAGGTATTGCTGCAGTTATATAGGGTATTGGTGAGACCGCACCTGGAATACTGCATATAGTTTTGGTGTCCATACTTAAGAAAAGACATACTTGCTCTCGAGGCAGTACAAAGAAGGTTCACTCGGTTAATCCCGGGGTTGAGGGGGCGGACATATGAGGAGAGGTTGAGTAGATTGGGACTCTACTCATTGGAGTTCAGAAGAATGAGAGGCGATCTTATTGAAACATATAAGATTGTGAAGGGGCTTGATCGGGTGGATGCGGTAAGGATGTTCCCAAGGATGGGTGAAACTAGAACTAGGGGGCATAATCTTAGAATAAGGGGCTGCTCTTTCAAAACTGAGATGAGGAGAAACTTCTTCACTCAGAGGGTAGTAGGTCTGTGGAATTTGCTGCCCCAGGAAGCTGTGGAAGCTACATCATTAAATAAATTTAAAACAGAAATAGACAGTTTCCTAGAAGTAAAGGGAATTAGGGGTTACGGGGAGCGGGCAGGAAATTGGACATGAATTTAGATTTGAGATTAGGATCAGATCAGCCATGATCTTATTGAATGGCGGAGCAGGCTCGAGGGGCCGATTGGCCTACTCCTGCTCCTATTTCTTATGTTCTTATGTCTTTTACATCCCCAGGGTGCCCCAAAAATGCTTCACAGCTAATAAATTACTTTTGAATGTAGTCACTGTTTTTGTGAAGGCAATTGGGGTATATGTATTTCTTGGAGTGAGAGATGTGAATACTGGGGAACATAACATTTTTCCACTTTGGACACTGTGTTGGGATTAAGGTGAAAAGACCTCTGTTCTGATACATTCTAAAGTTTCCTTCTCCTGATGTAAGAGAGGAGAGTGAAAGATAAACTGACCTGGGCCATTCTCATGCACTAGCTACAGGTGGGGAGTCGTTTGCCATGTAGGGATATCTAAAATCTAAATAATACATATTTCATGTTATAATAAAATAAATAGTATGGAAACATTGTAAACTGATTAGCTGTTTTTTTAATGTTGTCCCTACTCTCCTCATTTCCCACTTCCCTTTTTAATGAGTTGTTACTACAGAAACCTGTTGTGAAATTAAATTAATCTCTCTATAACATTTTATATCTGTACATATTTCCTGTCTGCACCACTCGACATTCTGTTTTCATATTTTTGTCACATTTTTTATGTCAACCTTTCCACTATAAATTCCTTTGTTCACATATATTATGGGTTTTGCCCATGTAAACTCATCACTCTGGTTGTTCAATCTGGTCACCAGGTTCCTACAGTTCTCTCAAAATGTTTTCTGAAAATGCTTTACATCCACCATTTTTTCCCTCAGTAACTAACATTTCTAATGCCTTAATAAAGATTTAGACAAAATAAAAAACATTCAAAAATGATACATTTCACAATAACATGATTACATTTATCCACGGAATTGCCTTTTGTGTTTTTTAATGCCCTCGTTTACATAAAGGCTCAGATTCACCCAAAAATCTGGGCTTGAAGTTGATAGCTTTTCTTCAAATAATTTTGAAAAGCAAGAGGGCTAATTTCAAAACTTAACTGAGTCCAAATTTATATTTAGTTTATGTGTGAGAGAAAAATGAGAGTACTAAGTACAGGTATGTTATAGCTTTTGATTTGTGTTTTATAAACTTCAGAAAACGTGTTAAGCTGACAGATGGAAGAGAAAGTGAATTAATGTCTTTGTTCATGCTAATGTTCAATTTTCAAAAACTCTGAAGATGAATTCTGAAGTCAACTACATATCCACCTGCTTTTGTTGAGTTAGAAAAGGTTGATGCTAATGGTTTCCACTTCTGAGACAGCAGGGGTTAAATTATTCCGTGTAGCACCCGTTTTTCAGGCACTACGCAGCCTCTTAAGGCCCCAAAATGACAGGCAGGAAGTGCGCATGCACACTTCCGTCCTTTACCCACGGCTGAAGCGGGTATTAGGCCCAATGCATATGCAAATAAGGGACCTAATGCCTATTTCAGGTCCCTGCTGCAACATTGGTTTTCCCTGAGGCAGCCAGCGCCGACTGCCTCAGGGAAAACCAACCCTAAACATTGCTTGCAAAAAAAAAAGCTAAGTACTTACCACAATCACAATCTCGATCGCCGCCACTCCCGGTCCAGAGATCCCTGACCTCCGATCTTGGTCCAATTATCCTGGGCCTATAACTCCACTTCACCTGAAGACTACATTTGGTCTTGACTTGCTCTGTGTAACAGCATGAGCAACTGACTAGTATCTTATCAATAACCTTACATCGCATGCACTTTCTGTCTGTAGCACTTGACTGCCTATAGTCACGATTTTATCGCATTTTTCCCATTACAAATTCCTATGTAAACTTGCCACAACGTCATTAGGCATAATTTGGCCACTGGGTGACTTTGTGCCTGTTTCGGGAATGCGTTTTGGGGGTCCCTCTCTAGAAATTATATGAGACTTGGTCTACCATCTTGGTTTTTTAAACACAGGTCAGTTTTCATCTTAAATATTAGCTTTTCACCATAATTCTTTATCACTTTAAATCATAGGTGTGGGTTTTAACTTTTAGGCAGCCGACCAGTGGAGCATGCTGGCAGCCCGCCCAATGCCCTATTGCAGAAGGCTGAGATAAGCTTCGTCTCCTCTCAGCGTGTGTTATCATTGTTCTCACTTTCAAAATGGCTGCCAGTCCATTGCTGCAGAAGCACTGGAATTCTCTTGCCTTTCAGAGGCAAATAGGGCACAAATAGCACTGGGAACATGTCTACAATGTTAAAATGAATTTGATACAGGAACATAGGATGGGGTCACAAAAACCTTGCCATTGGGAAAAAGCAGGCCTGATACTCAAGGTGTTTAAAAAAAGCTATTAAAAATTAGGCTAACCAGGTATTTCTGACACCTTCCAGAAAAGTGCAAAAGAACCAAACCACTTCTTTTTCTCCTCTTTTACTGTAATTGGCATCCATTTCACGTTATTACAGTTGAATTGCTCAGTCAGACAGAGCTGGCTGTGATCAGTCTGTCCAAGCTATTAAACGGCAGTAAAAAGCAAAAAGCTGCAAATCTGAAACAAAATCAGAAAATGCCAAGTTCTGATGAAGGCTGCGTACCTGAAACAATCTCTTATCCGTTCTCTCCAGAGATGCTCACTGACCAGCGTTAATTCAACATTTTTGGAAAAAAGCAGTGGGTTGAGTCTGTGACACTTTTCTGAAATGTTTCCAAATATCTGGTCAGCAATTTGTGGGTGTGGGTGGGGTTTATGCATTAATAACAATCTCTCAGAGAAGGCAGATTTCATTTAAGTCTCGAGGAGTTCCTGTCTACAGAGGTATAGTAAACATGATTTGTAAGTGAGGCTGGAAAAGAGAGAGATCAGGATCTCCAGATTAGTTGTAAGAGGAATTTACAGTACCTGGGTCAGGTAAAGGACAGAGCGATATGAAAGTCAGGATCTTGTTGAAGTCTAATTATTTGCAAAAGGTGTGAAGGATATAGAATATAAAAACAGAAAATGCTGGACAAGCTCGACAAGTGAGGCAGCATCTGTGGAGAAAGAGTTAACATTTCAGGTCGAAGACCTTTCGTCAGAATGTTTCCAGCATTTTCTGTTTTTATTTCAGATTTCCAGCATCCACGGTATTTTGCGTTTGAAGGATATAGAAAATGGCTCGCTCTCAGCCACTCCCTTACAGGAAATGCTTATATCAGTTACAGTGTAAGCAGAGACAGAGAAGAGTCTCTGTTCAGGTGAATTAAGACGGGACATTAACTTACGTAGTTGCAGGTCTGAGTTAAAACAATTTAGGGCAGTTTGGTAAGATAATCATTCATTGTGAATATCAGGTAAGAGAAAGAAAACAGGGACTTGTTTAAGTGTTTGAAAGAAAGGAAACGGCACTAACTCCAGTTAGTGCGGACTTGTGTAATAAGGGAGTCCCTTTATTGGGGATGTTTTCCCTAAAACAGATTAATTGCTGACGGATTTAAATAAGTAATAGGGGATTTCACTCATACGGATTATTACGCTTTTACTGCACCATTCCATTGAGATACACAAAACCGCAGAAGACAGTGGGGGTGAAATTTGACTTGGGCAGGGACATAAAACAAGTGGTATCGTATCTGTCGCCAATTACACGTCCCGCCCGATATTAAGTCCCATTGATGTCAATCCCATTTTGCAGCCCCGCCCAAGTCGAATTTCACCCTCTCTGACTGCAAAAGACATGCAGAAGCTTTGGGAGGGCTTTGCAAGCTCTATATCAACCCGTGACTTAGAGAAATAGTAATTTAAACTAATTATGTTTGGTGCATATATACAACTGCAGCCTTCAAAGGGTTATTGCAAACAATAAAGATTTGATCAAAGTGTTGACTACTTCGTGTTACTGAATTACTCACATTTACCCCGTAACAGAACATTGACTCCCTCCCTAAATCTCTCCGCCTTTCCTCCGTTAAGTTAAAGGCGCTATATAAATGCAAGTTGTTGTTATATTGTATAAACTGGAGCAATACATCTGTCCAGGTATAGAAAGAACTTGCATTTATTTAGTGTCTTTTGGGTGTAAAAGAAATGACAGCCATCCGTGGCTAAGTAAAGAAATTAAGGACAGTATCCGACTAAAAACAAGGACATATAAGGTAGCCAAACTTAGTGGGAGGATAAAAGATTGGGAAGTCTTCAAAAGACAGCAAAAAGTAACTGAAGGATTGATTAAGAAAGGGAAGATAGATTATGAAAATAAATTAGCAAAAAATATAAAAACAGATAGCAAGAGTTTCTATAGTTATATAAAAAGAAAAAGGGTGGCTAAGGCAAACGTAGGTCCCTTAGAGGATGAGACTGGGAAATTAATGGTGGGAAACATGGAGATGGCAAAAATGCTGAACAAATATTTTGTTTCAGTCTTTATGGTAGAGGACACTATGAATATCCCAACACTGGACAAACAGGGGGCTCTAGGGGGGGAGGAGCTAAATACGATTAAAATCACTAAGGAATTGATACTCAGTAAAATAATGGGACTCAAGGCGGATAAATCCCCTGGACCTGATGGCTTACATCCGAGGGTCTTGAGGGAAGTGGCAGTAGGGATTGTGGATGCTTTGGTAATAATTTTCCAAAATTCTCTGGACTTGGCAAAGGTCCCGGCAGATTGGAAAACTGCTAATGTAACACCCTTATTTAAAAAGGGTAGTAGGCAGAAGGCTGGAAATTATAGACCAGTTAGCCTAACATCTGTGGTGGGTAAAATTTTAGAATCTATTATTAAGGAGACAGTAGCGGAACATTTGGATAAACATAATTTAATAGGACAAAGTCAGCATGGCTTTACGAAGGGGAAGTCATGTCTGACAAATTTGCTTGAGTTCTTTGAGGACATAACGTACAGGGTGGATAAAGGGGAACCAGTGGACGTAGTGTATTTAGACTTCCAGAAGGCATTCGACAAGGTGCCACATAAAAGATTATTGCTCAAGATAAAGAATCACTGGGTTGGGGGTAATATTCTGGCATGGGTGGAGGATTGGTTATCTAACAGGAAGCAGAGAGTTGGGATAAATGGTTCATTCTCGGACTGGCAACCAGTAGCCAGTGGTGTTCCGCAGGGGTCGGTGCTGGGTCCCCAACTCTTTACAATCTATATTAACGATTTGGAGGAGGGGACCAAGTGTAACGTATCAAAGTTTGCAGATGATACAAAGATGGGAGGGAAAGTGGAAAGTGAGGAGGACATAAAAAACCTACAGGGGGATATAGACAGGCTGGGTGAGTGGGCGGAGATTTGGCAGATGCAATACAATATTGGAAAATGTGAGGTTATGCACTTTGGCAGGAAAAATCAGAGAGCAAGTTATTATCTTAAAGGCGAGAAACTGGAAAGTACTGCAGTACAAAGGGATCTGAGGGTCCTAGTGCAAGAAGATCAAAAAGTTAGTATGCAGGTGCAGCAGGTGATCAAGAAGGCCAACGGAATGTTGGCTTTTATTGCTCAGGGGATAGAATATAAAAACAGGGAGGTATTGCTGCAGTTATATAGGGTATTGGTGAGACCGCACCTGGAATACTGCATATAGTTTTGGTGTCCATACTTAAGAAAAGACATACTTGCTCTCGAGGCAGTACAAAGAAGGTTCACTCGGTTAATCCCGGGGTTGAGGGGGCGGACATATGAGGAGAGGTTGAGTAGATTGGGACTCTACTCATTGGAGTTCAGAAGAATGAGAGGCGATCTTATTGAAACATATAAGATTGTGAAGGGGCTTGATCGGGTGGATGCGGTAAGGATGTTCCCAAGGATGGGTGAAACTAGAACTAGGGGGCATAATCTTAGAATAAGGGGCTGCTCTTTCAAAACTGAGATGAGGAGAAACTTCTTCACTCAGAGGGTAGTAGGTCTGTGGAATTTGCTGCCCCAGGAAGCTGTGGAAGCTACATCATTAAATAAATTTAAAACAGAAATAGACAGTTTCCTAGAAGTAAAGGGAATTAGGGGTTACGGGGAGCGGGCAGGAAATTGGACATGAATTTAGATTTGAGATTAGGATCAGATCAGCCATGATCTTATTGAATGGCGGAGCAGGCTCGAGGGGCCGATTGGCCTACTCCTGCTCCTATTTCTTATGTTCTTATGTCTTTTACATCCCCAGGGTGCCCCAAAAATGCTTCACAGCTAATAAATTACTTTTGAATGTAGTCACTGTTTTTGTGAAGGCAATTGGGGTATATGTATTTCTTGGAGTGAGAGATGTGAATACTGGGGAACATAACATTTTTCCACTTTGGACACTGTGTTGGGATTAAGGTGAAAAGACCTCTGTTCTGATACATTCTAAAGTTTCCTTCTCCTGATGTAAGAGAGGAGAGTGAAAGATAAACTGACCTGGGCCATTCTCATGCACTAGCTACAGGTGGGGAGTCGTTTGCCATGTAGGGATATCTAAAATCTAAATAATACATATTTCATGTTATAATAAAATAAATAGTATGGAAACATTGTAAACTGATTAGCTGTTTTTTTAATGTTGTCCCTACTCTCCTCATTTCCCACTTCCCTTTTTAATGAGTTGTTACTACAGAAACCTGTTGTGAAATTAAATTAATCTCTCTATAACATTTTATATCTGTACATATTTCCTGTCTGCACCACTTGACATTCTGTTGTCATATTTTTGTCACATTTTTTATGTCAACCTTTCCACTATAAATTCCTTTGTTCACATATATTATGGGTTTTGCCCATGTAAACTCATCACTCTGGTTGTTCAATCTGGTCACCAGGTTCCTACAGTTCTCTCAAAATGTTTTCTGAAAATGCTTTACATCCACCATTTTTTCCCTCAGTAACTAACATTTCTAATGCCTTAATAAAGATTTAGACAAAATAAAAAACATTCAAAAATGATACATTTCACAATAACATGATTACATTTATCCACGGAATTGCCTTTTGTGTTTTTTAATGCCCTCGTTTACATAAAGGCTCAGATTCACCCAAAAATCTGGGCTTGAAGTTGATAGCTTTTCTTCAAATAATTTTGAAAAGCAAGAGGGCTAATTTCAAAACTTAACTGAGTCCAAATTTATATTTAGTTTATGTGTGAGAGAAAAATGAGAGTACTAAGTACAGGTATGTTATAGCTTTTGATTTGTGTTTTATAAACTTCAGAAAACGTGTTAAGCTGACAGATGGAAGAGAAAGTGAATTAATGTCTTTGTTCATGCTAATGTTCAATTTTCAAAAACTCTGAAGATGAATTCTGAAGTCAACTACATATCCACCTGCTTTTGTTGAGTTAGAAAAGGTTGATGCTAATGGTTTCCACTTCTGAGACAGCAGGGGTTAAATTATTCCGTGTAGCACCCGTTTTTCAGGCACTACGCAGCCTCTTAAGGCCCCAAAATGACAGGCAGGAAGTGCGCATGCACACTTCCGTCCTTTACCCACGGCTGAAGCGGGTATTAGGCCCAATGCATATGCAAATAAGGGACCTAATGCCTATTTCAGGTCCCTGCTGCAACATTGGTTTTCCCTGAGGCAGCCAGCGCCGACTGCCTCAGGGAAAACCAACCCTAAACATTGCTTGCAAAAAAAAAGCTAAGTACTTACCACAATCACAATCTCGATCGCCGCCACTCCCGGTCCAGAGATCCCTGACCTCCGATCTTGGTCCAATTATCCTGGGCCTATAACTCCACTTCACCTGAAGACTACATTTGGTCTTGACTTGCTCTGTGTAACAGCATGAGCAACTGACTAGTATCTTATCAATAACCTTACATCGCATGCACTTTCTGTCTGTAGCACTTGACTGCCTATAGTCACGATTTTATCGCATTTTTCCCATTACAAATTCCTATGTAAACTTGCCACAACGTCATTAGGCATAATTTGGCCACTGGGTGACTTTGTGCCTGTTTCGGGAATGCGTTTTGGGGGTCCCTCTCTAGAAATTATATGAGACTTGGTCTACCATCTTGGTTTTTTAAACACAGGTCAGTTTTCATCTTAAATATTAGCTTTTCACCATAATTCTTTATCACTTTAAATCATAGGTGTGGGTTTTAACTTTTAGGCAGCCGACCAGTGGAGCATGCTGGCAGCCCGCCCAATGCCCTATTGCAGAAGGCTGAGATAAGCTTCGTCTCCTCTCAGCGTGTGTTATCATTGTTCTCACTTTCAAAATGGCTGCCAGTCCATTGCTGCAGAAGCACTGGAATTCTCTTGCCTTTCAGAGGCAAATAGGGCACAAATAGCACTGGGAACATGTCTACAATGTTAAAATGAATTTGATACAGGAACATAGGATGGGGTCACAAAAACCTTGCCATTGGGAAAAAGCAGGCCTGATACTCAAGGTGTTTAAAAAAAGCTATTAAAAATTAGGCTAACCAGGTATTTCTGACACCTTCCAGAAAAGTGCAAAAGAACCAAACCACTTCTTTTTCTCCTCTTTTACTGTAATTGGCATCCATTTCACGTTATTACAGTTGAATTGCTCAGTCAGACAGAGCTGGCTGTGATCAGTCTGTCCAAGCTATTAAACGGCAGTAAAAAGCAAAAAGCTGCAAATCTGAAACAAAATCAGAAAATGCCAAGTTCTGATGAAGGCTGCGTACCTGAAACAATCTCTTATCCGTTCTCTCCAGAGATGCTCACTGACCAGCGTTAATTCAACATTTTTGGAAAAAAGCAGTGGGTTGAGTCTGTGACACTTTTCTGAAATGTTTCCAAATATCTGGTCAGCAATTTGTGGGTGTGGGTGGGGTTTATGCATTAATAACAATCTCTCAGAGAAGGCAGATTTCATTTAAGTCTCGAGGAGTTCCTGTCTACAGAGGTATAGTAAACATGATTTGTAAGTGAGGCTGGAAAAGAGAGAGATCAGGATCTCCAGATTAGTTGTAAGAGGAATTTACAGTACCTGGGTCAGGTAAAGGACAGAGCGATATGAAAGTCAGGATCTTGTTGAAGTCTAATTATTTGCAAAAGGTGTGAAGGATATAGAATATAAAAACAGAAAATGCTGGACAAGCTCGACAAGTGAGGCAGCATCTGTGGAGAAAGAGTTAACATTTCAGGTCGAAGACCTTTCGTCAGAATGTTTCCAGCATTTTCTGTTTTTATTTCAGATTTCCAGCATCCACGGTATTTTGCGTTTGAAGGATATAGAAAATGGCTCGCTCTCAGCCACTCCCTTACAGGAAATGCTTATATCAGTTACAGTGTAAGCAGAGACAGAGAAGAGTCTCTGTTCAGGTGAATTAAGACGGGACATTAACTTACGTAGTTGCAGGTCTGAGTTAAAACAATTTAGGGCAGTTTGGTAAGATAATCATTCATTGTGAATATCAGGTAAGAGAAAGAAAACAGGGACTTGTTTAAGTGTTTGAAAGAAAGGAAACGGCACTAACTCCAGTTAGTGCGGACTTGTGTAATAAGGGAGTCCCTTTATTGGGGATGTTTTCCCTAAAACAGATTAATTGCTGACGGATTTAAATAAGTAATAGGGGATTTCACTCATACGGATTATTACGCTTTTACTGCACCATTCCATTGAGATACACAAAACCGCAGAAGACAGTGGGGGTGAAATTTGACTTGGGCAGGGACATAAAACAAGTGGTATCGTATCTGTCGCCAATTACACGTCCCGCCCGATATTAAGTCCCATTGATGTCAATCCCATTTTGCAGCCCCGCCCAAGTCGAATTTCACCCTCTCTGACTGCAAAAGACATGCAGAAGCTTTGGGAGGGCTTTGCAAGCTCTATATCAACCCGTGACTTAGAGAAATAGTAATTTAAACTAATTATGTTTGGTGCATATATACAACTGCAGCCTTCAAAGGGTTATTGCAAACAATAAAGATTTGATCAAAGTGTTGACTACTTCGTGTTACTGAATTACTCACATTTACCCCGTAACAGAACATTGACTCCCTCCCTAAATCTCTCCGCCTTTCCTCCGTTAAGTTAAAGGCGCTATATAAATGCAAGTTGTTGTTATATTGTATAAACTGGAGCAATACATCTGTCCAGGTATAGAAAGAACTTGCATTTATTTAGTGTCTTTTGGGTGTAAAAGAAATGACAGCCATCCGTGGCTAAGTAAAGAAATTAAGGACAGTATCCGACTAAAAACAAGGACATATAAGGTAGCCAAACTTAGTGGGAGGATAAAAGATTGGGAAGTCTTCAAAAGACAGCAAAAAGTAACTGAAGGATTGATTAAGAAAGGGAAGATAGATTATGAAAATAAATTAGCAAAAAATATAAAAACAGATAGCAAGAGTTTCTATAGTTATATAAAAAGAAAAAGGGTGGCTAAGGCAAACGTAGGTCCCTTAGAGGATGAGACTGGGAAATTAATGGTGGGAAACATGGAGATGGCAAAAATGCTGAACAAATATTTTGTTTCAGTCTTTATGGTAGAGGACACTATGAATATCCCAACACTGGACAAACAGGGGGCTCTAGGGGGGGAGGAGCTAAATACGATTAAAATCACTAAGGAATTGATACTCAGTAAAATAATGGGACTCAAGGCGGATAAATCCCCTGGACCTGATGGCTTACATCCGAGGGTCTTGAGGGAAGTGACAGTAGGGATTGTGGATGCTTTGGTAATAATTTTCCAAAATTCTCTGGACTTGGCAAAGGTCCCGGCAGATTGGAAAACTGCTAATGTAACACCCTTATTTAAAAAGGGTAGTAGGCAGAAGGCTGGAAATTATAGACCAGTTAGCCTAACATCTGTGGTGGGTAAAATTTTAGAATCTATTATTAAGGAGACAGTAGCGGAACATTTGGATAAACATAATTTAATAGGACAAAGTCAGCATGGCTTTACGAAGGGGAAGTCATGTCTGACAAATTTGCTTGAGTTCTTTGAGGACATAACGTACAGGGTGGATAAAGGGGAACCAGTGGACGTAGTGTATTTAGACTTCCAGAAGGCATTCGACAAGGTGCCACATAAAAGATTATTGCTCAAGATAAAGAATCACTGGGTTGGGGGTAATATTCTGGCATGGGTGGAGGATTGGTTATCTAACAGGAAGCAGAGAGTTGGGATAAATGGTTCATTCTCGGACTGGCAACCAGTAGCCAGTGGTGTTCCGCAGGGGTCGGTGCTGGGTCCCCAACTCTTTACAATCTATATTAACGATTTGGAGGAGGGGACCAAGTGTAACGTATCAAAGTTTGCAGATGATACAAAGATGGGAGGGAAAGTGGAAAGTGAGGAGGACATAAAAAACCTACAGGGGGATATAGACAGGCTGGGTGAGTGGGCGGAGATTTGGCAGATGCAATACAATATTGGAAAATGTGAGGTTATGCACTTTGGCAGGAAAAATCAGAGAGCAAGTTATTATCTTAAAGGCGAGAAACTGGAAAGTACTGCAGTACAAAGGGATCTGAGGGTCCTAGTGCAAGAAGATCAAAAAGTTAGTATGCAGGTGCAGCAGGTGATCAAGAAGGCCAACGGAATGTTGGCTTTTATTGCTCAGGGGATAGAATATAAAAACAGGGAGGTATTGCTGCAGTTATATAGGGTATTGGTGAGACCGCACCTGGAATACTGCATATAGTTTTGGTGTCCATACTTAAGAAAAGACATACTTGCTCTCGAGGCAGTACAAAGAAGGTTCACTCGGTTAATCCCGGGGTTGAGGGGGCGGACATATGAGGAGAGGTTGAGTAGATTGGGACTCTACTCATTGGAGTTCAGAAGAATGAGAGGCGATCTTATTGAAACATATAAGATTGTGAAGGGGCTTGATCGGGTGGATGCGGTAAGGATGTTCCCAAGGATGGGTGAAACTAGAACTAGGGGGCATAATCTTAGAATAAGGGGCTGCTCTTTCAAAACTGAGATGAGGAGAAACTTCTTCACTCAGAGGGTAGTAGGTCTGTGGAATTTGCTGCCCCAGGAAGCTGTGGAAGCTACATCATTAAATAAATTTAAAACAGAAATAGACAGTTTCCTAGAAGTAAAGGGAATTAGGGGTTACGGGGAGCGGGCAGGAAATTGGACATGAATTTAGATTTGAGATTAGGATCAGATCAGCCATGATCTTATTGAATGGCGGAGCAGGCTCGAGGGGCCGATTGGCCTACTCCTGCTCCTATTTCTTATGTTCTTATGTCTTTTACATCCCCAGGGTGCCCCAAAAATGCTTCACAGCTAATAAATTACTTTTGAATGTAGTCACTGTTTTTGTGAAGGCAATTGGGGTATATGTATTTCTTGGAGTGAGAGATGTGAATACTGGGGAACATAACATTTTTCCACTTTGGACACTGTGTTGGGATTAAGGTGAAAAGACCTCTGTTCTGATACATTCTAAAGTTTCCTTCTCCTGATGTAAGAGAGGAGAGTGAAAGATAAACTGACCTGGGCCATTCTCATGCACTAGCTACAGGTGGGGAGTCGTTTGCCATGTAGGGATATCTAAAATCTAAATAATACATATTTCATGTTATAATAAAATAAATAGTATGGAAACATTGTAAACTGATTAGCTGTTTTTTTAATGTTGTCCCTACTCTCCTCATTTCCCACTTCCCTTTTTAATGAGTTGTTACTACAGAAACCTGTTGTGAAATTAAATTAATCTCTCTATAACATTTTATATCTGTACATATTTCCTGTCTGCACCACTTGACATTCTGTTGTCATATTTTTGTCACATTTTTTATGTCAACCTTTCCACTATAAATTCCTTTGTTCACATATATTATGGGTTTTGCCCATGTAAACTCATCACTCTGGTTGTTCAATCTGGTCACCAGGTTCCTACAGTTCTCTCAAAATGTTTTCTGAAAATGCTTTACATCCACCATTTTTTCCCTCAGTAACTAACATTTCTAATGCCTTAATAAAGATTTAGACAAAATAAAAAACATTCAAAAATGATACATTTCACAATAACATGATTACATTTATCCACGGAATTGCCTTTTGTGTTTTTTAATGCCCTCGTTTACATAAAGGCTCAGATTCACCCAAAAATCTGGGCTTGAAGTTGATAGCTTTTCTTCAAATAATTTTGAAAAGCAAGAGGGCTAATTTCAAAACTTAACTGAGTCCAAATTTATATTTAGTTTATGTGTGAGAGAAAAATGAGAGTACTAAGTACAGGTATGTTATAGCTTTTGATTTGTGTTTTATAAACTTCAGAAAACGTGTTAAGCTGACAGATGGAAGAGAAAGTGAATTAATGTCTTTGTTCATGCTAATGTTCAATTTTCAAAAACTCTGAAGATGAATTCTGAAGTCAACTACATATCCACCTGCTTTTGTTGAGTTAGAAAAGGTTGATGCTAATGGTTTCCACTTCTGAGACAGCAGGGGTTAAATTATTCCGTGTAGCACCCGTTTTTCAGGCACTACGCAGCCTCTTAAGGCCCCAAAATGACAGGCAGGAAGTGCGCATGCACACTTCCGTCCTTTACCCACGGCTGAAGCGGGTATTAGGCCCAATGCATATGCAAATAAGGGACCTAATGCCTATTTCAGGTCCCTGCTGCAACATTGGTTTTCCCTGAGGCAGCCAGCGCCGACTGCCTCAGGGAAAACCAACCCTAAACATTGCTTGCAAAAAAAAAGCTAAGTACTTACCACAATCACAATCTCGATCGCCGCCACTCCCGGTCCAGAGATCCCTGACCTCCGATCTTGGTCCAATTATCCTGGGCCTATAACTCCACTTCACCTGAAGACTACATTTGGTCTTGACTTGCTCTGTGTAACAGCATGAGCAACTGACTAGTATCTTATCAATAACCTTACATCGCATGCACTTTCTGTCTGTAGCACTTGACTGCCTATAGTCACGATTTTATCGCATTTTTCCCATTACAAATTCCTATGTAAACTTGCCACAACGTCATTAGGCATAATTTGGCCACTGGGTGACTTTGTGCCTGTTTCGGGAATGCGTTTTGGGGGTCCCTCTCTAGAAATTATATGAGACTTGGTCTACCATCTTGGTTTTTTAAACACAGGTCAGTTTTCATCTTAAATATTAGCTTTTCACCATAATTCTTTATCACTTTAAATCATAGGTGTGGGTTTTAACTTTTAGGCAGCCGACCAGTGGAGCATGCTGGCAGCCCGCCCAATGCCCTATTGCAGAAGGCTGAGATAAGCTTCGTCTCCTCTCAGCGTGTGTTATCATTGTTCTCACTTTCAAAATGGCTGCCAGTCCATTGCTGCAGAAGCACTGGAATTCTCTTGCCTTTCAGAGGCAAATAGGGCACAAATAGCACTGGGAACATGTCTACAATGTTAAAATGAATTTGATACAGGAACATAGGATGGGGTCACAAAAACCTTGCCATTGGGAAAAAGCAGGCCTGATACTCAAGGTGTTTAAAAAAAGCTATTAAAAATTAGGCTAACCAGGTATTTCTGACACCTTCCAGAAAAGTGCAAAAGAACCAAACCACTTCTTTTTCTCCTCTTTTACTGTAATTGGCATCCATTTCACGTTATTACAGTTGAATTGCTCAGTCAGACAGAGCTGGCTGTGATCAGTCTGTCCAAGCTATTAAACGGCAGTAAAAAGCAAAAAGCTGCAAATCTGAAGCAAAATCAGAAAATGCCAAGTTCTGATGAAGGCTGCGTACCTGAAACAATCTCTTATCCGTTCTCTCCAGAGATGCTCACTGACCAGCGTTAATTCAACATTTTTGGAAAAAAGCAGTGGGTTGAGTCTGTGACACTTTTCTGAAATGTTTCCAAATATCTGGTCAGCAATTTGTGGGTGTGGGTGGGGTTTATGCATTAATAACAATCTCTCAGAGAAGGCAGATTTCATTTAAGTCTCGAGGAGTTCCTGTCTACAGAGGTATAGTAAACATGATTTGTAAGTGAGGCTGGAAAAGAGAGAGATCAGGATCTCCAGATTAGTTGTAAGAGGAATTTACAGTACCTGGGTCAGGTAAAGGACAGAGCGATATGAAAGTCAGGATCTTGTTGAAGTCTAATTATTTGCAAAAGGTGTGAAGGATATAGAATATAAAAACAGAAAATGCTGGACAAGCTCGACAAGTGAGGCAGCATCTGTGGAGAAAGAGTTAACATTTCAGGTCGAAGACCTTTCGTCAGAATGTTTCCAGCATTTTCTGTTTTTATTTCAGATTTCCAGCATCCACGGTATTTTGCGTTTGAAGGATATAGAAAATGGCTCGCTCTCAGCCACTCCCTTACAGGAAATGCTTATATCAGTTACAGTGTAAGCAGAGACAGAGAAGAGTCTCTGTTCAGGTGAATTAAGACGGGACATTAACTTACGTAGTTGCAGGTCTGAGTTAAAACAATTTAGGGCAGTTTGGTAAGATAATCATTCATTGTGAATATCAGGTAAGAGAAAGAAAACAGGGACTTGTTTAAGTGTTTGAAAGAAAGGAAACGGCACTAACTCCAGTTAGTGCGGACTTGTGTAATAAGGGAGTCCCTTTATTGGGGATGTTTTCCCTAAAACAGATTAATTGCTGACGGATTTAAATAAGTAATAGGGGATTTCACTCATACGGATTATTACGCTTTTACTGCACCATTCCATTGAGATACACAAAACCGCAGAAGACAGTGGGGGTGAAATTTGACTTGGGCAGGGACATAAAACAAGTGGTATCGTATCTGTCGCCAATTACACGTCCCGCCCGATATTAAGTCCCATTGATGTCAATCCCATTTTGCAGCCCCGCCCAAGTCGAATTTCACCCTCTCTGACTGCAAAAGACATGCAGAAGCTTTGGGAGGGCTTTGCAAGCTCTATATCAACCCGTGACTTAGAGAAATAGTAATTTAAACTAATTATGTTTGGTGCATATATACAACTGCAGCCTTCAAAGGGTTATTGCAAACAATAAAGATTTGATCAAAGTGTTGACTACTTCGTGTTACTGAATTACTCACATTTACCCCGTAACAGAACATTGACTCCCTCCCTAAATCTCTCCGCCTTTCCTCCGTTAAGTTAAAGGCGCTATATAAATGCAAGTTGTTGTTATATTGTATAAACTGGAGCAATACATCTGTCCAGGTATAGAAAGAACTTGCATTTATTTAGTGTCTTTTGGGTGTAAAAGAAATGACAGCCATCCGTGGCTAAGTAAAGAAATTAAGGACAGTATCCGACTAAAAACAAGGACATATAAGGTAGCCAAACTTAGTGGGAGGATAAAAGATTGGGAAGTCTTCAAAAGACAGCAAAAAGTAACTGAAGGATTGATTAAGAAAGGGAAGATAGATTATGAAAATAAATTAGCAAAAAATATAAAAACAGATAGCAAGAGTTTCTATAGTTATATAAAAAGAAAAAGGGTGGCTAAGGCAAACGTAGGTCCCTTAGAGGATGAGACTGGGAAATTAATGGTGGGAAACATGGAGATGGCAAAAATGCTGAACAAATATTTTGTTTCAGTCTTTATGGTAGAGGACACTATGAATATCCCAACACTGGACAAACAGGGGGCTCTAGGGGGGGAGGAGCTAAATACGATTAAAATCACTAAGGAATTGATACTCAGTAAAATAATGGGACTCAAGGCGGATAAATCCCCTGGACCTGATGGCTTACATCCGAGGGTCTTGAGGGAAGTGACAGTAGGGATTGTGGATGCTTTGGTAATAATTTTCCAAAATTCTCTGGACTTGGCAAAGGTCCCGGCAGATTGGAAAACTGCTAATGTAACACCCTTATTTAAAAAGGGTAGTAGGCAGAAGGCTGGAAATTATAGACCAGTTAGCCTAACATCTGTGGTGGGTAAAATTTTAGAATCTATTATTAAGGAGACAGTAGCGGAACATTTGGATAAACATAATTTAATAGGACAAAGTCAGCATGGCTTTACGAAGGGGAAGTCATGTCTGACAAATTTGCTTGAGTTCTTTGAGGACATAACGTACAGGGTGGATAAAGGGGAACCAGTGGACGTAGTGTATTTAGACTTCCAGAAGGCATTCGACAAGGTGCCACATAAAAGATTATTGCTCAAGATAAAGAATCACTGGGTTGGGGGTAATATTCTGGCATGGGTGGAGGATTGGTTATCTAACAGGAAGCAGAGAGTTGGGATAAATGGTTCATTCTCGGACTGGCAACCAGTAGCCAGTGGTGTTCCGCAGGGGTCGGTGCTGGGTCCCCAACTCTTTACAATCTATATTAACGATTTGGAGGAGGGGACCAAGTGTAACGTATCAAAGTTTGCAGATGATACAAAGATGGGAGGGAAAGTGGAAAGTGAGGAGGACATAAAAAACCTACAGGGGGATATAGACAGGCTGGGTGAGTGGGCGGAGATTTGGCAGATGCAATACAATATTGGAAAATGTGAGGTTATGCACTTTGGCAGGAAAAATCAGAGAGCAAGTTATTATCTTAAAGGCGAGAAACTGGAAAGTACTGCAGTACAAAGGGATCTGAGGGTCCTAGTGCAAGAAGATCAAAAAGTTAGTATGCAGGTGCAGCAGGTGATCAAGAAGGCCAACGGAATGTTGGCTTTTATTGCTCAGGGGATAGAATATAAAAACAGGGAGGTATTGCTGCAGTTATATAGGGTATTGGTGAGACCGCACCTGGAATACTGCATATAGTTTTGGTGTCCATACTTAAGAAAAGACATACTTGCTCTCGAGGCAGTACAAAGAAGGTTCACTCGGTTAATCCCGGGGTTGAGGGGGCGGACATATGAGGAGAGGTTGAGTAGATTGGGACTCTACTCATTGGAGTTCAGAAGAATGAGAGGCGATCTTATTGAAACATATAAGATTGTGAAGGGGCTTGATCGGGTGGATGCGGTAAGGATGTTCCCAAGGATGGGTGAAACTAGAACTAGGGGGCATAATCTTAGAATAAGGGGCTGCTCTTTCAAAACTGAGATGAGGAGAAACTTCTTCACTCAGAGGGTAGTAGGTCTGTGGAATTTGCTGCCCCAGGAAGCTGTGGAAGCTACATCATTAAATAAATTTAAAACAGAAATAGACAGTTTCCTAGAAGTAAAGGGAATTAGGGGTTACGGGGAGCGGGCAGGAAATTGGACATGAATTTAGATTTGAGATTAGGATCAGATCAGCCATGATCTTATTGAATGGCGGAGCAGGCTCGAGGGGCCGATTGGCCTACTCCTGCTCCTATTTCTTATGTTCTTATGTCTTTTACATCCCCAGGGTGCCCCAAAAATGCTTCACAGCTAATAAATTACTTTTGAATGTAGTCACTGTTTTTGTGAAGGCAATTGGGGTATATGTATTTCTTGGAGTGAGAGATGTGAATACTGGGGAACATAACATTTTTCCACTTTGGACACTGTGTTGGGATTAAGGTGAAAAGACCTCTGTTCTGATACATTCTAAAGTTTCCTTCTCCTGATGTAAGAGAGGAGAGTGAAAGATAAACTGACCTGGGCCATTCTCATGCACTAGCTACAGGTGGGGAGTCGTTTGCCATGTAGGGATATCTAAAATCTAAATAATACATATTTCATGTTATAATAAAATAAATAGTATGGAAACATTGTAAACTGATTAGCTGTTTTTTTAATGTTGTCCCTACTCTCCTCATTTCCCACTTCCCTTTTTAATGAGTTGTTACTACAGAAACCTGTTGTGAAATTAAATTAATCTCTCTATAACATTTTATATCTGTACATATTTCCTGTCTGCACCACTTGACATTCTGTTGTCATATTTTTGTCACATTTTTTATGTCAACCTTTCCACTATAAATTCCTTTGTTCACATATATTATGGGTTTTGCCCATGTAAACTCATCACTCTGGTTGTTCAATCTGGTCACCAGGTTCCTACAGTTCTCTCAAAATGTTTTCTGAAAATGCTTTACATCCACCATTTTTTCCCTCAGTAACTAACATTTCTAATGCCTTAATAAAGATTTAGACAAAATAAAAAACATTCAAAAATGATACATTTCACAATAACATGATTACATTTATCCACGGAATTGCCTTTTGTGTTTTTTAATGCCCTCGTTTACATAAAGGCTCAGATTCACCCAAAAATCTGGGCTTGAAGTTGATAGCTTTTCTTCAAATAATTTTGAAAAGCAAGAGGGCTAATTTCAAAACTTAACTGAGTCCAAATTTATATTTAGTTTATGTGTGAGAGAAAAATGAGAGTACTAAGTACAGGTATGTTATAGCTTTTGATTTGTGTTTTATAAACTTCAGAAAACGTGTTAAGCTGACAGATGGAAGAGAAAGTGAATTAATGTCTTTGTTCATGCTAATGTTCAATTTTCAAAAACTCTGAAGATGAATTCTGAAGTCAACTACATATCCACCTGCTTTTGTTGAGTTAGAAAAGGTTGATGCTAATGGTTTCCACTTCTGAGACAGCAGGGGTTAAATTATTCCGTGTAGCACCCGTTTTTCAGGCACTACGCAGCCTCTTAAGGCCCCAAAATGACAGGCAGGAAGTGCGCATGCACACTTCCGTCCTTTACCCACGGCTGAAGCGGGTATTAGGCCCAATGCATATGCAAATAAGGGACCTAATGCCTATTTCAGGTCCCTGCTGCAACATTGGTTTTCCCTGAGGCAGCCAGCGCCGACTGCCTCAGGGAAAACCAACCCTAAACATTGCTTGCAAAAAAAAAGCTAAGTACTTACCACAATCACAATCTCGATCGCCGCCACTCCCGGTCCAGAGATCCCTGACCTCCGATCTTGGTCCAATTATCCTGGGCCTATAACTCCACTTCACCTGAAGACTACATTTGGTCTTGACTTGCTCTGTGTAACAGCATGAGCAACTGACTAGTATCTTATCAATAACCTTACATCGCATGCACTTTCTGTCTGTAGCACTTGACTGCCTATAGTCACGATTTTATCGCATTTTTCCCATTACAAATTCCTATGTAAACTTGCCACAACGTCATTAGGCATAATTTGGCCACTGGGTGACTTTGTGCCTGTTTCGGGAATGCGTTTTGGGGGTCCCTCTCTAGAAATTATATGAGACTTGGTCTACCATCTTGGTTTTTTAAACACAGGTCAGTTTTCATCTTAAATATTAGCTTTTCACCATAATTCTTTATCACTTTAAATCATAGGTGTGGGTTTTAACTTTTAGGCAGCCGACCAGTGGAGCATGCTGGCAGCCCGCCCAATGCCCTATTGCAGAAGGCTGAGATAAGCTTCGTCTCCTCTCAGCGTGTGTTATCATTGTTCTCACTTTCAAAATGGCTGCCAGTCCATTGCTGCAGAAGCACTGGAATTCTCTTGCCTTTCAGAGGCAAATAGGGCACAAATAGCACTGGGAACATGTCTACAATGTTAAAATGAATTTGATACAGGAACATAGGATGGGGTCACAAAAACCTTGCCATTGGGAAAAAGCAGGCCTGATACTCAAGGTGTTTAAAAAAAGCTATTAAAAATTAGGCTAACCAGGTATTTCTGACACCTTCCAGAAAAGTGCAAAAGAACCAAACCACTTCTTTTTCTCCTCTTTTACTGTAATTGGCATCCATTTCACGTTATTACAGTTGAATTGCTCAGTCAGACAGAGCTGGCTGTGATCAGTCTGTCCAAGCTATTAAACGGCAGTAAAAAGCAAAAAGCTGCAAATCTGAAACAAAATCAGAAAATGCCAAGTTCTGATGAAGGCTGCGTACCTGAAACAATCTCTTATCCGTTCTCTCCAGAGATGCTCACTGACCAGCGTTAATTCAACATTTTTGGAAAAAAGCAGTGGGTTGAGTCTGTGACACTTTTCTGAAATGTTTCCAAATATCTGGTCAGCAATTTGTGGGTGTGGGTGGGGTTTATGCATTAATAACAATCTCTCAGAGAAGGCAGATTTCATTTAAGTCTCGAGGAGTTCCTGTCTACAGAGGTATAGTAAACATGATTTGTAAGTGAGGCTGGAAAAGAGAGAGATCAGGATCTCCAGATTAGTTGTAAGAGGAATTTACAGTACCTGGGTCAGGTAAAGGACAGAGCGATATGAAAGTCAGGATCTTGTTGAAGTCTAATTATTTGCAAAAGGTGTGAAGGATATAGAATATAAAAACAGAAAATGCTGGACAAGCTCGACAAGTGAGGCAGCATCTGTGGAGAAAGAGTTAACATTTCAGGTCGAAGACCTTTCGTCAGAATGTTTCCAGCATTTTCTGTTTTTATTTCAGATTTCCAGCATCCACGGTATTTTGCGTTTGAAGGATATAGAAAATGGCTCGCTCTCAGCCACTCCCTTACAGGAAATGCTTATATCAGTTACAGTGTAAGCAGAGACAGAGAAGAGTCTCTGTTCAGGTGAATTAAGACGGGACATTAACTTACGTAGTTGCAGGTCTGAGTTAAAACAATTTAGGGCAGTTTGGTAAGATAATCATTCATTGTGAATATCAGGTAAGAGAAAGAAAACAGGGACTTGTTTAAGTGTTTGAAAGAAAGGAAACGGCACTAACTCCAGTTAGTGCGGACTTGTGTAATAAGGGAGTCCCTTTATTGGGGATGTTTTCCCTAAAACAGATTAATTGCTGACGGATTTAAATAAGTAATAGGGGATTTCACTCATACGGATTATTACGCTTTTACTGCACCATTCCATTGAGATACACAAAACCGCAGAAGACAGTGGGGGTGAAATTTGACTTGGGCAGGGACATAAAACAAGTGGTATCGTATCTGTCGCCAATTACACGTCCCGCCCGATATTAAGTCCCATTGATGTCAATCCCATTTTGCAGCCCCGCCCAAGTCGAATTTCACCCTCTCTGACTGCAAAAGACATGCAGAAGCTTTGGGAGGGCTTTGCAAGCTCTATATCAACCCGTGACTTAGAGAAATAGTAATTTAAACTAATTATGTTTGGTGCATATATACAACTGCAGCCTTCAAAGGGTTATTGCAAACAATAAAGATTTGATCAAAGTGTTGACTACTTCGTGTTACTGAATTACTCACATTTACCCCGTAACAGAACATTGACTCCCTCCCTAAATCTCTCCGCCTTTCCTCCGTTAAGTTAAAGGCGCTATATAAATGCAAGTTGTTGTTATATTGTATAAACTGGAGCAATACATCTGTCCAGGTATAGAAAGAACTTGCATTTATTTAGTGTCTTTTGGGTGTAAAAGAAATGACAGCCATCCGTGGCTAAGTAAAGAAATTAAGGACAGTATCCGACTAAAAACAAGGACATATAAGGTAGCCAAACTTAGTGGGAGGATAAAAGATTGGGAAGTCTTCAAAAGACAGCAAAAAGTAACTGAAGGATTGATTAAGAAAGGGAAGATAGATTATGAAAATAAATTAGCAAAAAATATAAAAACAGATAGCAAGAGTTTCTATAGTTATATAAAAAGAAAAAGGGTGGCTAAGGCAAACGTAGGTCCCTTAGAGGATGAGACTGGGAAATTAATGGTGGGAAACATGGAGATGGCAAAAATGCTGAACAAATATTTTGTTTCAGTCTTTATGGTAGAGGACACTATGAATATCCCAACACTGGACAAACAGGGGGCTCTAGGGGGGGAGGAGCTAAATACGATTAAAATCACTAAGGAATTGATACTCAGTAAAATAATGGGACTCAAGGCGGATAAATCCCCTGGACCTGATGGCTTACATCCGAGGGTCTTGAGGGAAGTGGCAGTAGGGATTGTGGATGCTTTGGTAATAATTTTCCAAAATTCTCTGGACTTGGCAAAGGTCCCGGCAGATTGGAAAACTGCTAATGTAACACCCTTATTTAAAAAGGGTAGTAGGCAGAAGGCTGGAAATTATAGACCAGTTAGCCTAACATCTGTGGTGGGTAAAATTTTAGAATCTATTATTAAGGAGACAGTAGCGGAACATTTGGATAAACATAATTTAATAGGACAAAGTCAGCATGGCTTTACGAAGGGGAAGTCATGTCTGACAAATTTGCTTGAGTTCTTTGAGGACATAACGTACAGGGTGGATAAAGGGGAACCAGTGGACGTAGTGTATTTAGACTTCCAGAAGGCATTCGACAAGGTGCCACATAAAAGATTATTGCTCAAGATAAAGAATCACTGGGTTGGGGGTAATATTCTGGCATGGGTGGAGGATTGGTTATCTAACAGGAAGCAGAGAGTTGGGATAAATGGTTCATTCTCGGACTGGCAACCAGTAGCCAGTGGTGTTCCGCAGGGGTCGGTGCTGGGTCCCCAACTCTTTACAATCTATATTAACGATTTGGAGGAGGGGACCAAGTGTAACGTATCAAAGTTTGCAGATGATACAAAGATGGGAGGGAAAGTGGAAAGTGAGGAGGACATAAAAAACCTACAGGGGGATATAGACAGGCTGGGTGAGTGGGCGGAGATTTGGCAGATGCAATACAATATTGGAAAATGTGAGGTTATGCACTTTGGCAGGAAAAATCAGAGAGCAAGTTATTATCTTAAAGGCGAGAAACTGGAAAGTACTGCAGTACAAAGGGATCTGAGGGTCCTAGTGCAAGAAGATCAAAAAGTTAGTATGCAGGTGCAGCAGGTGATCAAGAAGGCCAACGGAATGTTGGCTTTTATTGCTCAGGGGATAGAATATAAAAACAGGGAGGTATTGCTGCAGTTATATAGGGTATTGGTGAGACCGCACCTGGAATACTGCATATAGTTTTGGTGTCCATACTTAAGAAAAGACATACTTGCTCTCGAGGCAGTACAAAGAAGGTTCACTCGGTTAATCCCGGGGTTGAGGGGGCGGACATATGAGGAGAGGTTGAGTAGATTGGGACTCTACTCATTGGAGTTCAGAAGAATGAGAGGCGATCTTATTGAAACATATAAGATTGTGAAGGGGCTTGATCGGGTGGATGCGGTAAGGATGTTCCCAAGGATGGGTGAAACTAGAACTAGGGGGCATAATCTTAGAATAAGGGGCTGCTCTTTCAAAACTGAGATGAGGAGAAACTTCTTCACTCAGAGGGTAGTAGGTCTGTGGAATTTGCTGCCCCAGGAAGCTGTGGAAGCTACATCATTAAATAAATTTAAAACAGAAATAGACAGTTTCCTAGAAGTAAAGGGAATTAGGGGTTACGGGGAGCGGGCAGGAAATTGGACATGAATTTAGATTTGAGATTAGGATCAGATCAGCCATGATCTTATTGAATGGCGGAGCAGGCTCGAGGGGCCGATTGGCCTACTCCTGCTCCTATTTCTTATGTTCTTATGTCTTTTACATCCCCAGGGTGCCCCAAAAATGCTTCACAGCTAATAAATTACTTTTGAATGTAGTCACTGTTTTTGTGAAGGCAATTGGGGTATATGTATTTCTTGGAGTGAGAGATGTGAATACTGGGGAACATAACATTTTTCCACTTTGGACACTGTGTTGGGATTAAGGTGAAAAGACCTCTGTTCTGATACATTCTAAAGTTTCCTTCTCCTGATGTAAGAGAGGAGAGTGAAAGATAAACTGACCTGGGCCATTCTCATGCACTAGCTACAGGTGGGGAGTCGTTTGCCATGTAGGGATATCTAAAATCTAAATAATACATATTTCATGTTATAATAAAATAAATAGTATGGAAACATTGTAAACTGATTAGCTGTTTTTTTAATGTTGTCCCTACTCTCCTCATTTCCCACTTCCCTTTTTAATGAGTTGTTACTACAGAAACCTGTTGTGAAATTAAATTAATCTCTCTATAACATTTTATATCTGTACATATTTCCTGTCTGCACCACTTGACATTCTGTTGTCATATTTTTGTCACATTTTTTATGTCAACCTTTCCACTATAAATTCCTTTGTTCACATATATTATGGGTTTTGCCCATGTAAACTCATCACTCTGGTTGTTCAATCTGGTCACCAGGTTCCTACAGTTCTCTCAAAATGTTTTCTGAAAATGCTTTACATCCACCATTTTTTCCCTCAGTAACTAACATTTCTAATGCCTTAATAAAGATTTAGACAAAATAAAAAACATTCAAAAATGATACATTTCACAATAACATGATTACATTTATCCACGGAATTGCCTTTTGTGTTTTTTAATGCCCTCGTTTACATAAAGGCTCAGATTCACCCAAAAATCTGGGCTTGAAGTTGATAGCTTTTCTTCAAATAATTTTGAAAAGCAAGAGGGCTAATTTCAAAACTTAACTGAGTCCAAATTTATATTTAGTTTATGTGTGAGAGAAAAATGAGAGTACTAAGTACAGGTATGTTATAGCTTTTGATTTGTGTTTTATAAACTTCAGAAAACGTGTTAAGCTGACAGATGGAAGAGAAAGTGAATTAATGTCTTTGTTCATGCTAATGTTCAATTTTCAAAAACTCTGAAGATGAATTCTGAAGTCAACTACATATCCACCTGCTTTTGTTGAGTTAGAAAAGGTTGATGCTAATGGTTTCCACTTCTGAGACAGCAGGGGTTAAATTATTCCGTGTAGCACCCGTTTTTCAGGCACTACGCAGCCTCTTAAGGCCCCAAAATGACAGGCAGGAAGTGCGCATGCACACTTCCGTCCTTTACCCACGGCTGAAGCGGGTATTAGGCCCAATGCATATGCAAATAAGGGACCTAATGCCTATTTCAGGTCCCTGCTGCAACATTGGTTTTCCCTGAGGCAGCCAGCGCCGACTGCCTCAGGGAAAACCAACCCTAAACATTGCTTGCAAAAAAAAAGCTAAGTACTTACCACAATCACAATCTCGATCGCCGCCACTCCCGGTCCAGAGATCCCTGACCTCCGATCTTGGTCCAATTATCCTGGGCCTATAACTCCACTTCACCTGAAGACTACATTTGGTCTTGACTTGCTCTGTGTAACAGCATGAGCAACTGACTAGTATCTTATCAATAACCTTACATCGCATGCACTTTCTGTCTGTAGCACTTGACTGCCTATAGTCACGATTTTATCGCATTTTTCCCATTACAAATTCCTATGTAAACTTGCCACAACGTCATTAGGCATAATTTGGCCACTGGGTGACTTTGTGCCTGTTTCGGGAATGCGTTTTGGGGGTCCCTCTCTAGAAATTATATGAGACTTGGTCTACCATCTTGGTTTTTTAAACACAGGTCAGTTTTCATCTTAAATATTAGCTTTTCACCATAATTCTTTATCACTTTAAATCATAGGTGTGGGTTTTAACTTTTAGGCAGCCGACCAGTGGAGCATGCTGGCAGCCCGCCCAATGCCCTATTGCAGAAGGCTGAGATAAGCTTCGTCTCCTCTCAGCGTGTGTTATCATTGTTCTCACTTTCAAAATGGCTGCCAGTCCATTGCTGCAGAAGCACTGGAATTCTCTTGCCTTTCAGAGGCAAATAGGGCACAAATAGCACTGGGAACATGTCTACAATGTTAAAATGAATTTGATACAGGAACATAGGATGGGGTCACAAAAACCTTGCCATTGGGAAAAAGCAGGCCTGATACTCAAGGTGTTTAAAAAAAGCTATTAAAAATTAGGCTAACCAGGTATTTCTGACACCTTCCAGAAAAGTGCAAAAGAACCAAACCACTTCTTTTTCTCCTCTTTTACTGTAATTGGCATCCATTTCACGTTATTACAGTTGAATTGCTCAGTCAGACAGAGCTGGCTGTGATCAGTCTGTCCAAGCTATTAAACGGCAGTAAAAAGCAAAAAGCTGCAAATCTGAAACAAAATCAGAAAATGCCAAGTTCTGATGAAGGCTGCGTACCTGAAACAATCTCTTATCCGTTCTCTCCAGAGATGCTCACTGACCAGCGTTAATTCAACATTTTTGGAAAAAAGCAGTGGGTTGAGTCTGTGACACTTTTCTGAAATGTTTCCAAATATCTGGTCAGCAATTTGTGGGTGTGGGTGGGGTTTATGCATTAATAACAATCTCTCAGAGAAGGCAGATTTCATTTAAGTCTCGAGGAGTTCCTGTCTACAGTTACAGAGGTATAGTAAACATGATTTGTAAGTGAGGCTGGAAAAGAGAGAGATCAGGATCTCCAGATTAGTTGTAAGAGGAATTTACAGTACCTGGGTCAGGTAAAGGACAGAGCGATATGAAAGTCAGGATCTTGTTGAAGTCTAATTATTTGCAAAAGGTGTGAAGGATATAGAATATAAAAACAGAAAATGCTGGACAAGCTCGACAAGTGAGGCAGCATCTGTGGAGAAAGAGTTAACATTTCAGGTCGAAGACCTTTCGTCAGAATGTTTCCAGCATTTTCTGTTTTTATTTCAGATTTCCAGCATCCATGGTATTTTGCGTTTGAAGGATATAGAAAATGGCTCGCTCTCAGCCACTCCCTTACAGGAAATGCTTATATCAGTTACAGTGTAAGCAGAGACAGAGAAGAGTCTCTGTTCAGGTGAATTAAGACGGGACATTAACTTACGTAGTTGCAGGTCTGAGTTAAAACAATTTAGGGCAGTTTGGTAAGATAATCATTCATTGTGAATATCAGGTAAGAGAAAGAAAACAGGGACTTGTTTAAGTGTTTGAAAGAAAGGAAACGGCACTAACTCCAGTTAGTGCGGACTTGTGTAATAAGGGAGTCCCTTTATTGGGGATGTTTTTCCTAAAACAGATTAATTGCTGATGGATTTAAATAAGTAATCGGGGATTTCACTCATACGGGAAGCACCAAGTAAATGGGGCAGTTTCCTCTTCATAAAAGGGTTCCCTACTAACAACTTATGTCACTACACAAGAACAAACAAGGCACAAGTTGATATTATAGGATCAGGACTCTTCATTCTGACAAACAGATCAGGTAATTTGTTAAGTGATAAACTCCTAAACTGTATTAATATTGCAGATAAGTACAAAAGGAGAATGAGAGATGAGGAGAGGTAGCGATTGTATTAAATTACAGATTTTTCTTACATCAGAAGACAGGTAAAGAGAGAGACTAGGTGATTCTGGGATTTTATTGTGAGCAGGGCAGTGGGTGTCTATAGGTAAACCGAGCTGAAACATTTGACTCTTATTCTGCAGAGTGTTATTGCTGTAAAGCTTCACTATGTCCAAGCAAAGAACCGTGCGCCTGGAGTGTGGAAAACCCACCCAAGTAATTTATGTGCTGGGAACTGAACTCAACATCGATATTTACAAGTAAGTCAGCAAACTGATTTGATTTTTTTTTTACTAGTTGATCCTTGTATATTTGCTCTTCAAACATTCTTCTTGCAAATACTGGACCTCTAAAATCTGAATCCCAAGGCTCCTCAGCTAGGGTAGCCATTTCCCAACTGACGTATCATCTATCCTCAGCTTCTCCTGGCCACATGCTCTGTGTGTCACCATGTGAACTCCCCTCTGTCTCACTAACAAATCCCCCCTTGGGTGGGTGTCTTTGGGCTGCTGCCTGTGAGGGTGAATTGCCATGATGGGATTGAAGAAGAGTTGCTAGGTATCACTGAAGCAGTTTTTCTTGCTAGTCTTGTAAAAGCACATGAAAATAAATACTGTATAACTTTAAAATGTACTAGCCAACTAATTCAATAGTACAAGCATGTACCAAATTTCCACCCACCTTGCCCTCCAGGTGCTGACAGTCATCTAGTACTTCCCTGAAATGTCCATAAGACTTTTCACACGTGACTTCTTGCCCCTGCAGGCATTCTTTCACTCTCAGCTTTTCATGAAGAATCATTAGCTCATTTTCTGTACCTATTATCACCCCACTAAGGAATATTTACTGACACCTGGGTTGCACAGGATGACAAACAAAGGGCCTTCACGTGCTTCACTTTCTTCTTAAAGGAGAAACTGGCCCATAAACAAAAACAAAGAACTGCCACAGGTGGAAGAACCCCAAGCCTCCAGCTTCTCAGCCTTTATGAGGAGGAAGCCCTGGAATATACGCATTGCACATGGAGAATCAAGACCAAGTGTAGTCTTGGTCAAGACCAGGTGTAACCCTTCATGTGAAGTGGCATTAGAGGGCGGAGTGTAATTGGACCAGGGCGTACGTAATTCAGTTCCCATTTTAAAGTCATACATTTACCACCTACTGCCCTTCTCAACTGACAAATCAGTACTTCTCCATGTTGAACATCATGAAAGAAACGCTGAGAAACAGGGTCACAGAATGTATTCTGGGTTGGGCACTTCAATGTCAACTAACAAGACTGACTCGGTAACATCACCACTGATCCAGCTGGTCGAGTCCTGAGGGACATAGCTGCCAGACTGGGCCTGTGTCAGGTGGTGAGGGAATCAACAAAATACCCTGAAAGGGAGAACTCAAGAAGAGATCACCAAGCTGGAGGATACAGTTGTATTTAGGAGAATAAAAACTGCTCCATGGTGACACCTGGTGGTCAAAGCCTGCAACTGCATGCAGACTCAAGCAGTTCTTAAAGTATTTCAAGATCACAGATTGTCACATTAATGGGCATTATCTGAAAGGCTTAACAGGTAGGTGTGGGCACATTTAAAATGGGAAATCCCTTTGAGGTGTTTATATAGGTGTTTCCAATGGAAGACATATCAGAACCCATTTTAATAACATATCTATTATATATTAAAAACAGTGCGTGATGGCAACAACCCAAAGCACCTGCATCTGTAGGTGGTGCTATCAGCATAATTTTATGTGACAACATTATGTGACAGTGCCACTTAAATAAAAAAATCAGTAACCTATCTACAGGTACCCATACATGGGTACAGTAGCATAGTGGTTATGTTACTGAACAAGTAATCCAGAGGCCTGGACTAATAATCCGGAGTCATAATTTCAAATCCCGTCACGGCAGCTGAGAAATTTAAATTCAATTAATTAAATAAAATCTGGAATATAAAAAAACTAGTATCTGTAATGGTGGACATGAAACTACCGGATTTGTCGTAAAAACCTATCTGGTTCACTAATGATATTTAGGGAAGGAAACCTGCTGTCCTTACCTGGTCTGGCCTATATGTGACTCCAGACCCACAGCAATGTGGTTGATTCTTAATCGCCCTCTGAAATGGCCTAGCAAGCCACTCAGTTGTACAATCTTGCTACAATAAGTCGTAATGAGAATAAAACCGGACGGAACACCTGGCATCGGACCACTAGGCACCAGACACGACAAAGGCAAACCAAGCCCAGTCGACCCTGCAAAGTCCTCCTCACTAACATCTAGGGACTTGTGCCAAAATTGGGAGAGCTGTCCCACAGACTAGTCAAGCATCAGCCTGACATAGCCATACTCACAGAATCATAACTTTCAGCTAACGTCCCAGGCTCTTCCATTACCATCCCTGGGTATGTCCTGTCCCAACGGCAGGACAGACCCAACAGAGATGGTGGTACAGTGATATACACTCAGGAGGGAGTGGCCCTGGGTGTCCTCAACATTGACTCTGGACCCCATGAAATCTCATGGCATCAGGTCAAACATGGGCAAGGAAACCTCCTGCTGATTACCACCTACCCCCCTCCCTCAGCTGATGAATCAGTCCTCGAGCACCACTTGGAGGAAGCACTGAGGATAGCAAGGGCACAGAACGTACTCTGGGCGGGGGACTTCAATGTCCATCACCAAGGGTGGCTCGGTAGCACCACTACTGACCGAGCTGGCTGAGGCCTGAAGGACATAGCTGCAGCAGGTGGTGAGCGAACCAACACAAGGGAAATACCTACCTGACCTCGTCCTCACAATCTACCTGTCGCAGATGCATCTGTCCATGACAGTATTGGGAGGAGTGACCACCACACAGTCTTTGTGGAGACGAAGTCCCGTCTTCACAATGAGGACACCATCCAACGTGTTGTGTGGCACTATCACCATGCTAAATGGGATAGATTCAGAACAGATCTAGCAGCTCAAAACTGGGCATCCATGAGGCATTGTGGGCCATCAGCAGCAGCAGAATTGTATTCCAGCACAATCTGTAACCTCATGGCCTGGCATATTCCTCACTCTACCATTACCAACAAGCCAGGGGATCAACCCTGGTTCAGTGAGGAGTGTAGAAGAGCATGCACCAGGTGTACCTAAAAATGAGGTGCCAATCTGGTGAAGCTTAAACACAGGACAACATGCATGCTAACAGCGGAAGCAACGTGCTATAGACAGAGCAAGGCGATTCCATAATCAACGGATCAGATCAAAGCTCTGCAGTCCTGCCACATCCAATCGTGAATGGTGGTGGACAATTAAACAACAAACGGGAGGAGCAGGATCTGTAAACATCCCCATCCTCAATGATGGCAGAGTCCAGCACGTGAGTGCAAAAGACAAGGCTGAAGGTTTGCAATCATCTTCAGTCAGAAGTGCCGAGTGGATGATCCATCTTGGCCTCCTCCCGATATCCCCACCATCACAGAAGTCAGTCTTCAGCCAATCTGATTCACTCCATGTGGTATCAAGAAACGGCTGAGTGCACTGGATACAAAAAAGGTTATGGACCCCTACAACATCCCGGCTGTAGTGCTGAAGACTTGTGCTCCAGAACTAGCTGCGCCTCTAGCCAAGCTGTTCCAGTACAGCTACAACACTGGCATTTACCCAACAATGTGGAAAATTGCCCAGGTATGTCCTGTCCACAAAAAGCAGGACAAATTCAATCCGGCCAATTACGCCCCATCAGTCTACTCTCAATCATCAGCAAAGTGATGGAAGGTGTTGTTGACAGTGCTATCAAGCGGCACTTACTCACCAATAACCTGCTCACCGATGCTCAGTTTGGGTTCCGCCAGGACCACTCGGCTCCAGACCTCATTATAGCCTTCGTCCAAATAAGGACAAAAGAGCTGAATTCCAGAGGTGAGGTGAGAGTGACTGCCCTTGACATCAAGGCAGCATTTGACCGAGTGTGGCACCAAGGAGCCCTAGTAAAATTGAAGTCAATGGGAATCGGGGGAAAACTCTCCAGTGCTGGAGTCATACCTAGCACAAAGGAAGATGGTAGTGGTTGTTGGAGGCCAATCATCTCAGCCCCAGGACATCGCTGCAGGAGTTCCTCAGGGCAGTGTCCTAGGCCCAACCATCTTCAGCTGCTTCATCAATGACCTTCCCTCCATCATAAGGTCAAAAATGGGGATGTTCGCTGATGATTGCACAGTGTTCAGTTCCATTCGCAACCCCTCAGATAATGAAGTAGTCCGTGCCCGCATGCTGCAAGACCTGGACAACATCCAGGCTTGGGCTCATAAGTGGCAAGTAACATTCGCGCCACACAAGTGCCAGGCAATGACCATCTCCAACAAGAGAGAGTCTAACCACATTGACATTCAACGGTAATACCATCGCCGAATCCCCCACCATCAACATCTTGGGGGTCACCATTGACCAGAAACTTAACTGGACCAGCCACATAAATACTGTGGCTACAAGAGCAGGTCAGAGGCTGGGTATTCTGTGGCGAGTGATTCATTTGCTGACTCCCCAAAGTCTTTCCACCATCTACAAGGCACAAGTCAGGAGTGTAATGGAATACTCTCCACTTGCCTGGATGAGTGCAGCTCCAACACTCAAGAAGCTCGACACCATCCAGGACAAAGCAGCCCGCTTGATTGGCACCCCATCCGCCACCCTAAACATTCACTTCCTTCACCACTGGCACACCGTGGCTGCAGTGTGTACCATCCACAGAACGCACTGCAGCAACTTGCCCAGGCTTCTTCGACAGCACCTTCCAAACCCACGACCTCTCCACATAGAAGGACAAGGGCAGCAGGCACATGGGAACAACAACCTGCACGTTCCCCTTCAAGTCACACACCACCCGACTTGGAAATATATCGCTGTTCCTTCATCGTCGCTGGGTCAAAATCCTGGAACTCCCTACCTAACAGCACTGTGGGAGAACCTTCAACACACGGACTGCAGCGGTTCAAGAAGGCGGCTCACCACCACCTTCTCAAGGGCAATTAGGGATGGGCAATAAATGCTGGCCTTGCCAGCAACGCCCACATCCCATGAACAAATTTTTTAAAAATCCCTCCAGGTGGGAAAATAAAAATCAGAAAGAATGCGCATAAAATTGGGTAACCTTGTGACATAGAAGATAGAGATTAGGGATAAAGGGAATGTACTCTGATGAGCGGGATGTGACAAATGGTGTCGCCCATGGATCTGTACTGGGGCATCAGCTTTTCACCATATATATCAGTGAATTGGATGAAAGAATAGAGAGTTGTATATGCAAGTTTGAAGATGATACTAAGTTAGCAGGCACAGAAGGTTGTGTAGATGATAGCAGGAAGTTACAAAGAGACATAGATTAAGTGAGTGTGAGGTCATTCATTTTGGATCCAAGAAAGACAAATTGTAATATTTTTTAATGGCGAAAGATTAGGAATTGTGGAGGGGCAAAGTGGTTTAGGTATCTATGTAAATAAATCACTAAAAACTAATGCACAGGTACTAAAAGTAATCAAAATGACTAATGGAATATTGGCCTTTATCTTAAGGGGCTTGAATACAAAAGTGAGGAAGTGATGCTTCAGTTGTACAGAGCCCTGGGTCAGACCCAGTACTGCATTCAGTTTTGGGTCCTGCACCTCAGGAAGGATATATTGGCTTTGAACATAAGAAATAGGAGCAGGAGTAGGCCATCCAGCCCCTCGAGCCTGCTCCGCCATTCAACAAGATCATGGCTGATTATCTACCTCAACGCCATTTTCCTGCACTATCCCCATATCCCTTGATACCTTTAATATCTAGAAATCTATCGATCTTTGTTTTGAATGTACTCAATGACTGAGCCTCCACAGCCCTCTGGAGTAGAGAATTCCAAAGATTCACCACCCTCTGAGTGAAGAAATTTCTCCTCATCTCAGTCCTAAATGGCCTACCCCTTATTCTGAGACTGTGACTCCCCAGCCAGGGGAAACATCCTCCCTGCATCTATCCTGTTGAACCCTGTAAGAATTTTGTATGTTTCAATGAGATCACCTCTCATTCTTCTAAACTCTAGAGAACACAGGCCTAGTCTACTCAATCTCTCCTCACACAACAATCCCACCATCCCAGGAATCAGTCTGGTGAACCTTCGTTGCAAGCCTCTATGGCAAGTAGATCCTTTCTTAGGTAAGACCACCAAAATTGTACAAAATACTCCAGGTGCGGTCTCACCAAGGCCCTATATAATTGCAGTAAGACATCTTTACCCCTGTACTCAAAGCCTCTTGTAATAAAGGCTAACATACCATTTGCCTTCCTAATTGCTTGCTGCACCTGCATCTTAGCTTTTAGTGACTCATGTACAAGAACACCCAGGTGGATCCCTATGAACATCAACATTTCCCAATCTCTCACCATTTAAAAATACTTTGCATTTCTGTTTTTCCTACCAAAATGGATAACTTCACATTTTTCCACATTACATTCCATCTGCCATGTTCTTGCCTACTCACTTAGCCTGTCTATATCCCCTTGAAGCCTCTTTCAATCCTCCTCACAACTGACATTCCCACCTAGTTTTGTGTCATCAGCAAACTTGAAAATATTACATTTGGTCCCTTCGTCCAAATCATTGATATATATTGTGAATAGCTGGGGCCCAAGCACCGATCCCTGCGGTACCCCACTAGTCACAGTCTGCCAACCTGAAAAAGACCCATTTATTCCTACTCTCCGTTCTCTATCTGTTAACCAATTCTCAATCCATGCCAGTATATTACCCCAGTTCCATGTGCTCTAACTTTGTTCACCAACCTCCTGTGTGGGACCCTATCAAAAGCCTTCTGAAAATCCAAATACACCACTGGTTTCCCCTTTTCTATTCTACTAGTTACATCCTCAAAGAACTCCATAGGTTTGTCAAACATCATAAATCCATGCTGACTCTGCCAAATCCTATTATTATTTTCTAGGTGTCCTGTTATCACATCCTTTTCCCTACTACTGATGTCAGGCTCACAGGTCTGTAGTTCCGTGTTTTCTCTCTCCCTCCTTTCTTAAATAGTGGGATTACATTTGCTACCCTCCAATCTGCAGGAACCGTTCCAGAATCTCTAGAATTTTGGAAGATGATAACCAATACATTCACTATCTCTATGGCCACCTCTTTCAAAACCCTGGGATGTAGATCATCAGGTCCTTGGGATTTATCAACTTTCAGTCCCATTAATTTCTCTAGTACTATTTTTTTTTTGCTAATACTAATTTCTTTCAGTTCCTCATTCTTGTCAGGCGCTTGGTTCTGTAGTACTTCTGGGAGGTTTATTGTGTCTTCTTCCATGAAGACAGACACAAAGTATTTGTTTAATTTCTCTGCTATTTCCTTATTCCCTATTATAAATTCTCCTGGCTCTGTCTGTAGGGGACCCACATTTGCCTTCGCCAGTCTTTTCCTTTTTACATACCTATAGAAGCTTTTACAGTCCGTTTTTATGTTTCTCGCTCGTTTACTCTCATATTCTATTTTCCCTTTATCAATTTCTTGGTCCTCCTTTGCTGAATTCTAAAATGCTCCCAATCCTCAGGCTTATTGCTTTTTCTGGCAACTTAAATGCCTCTTTCTTTGATTTAATACTATATTTAATTTCTCATTAGCCACGGTTGGACCACTTTTCCTGTTGGGTTTTTGTGCCTTAATATATTTGTTGCAAATTATGGATTAATTCTTTAAATGCTAACCATTGCCTGTCTACAGTCAGACCTTTTAATGTAGTTCCCCAATCAACCACAGCCAACTTGCACCTCATACCTTCATAGTTTCCTTTGTTTAGATTTAAGACACTAGTTTCGGATTGAACTACATCACTTTCAAACTTAATGAAGAATTCTATCATATTGTGGTCACTCTTCCCCGAGGGCTCCTTTACAACAAGATTATTAATTAACCCTTTCTCATTGCAAAATACCAGATCTAAAATAGCCTGTTTCCCAGTTGGTGCCTCAACATACTGATCTAGAAAACCATCTCGTATACATTCCAGGAATTCGTCCTCCACGGTATTAGTGCTAATTTGGTTTGCCCAATCTATATGTGGAGAGGGCAGATTCACCACAATGAACACTGGGGATTAAAGGGTTGCATTATAAGAACATGTTGCATAAAATTGGTTTGTATTCTCTTGCATTTGGAGGTTTGAGGGGTGATCTAATCAAGGTATTTAAAATTATAAAGGGATTCTATAGGGTAGATAACGAGAAACTATTTCTTCTGGTGGGGGAATCCAGAACAAGGGGGCATAATCTTAAAATTAGTATTTTAGATAAATGGTCATGCACAACTGTACAGATCTGGATAGTTTATTATTGCTGTGAGAGAAATCAGCTTGGAGCTATTGGGCCCGATGTTAGCAGGGCTGCGGGTTCTCGGCGGGGGGGCTATCGGGCGCGTGGGTAACGCGCCTGGTGAAATTAGTCAGTTTCCCGCGCAATCGTAGCAGACAATTCACTAATTGGAGCCACTTACCTGCTCCTCCGGGTTCCCCACTGCTGATCTGCGCGTCGGGCGGGCTGCGCATGCGCAGTAAGATCTGTCAGCTGGAGGCGCTCTAGTTAAAGGGGCAGTCCTCCACTGACAGATGCTGCAACAAATAGAACAAATTACAGCATGGAGCAGCCCAGGGGGAAGGCTGCTCCCAGTTTAATGATGCCTCACTCCAGGTATCAATACATGGGGTGAGGAGGAGGGGGAGGACAGAGATCTTCCTCCCGGCCGGCGGGAGGAAGTGGCCTGCCTCTGCCACCAGGAAGGCCTGGCTCGAGGTGGCAGAGGAGGTCACCAGCACCACCAACATATCGCCCACCTGCATACAGTGCAGGAGGCGGTCCAATGACCTCAGTAGGTCAGCCAAAGTGAGTATACGTAGTCTTTCCCCTACACTCCGTCTGCCACATCACTGCCCCCACCCCACATCTCCTTCTGCACAGCCAACACTACTCTGTCACATCACCCCTCACACCCACTCAAACCTCATCCTCATCTTACCTGCACCTACTCACCTCGCCAGTACTCATCCCGCCACTACCACTCAACCCAATCCTCATACAATCTCATGGCTCTATCTCATACTCACCCTCTCGTGCATCTCTTTCACAGCCAGCCTCACTCAACCTGCCACTACTTGTGCTGCAGCCACAGGGCATGCATCACATATGTGCAGTAGGCAGCGTAAGGCAAACGTGTCGTGAGCATGAAGGAGATGCACAAGGGTGTTTGAGGGTTTGTCATGGGTGTTACTTATATTGAATTTCTGAACAACTGACATTACATATTATATTGGCACCACTACTGCCATGTCTTCGCGAATCCTGTCTGGTTTGTGCAATAATGCCCGCTCCTGAGGATCACTATGAGGAGCCACAACTGATGCCACCCATTGTGTCACTGCAGAGTGGGTGTAGGTGTATTTGCAGGGCTCTTCTGCGCAGACGACTGGGAGACATCGGCGATGTTCCCGGTTGCACCCTGGAAGGATGCGGAGGAGAAGTTGTTGAGGGCAGTGGTGACTTTGACAGCGACAGGTAAGAAGATGGTGCTCGGGCTAGCCAGGAGCAGCTCGGCATGAAAGAGGCTGCAGATGTCCACGACTACATGTCGAATGACTCTGAGCCTCCGTGTGCACTGCTGCTCAGAGAGGTCCAGGAGGCTGAGCCTCGGTCTGTGGACCCTGTGGCGAGGGTAGTGCCCTCTGCGACGCATCTCTCTCTGTGGTAGCCCTCCCTCCTGCTGTGCAGGTGGATGTGTCACAGCACTCTGTTGTGGAGCTCCACGTGTCAGAGGTGGACGGCGTGGATGGCGAGGCTGGTGAGGCTGGTGATGCTGGTGATGCTGTTCGCCCTCCGAGGAGGTCATGACTGCAGCTACAGCGGCCCCCATCCGCAAGATGTACATCTGAGGGGGTCTGCAAGGTAGGTACATGTCTCTGGACCCCGGGGTAAGTGTGCAAGTTGGTGACTTTGACTGTCAGGAGAAGGGTGGTGGAGACCAAACTTTGTCCCAAGTGACAGAGTGGCCTCCTGCAATGGGTGAGGGTCTCCCCCCCTCCACCTGTCAAATGGACCTTTGCAGCTGCCACAGGCTGACAGCTGCAACACGTCCATTTGACCTGGGAGTGTTTCCCCCAGTGTGGGAAACAGTCCCACTTTGTTCTAAAATCCCACATAATCCCTTAATCAGGTCAGTTAATGACCTGAAATACCTAAATAAATACCTTCAAGTGGCATCCCGCTGGCTTTAATTGCCTGCAGGATTCCCACCAGTGGGGGCTGCGCGTTCACCCATCACCCCTGTGCTCGCTGACCTACATTGGCTCCTAGTCCACAAATGCCTCGATTTTAAAATTCTTATCCTCATGCTCAAATCCCTCTGTGGTCTCATCCCTCCCTATCTCTGAAACCTCCTCCAGCCCTGCAATACTCCGAGAACTCCACGTTCCTCCAACTCTGGCCTTGTGTATCCCCTGGTTCCTTCACCCCACCATTGGTGGCCGTTTAAGCCCTAAGCTCTTCAATTCCCTCCCCAAACCCCTCTGCCTCCCTCTCCTCCTTTAAGACTCTGCTTAAAACCAAGCATTTGGCTCGTTGTCAATTTTTGTCTGATTACACTCCTATGAGGCGCCTTGGGATGTTTATCTACATTAAAGACATTATATGAATGCAAGTTGTTTTTGTTGGCCAGCTATTTTCAGTTTTCTACCTCATAACAATCAATCAAATAGTCACTTTACATTTCAGCTGCAATCTTTTAAGAGCTGCAGCTCCACCTGCATCTGATTCCCCACCCTGCTGATTATGAGTTCTTGTTGGCAGGTGCAATCTGGGCTGGGAACTCAGCCCAGTGCCATGTTTACATGCTCTAAGTTTGTTGTTCTGAGTGGCATTACAACTGAAAGTTTTAGTCCCAATTAGTGCTGAATTGGGGCATTTCTAATATGTGGGCCATTCCTACTAGGAACTGGATTAAGACTCCCTGAACTAATTTAATGTAGGACTGTTGCAGCCAGTACAATGCCCTGTTTTAACTGAATTAGGTTTCTCATTTGGATGAAGCAAATAACTACCTAGACTTAAATATTTTCTCTTTTCCTTCAGGCCATCACCTCCAGGATCCCAGACATTTGAAGTCCGCTCTAGTCCTGGTGTTAAATGTTCCATTTCAGATCAACACAACGTAAGCATTGTAGCTGAACATGCAACAAGATGGGCCCTCAACAAAGGGACCTTGATTGTGGTCACAATGGACAAAACAAGCAATGGTCTCAACGAGAGCAAGGTAACATTGTAATGACTCTGCAGAAGTACCTTATTAAGATTATAGTGAATGATGCAGTAGATTTATGTTGAAATAGAATGGCCTGTAAAGTACTTAAGTGGAAAACAGAAGATGGTAAAAATCTAGAAGTGATTTCAGCATGAGACAATAGGAGGCATAATGAGAGAAATTAAAGACATTTCTGACACACAGAGAATCTGTGAACAGCTGAGGAGTTGGGGAATGAGGCAGGTGGAAATTGAAGCATGAAAAACTCGCACAATGGGTAGGAGATAAAAAGTGCTGGTCGACACCAACGTTGAAGCACACCCTACCAGCGTGATGTTCTGACAGAAGGTTGCCCCCCCCTAGAAATACCAGCAAACCCATCCCACATCACCAGCACTTTCTGCCAAAGAGAAAGTAAGGGGCTGTGGTTAACATCTGAAATAATTAAAGTCAGTATTAAGTTTGGAGGGTTGTAATGTGCCTAATAAAAAGATGAGGTGCTGTTCCTCACTCTGACAGAGAGGTCAGAGTGGGAGTGGCGAATTCAAGTGGCAAGCAACAGGCAGCTTGTGGTTGCACTTGCAGACAGAACTGGAAAGCGGCCACCTAATCCATGTCACCTGCATTTTATTCTCCCAGGCTCCAGGTTATGTTCCTTTTTAAATGTTGTTCATCTATAATATTCTCCAGTTTTAAAGAAGGCCCCTCACCCAAAATGTTAACTTATCTGTTCTCTCCACAGATGCTGCCTGACCTGCTGAGTGTTTACAGGATTTTCTGCTTTTTTTCCCAATTTTCCAGCATATGTAGTTTTTTTGCTATCCATTTAACCCCACTCTTTGCTTTTGACCCCATCTCTTTACCTATGAAGCTAAGAAGGTGCAGGGTTCAAACCCTGCTCCAGATACTCCCAGTGAGCTCTGAATTCTGGGTTGACATCCAACAGGATACTCATGTCCAGTAGGTGTGGGTGTCCCTCATCATTGTATGGGTTGTGAGAGCCCATATAACCACCCCACCGTATAGGACTGACCACCCATAACAGCCAGTATAAAGATGGTTATGGCCACGGAAGGAGTGTTCTCGTGGCAGCCTATCAGACTGTTAATCAGCCTGACAGCAAACCCTTCCACTACTTTATTCTATTCTCCAGGAATATAAGATTAAATGCAAGAGATTTATGATGGAGAAACTGGAAGATACTATACAGTGTGAACTCACGAAGCTACATTCCCTTTAATACCATATGTCCTAATATTCATGACAAGTCTTGTTAAGTGTTCACTAATTCCATCCTATATTATGGCTCTAGATGTTTAGCCACACTGAGGTAAGACTAGCTGGTCTGTAATTTGATGACGTACCTCTTTCCCTTTTCTTCAATTGACTTCAACAGAAAGGAAAGCTGGGCGAGGTGATCCAATATCCCCCATTTTACACAATCACTGAAAGTTCAAATTACCCCCTTTGTTCCTAATCTGGTTTCTGATCTCTTCCTGTAGGTTACAGTTACATTTTATGGAGACAAGTTGGAAAGCCCGATTGACAAGATGATCATCCAACTCACAGCTGTCAGTAAGTGATTGACATTCGGGTCTAGAAATTCCATGTGCTGAGTTGCATTGCTTTCATGTCAATGGAAAAGGGTCTGGAGAGGTACTTACACCAGAATTTTGTGAGTCAGCTTATTTACATCTTCAATGGAGTAGTAATTGGTGTAAAACCTGAGTTAGACAGGAATAACATGCTGGGGTGCACAGAAACTAGAGTGCAGCTTTTAAAAAGCCAATTCCAGCTGAAAGCTGCAGCAGCAGCTCAGTAAGGAATAATATTCGGCTCAGACAGCTGGCTGCCAGCTGGGCTTGACTGGATGCATCGTGACTGTTTTTGTGCCACATTACAAGAATGTCTCGCATAGCACAACCTGGCAAGATGCATCCAAAGAAGGGGCACAGAGGTGGAGAAGAAAATGCCGCAATTTCAAACCTCAACTTTCCTTGATGAAATAAAGCTTAGGAGAGACTGAGTGTTAGGTGTTTGTGGCAGGAAACCTATCAAAAAGATCAGTCATGCCACTTGGAGGCAGGTGGCACTGGCATTGAGTACAAACTCTCTCTTCCCCCAAGGACTGCAGACAAGTGCTGCAAAAAGTTCAATGACTTAACCAGTGCAGGTAGGATAACACACTAGTCGTTCTCCCTTTTCTTCCTTGGGCACCCTGGTCACCAGCACACTCTAAAAGCAACACTTTTACAATTAACCCTTCACAATGCACTTTAAGGGGAGCACTAACTCTGAATCTTACATTATGGTTAGCCAAATCCCCTAACAGCAAATACTTGTGTGCACAACCCTAAAACCCTTTCCTTCACTTTGACAGGCTGATATACCCAAATCTTACTGCTCTCATGCCAATCAGCAGACAGTCCCCAACTCCTAGCTAACTTTTTATCCCTTTTTTTACAGGCATATCCCTGGATGTGGATGCAGATCGTGATGGTAAAATTGAGACGAATAATCCAAATAAGGTGATTAAAAATGGAACCTACGCAGTTTATGTTTTACAATACATTTTGGATGAATTCCCATGGGATTCTCTCACTCGTTAACTGTAATTTTGGCAGAAGAGCTGGAGAAATACCAGAAAACAACTATCTGCATTTATATAGCGCCTTTAACGTAGTAAAACATCCCAAGGTACTTCACAGGAGCATTATCAGACAAAATTTGACACCGAGCCACATAGAGATATTAGGACAGGTGACCAAAAGCTTGATTAAATAGGTAGGCTTTAAGGAGCGGCTTAAAGGAGGAAAGTGAGTTGGAGAGGTTTAGGGAGGGAATTCCAGCATTTAGGGCCTAGGCAATTGCAAGCATGGCCACCAATGGTGGAGTGAAGGAAATTGGGAATGCGCAAGAGCCGAGAATTGGAGGAGTGCAGAGATCTTGGAGGGTTGTAGGGCTGGTGGAGGTTAGAGATAGGGTGGGACAAGGCCATGGAAGGATTTGAACATGAGGATGAGAATTTTAAAATCGAGGTATTCCTAGACCAGCAGCCAATGTAGGTTAGCAAGCAGAGGGGTGATGGATGAGCTGGACTTGGTGTGAATTAAGATACGGGCAGCAGAGTTTTGGATGAGCTCAAATTTATGGAGGGTGGTAAGTGTTTGCGTCATTTTTCTGGGGTTTCCGTAGCTCTTCTGCTGAAGTTACAGTGGACAAGTGGGAGAATCTCTGGGACTTCACTCCCATTGTGTGACAAAAGGGATTGCAAAGAATTCAGACAGTGTTGAATGGAGGCTTCTGTATATACCAACTGTGAATAAATTGGGCAGAAAGCAGAAGTTGGTCTCAATCTAATGCTACGACAAATTGAACTGGTTTTCCCTAGAGTTACTGCTTGTTTCTGGGCAGTTTTGGAGCACTAAACTGAGAAAAATGGCATGATAAGGGCGATTGCTGCAAATCTGCAACCCCCGCCACCCCCAAAAAAAAAATCTGCATCAGAACTGTCCTCCCCAAAATCAACTATTCCCCTCTAATGCTTACCTGGAGCCCAAACCCCCTCCCCCGCAACCACACTTAAATAAGGGTAGGTGGGTGTGTCCAATATTCCCCATCTTTTGTCCAAACCTGACTCTAATTAAAACCACCACTATATAAGTGGTTGTATGAGCAGCACAGTAGCAGATACTTTTTGAGGAAACCAATTTGTTTGCTGAAACTGAAGGTTTGTGCTACTCTACCTGCATAATGATTTTAGATGTTTGGTGCTGTACAGGTTCTGTCAATACGTTTCCTGCCATCTTTAGTCAGTTCTGCAGAAAATACAGTTTTAGATTGGGAACACTGATTTCCCGATGAGATATTACCTATTCGTATATCTTGAAGAGTAGGAGGCGGAAAAGTATATGGAAGAGGCTAGATTAGAGACACTTAGAATAAAGCATCATAGAAGATGTTTGCTTCCTACATGTAGATACCCACTCAACAGGGTCTACAGACCAAGAAAGTCTACACTTAGATTTCTCTGCACTTCAGTGCCTCATAAGGCTATGCTTCTCTCCTGGAGGCAATTTTGGGGATATGTTGGTTGTTGCCTGCAGACCCACAGACCACTTCTACCTTGGGTCCAGCATTGTGTGTACCAATCGAAGTAACCACTGCCTTAATTGTTTTGTGACTAGATTTTTCACCTTAGTCAGGCAGAGGGTCACCATTGTTTAAAGGTAACTGATGCTGTCTTCAGGCCGGCTGCACAGTTTATTTCCTTCTCAAAGGAATCACAAAAACAGTAAGCGCTATCCAATTTTACAAACTTGCAGGGTTCCCAAAGGTGCAAGGAGCAACTGATGGAATGTATGGCATTCAAGGCTCCATATAGGGAGAGGTTAGACAGACTGGGACTTTTTTCCCTGGAGAGTAGGAGGTTAAGGGGTGATCTTATAGAAGTCTATAAAATAATGAGGGGCATAGATAAGGTCGATAGTCAAAATCTTTTCCCAAAGGTAGGGGAGTCTATAACGAGGGGGCATAGATTTAAGGTGAGAGGGGAGAGATACAAAAGGGTCCAGAGGGGCAATTTTTTCACTCAAAGGGTGGTGAGTGTCTGGAACGAGCTGCCAGAGGCAGTAGTAGAGGCGGGTACAATTTTGTCTTTTAAAAAGCATTTGGACAGTTACATGAGTAAGATGGGTATAGAGGGATATGGGCCAAGTGCAGGAAATTGGGACTAGCTTAGTGGTATAAACTGGGCGACATGGACATGTTGGGCCGAAGGGCCTGTTTCCACGTTGTAACTTCTATATGAGAACCTCATTGTTCTCATGAAAAGGCAAGGCTTTCATTCAATTAATGTGCAGCTAGTGAGCAATACCAATTACCTTATCCTGCACGTTAATGCCCGGTACCCAGGACACGAAGCCATGAATCATAATGATTGATCGGTGATCAGGGCTATCCCCTGCAGCCATGGCTTCCACAGACAGAGGGAGAGACTCAGGGTTTTCAGTAGGTGTTCCTCTCCCGCATGCATTTCTTTGGCACTGGTTATACGTGACCATTTCCTTTGCATGGAGAGAACACAATGTTAAATCAATGTGAGTGGCAGGGACACATTTTTTCCCATATGAGCATGTTTCCCATGATGACAAGAGGTGATGGTGTGTTGTCCCTTTAAATTAACAGTCCTTCAAGACTAGCAGAACCCCTTGTGGTAGGCTATGCAAGTCTCTATTATTTGCATAGGATGTGCATTGGGAACAGTGCCTTCACTTATCTTTGATGTGGAGATGCCGGTGATGGACTGGGGTTGACAAATGTAAGGAATCTTACAACACCAGGTTATAGTCCAACTGTTTTATTTAAAAATCACAAGCTTTCGGAGGCTTTCTCCTTTGTCAGGTGAGCGAACCTGACGAAGGAGAAAGCTTGTGATTTTTAAATAAAACAGTTGGACTATAACCTAGTGTTGTAAGATTCCTTACATTCACTTATCTTGGACACCCTTGAGATAATTGAACCTCTTCCTGCACTGTGTACCAGTTCTTGAGTCGGTGGAAGTTGCACTTACTGTTTGAGTGGCCTCCCTCTATACAGTCTGAACCACCCTCTTATGGAACTTCCTGCCCTCAGCCCCCAAAAGTATTTCCTTTCCAGCCCTTACATCAGTCAGTAAAACATCCACAGCTGGATTTCAGAATCTGGGAATCTTTCCTGCTGTTGACCCTGCATCCTAAGGCTGCTGCTTTCTCATTCATTGAGGCTCCTGCTCTTCAAAAATACAAGCACCCTTTAATTGTCTGCAGCGTTTTAAGCACTGCAGCAGCACTCTCTTTCCCTCTGCCACTGTGGTAACCCAACAAAAAGCGATATTGTTGCTTCTAATATGCCCTGCATACTTAATTAGGGACCCTTTAAGATCCTCTTTAAAACCCACCACTTTGAATAAGTTTTTGGTTACCACTCCTAATTTCCCCTTCTTTGCCTTGGTGTTCATTTTCTCCACACATCAAGGAAGTAAATATTTTTCTAAGTTAAAGGCAAGTTGTAATATTTTTTCTTTACCTTACCAGGGTTCTTGGTCATGGGGTCCTAACGGACATGGAGCTGTTCTTCTTGTGAACTGTGACAAGGATAGGCTGGATACTACTGCACCTGACAATAGTGATGAAGCAGTGACCATATTTGAAGGTGACAAGAAACATGTACTTTTTAATGTGGTAAGGTATCGCTGGCTGAATTGGGTGCACTCAGGCTGGTGCGAATGAGATCTTTTTGGGAGTACGTAAAAGTTGAGATGTAACTGAAAAAAACACTAACAAAAAATCACTTCTTCTCAGAGGTGACTAAAAATATGCCAAGAAAAGTATAGAATTCTAGTCAGTTGACTCATTATTGACCCTAAGAATGTAGCTACCCCATTGTTTTACTGACAAATGTGGATATTTCTTCTTTTCAGACCTCGGAGATATGTCTCCTATGATCCTAAGAACCGAAGGACCCAACTCGCTGCCGTCTGGCTACAAACTCCAACTGTACATTTCAGCTTCTGATAAAGAGAAAGTGCGAGTCTTTCGTCATGATCTAAGTGAGTCTATCTGTCGGACGTCCTCCAGAAGGAGTATATTTTCATTAAGGTCCTTCTTCCCTTTCAATTTCCAGGTTTTTAAAACCCAAGTTTGGCAACACCTAAATCCTGCTTCCTGATTTGTCTAATTTTCTCTTTTCTTGTCACCTTGATGCTGTACTACATTATGGATTTTGGCTGTTCATTCAGGTTTCTTAATTTTATAAAATAAAATCCTTCACAAGAGAAACTTTGAACTTCCAACTCTCAATTTGTTTCTTGCACTCCCTTCATTTTCACCTTTGCTTACAAGTTTTCTTATTCAAGACGTCATTCAATTGTTATTTCACTTTTTTCTTTTTTTTTTCTGAACACTGCAGTAAAAATGACAAATGTCCTGGATAGAAAGAAGCTGTCGGTTGTTATGGATTACACAAAAGGGAACAATAAGTATCATTTCTTTGCCGAAGGGCTCATATTTCCAGATGAGGGGATTAACAACTTGGTGACCATCAACCTCAGCCTGCTTGAACCACTGGTAAAATTCTGACCTAATTCTGAATGTATGTTTTGTGGAATCGTTCTATGAATGGTGGGACTGGATGCATCAGTGGGTTTTGGCCTTTGAATCCAGTGCAGACTGTAAGATTCTAGCTGCCTTGTCTCACTAATTAATAGGTTCTAGTGTCAGTAACTTTAATACTTTATTAAGAAATATAAGATTAGCAGATTTTCTGTCCTCCTCCGTATCTTTTATTGACACATCAATCATAGTAAATATGTAAGTCCTGCGCACCCACAGTAACTTGCACCGGTCAGCCTGCTGGGTGGAACCTTGGTGTCTTAAGCTCAAGCTGTGCCCTTGCAGCTAGCAAAAGAAAGCTGGAAACTTTCTAATGTGATTTACAAGGACACATTCCTTGGTACCTAACAGCTTTCAGTTGCTTTCCGTCAGTAATTTTCTCATGGAACAGGCTGGATGCACCAATAAGTCTCTTTCTGTCTGTCATTTTTCATACGTTCAGATGTATCCATATGAAAACTAACTTGCCTATTAATTGTTATTTCGTATAGTTTCACAATCATAGGTATAAACATTCATTATAATTTAATCTATACTTTTACTCACTCTTGCTTCATCCTATATCATTAATGAGACAAAGCCCTGTTCTTCCTCCTTATCTCATTCTGTTCCATCTAGCCAGCTGTGAGAAATGCCTTATCAGTGTTGCCTTGGCGACCTGTCTGCAGTGAAGTGCCTGTCTGCTTCCATTTTAAGCTAGCACCACTTTCCCATAACGCATATTATGTTAGCCATTTTATGTTAATATATCTCAAACCTACACAGGCTGATTGGGTGAAAGTCTCTTCGTATGCAGGTGGATCCTGATGTGCTAACAGCAGAAGTGCACGTAATCTAGGCTGACACTTCAGTGCAGTACTGAGGGAGACCTGCACTGTTGGTGGTGGCATTTTTGGATGAGATCTTATACCCAGGCCCCATCTGCCCTCTTGGGTGGACATAAATGATCTCCTGGAACTATTTGAAGAAGAGCAGAGGAGTTCTCCTGGTGTCCTGTGCAATATTTATCCCTCAAACATCATCACTAAAACAGATCATCCAGCCATTTATCTCATTGCTGTTTGTGGGACCTAGCTGTGTACAAATTGGCAGCTGCATTTTGCCTATATTACAACAGTGACTACACTTCAAAAAAAGTACTTCACTGGCTGTAAAGCACTTTGGGACCTCCTAAGGTTGTGAAAGGCAGTATATAAATACAAGTTCTTTCTTTCCAATGTAAACATGGATTGTGTACACAGTTGAGTTCATTCTGGGTGTGCTTTCAACTTTTGGGGCTTTGAAAATGGCAGGGAAATGTAAACTTCTGTCTTGTAAAAGAACTTGGCAGAAGTCTTCGACAGTGAGGGATTTGAAAGGGTGTGGGGGAGAACAGGCAGGTGTGAAGTGATTTTACTGGTTGAGTCAACCATTATTTACCGAAAGCTTTGGGCTGACAGTTGTGTCCTCCTTTCTCTGGCTGCTGACTGTCCTGTTCCCTGTTCCCTGTCCCCTTCTTCCTGTGCACCCTCTTCATGCTGTGGGGAAGGAAGTCCTTCCATAACCTCTTTATAATCACCTTTCAGCTTCTAGAAGTAGGAAGCCTCTCTCTTCATCTTCATGTTATGTAGTACATATCATGCTATAATAATTCTTGAGACGCTCCTTGAGCTGTATTGCAGGGCTTTATTCAGGAACCTAAAATGAGCCTCAAAAATGTCTATAGTCTGCTCTACTGCATTTCTTGTAGGTGACATAAGCCTCATTATAGCTGTTGAACCCCTCTGTCTTCAAAAGCCTTACTAAAGTCATAAGCCATGACTTCAGGGGATAACCCTGGTCACCAATCGTCACAACCGCTTCCTGGGTATCTGGTATTCGCATGCCGGATAAGAGGTTGGCAATGCATACTATTTACACATTAATAAAATGAAAGCCTTTCCTGTTCATAAAATTGGAGGGAGGGGGGTTGTTATCACATGGGGCTTTGAGTGGCACATATGTTCTGTCAATTGCTCCTTCTAACTGTGGGAACACTGCCAGACTATAAAAACTGTTTGTCTGGGTTCAATGGGAAGGAAATGAATTTCACCACTTTCCTGATCGAGCATCAATGCCCTTTTTGGTGCAGCGGTGAGCAGCTGCCTGACCAATGTAGCAAAGGTCACCTGATGCTACTTGGAAGGATCCAGTTGCAAAGAAATTCAAGGCAGTGGTGACTTTGACTGGTACAGACAATGTTGTTCTCCTGGTGAAAGTGGGCTGCAGGTCTTCAGCCGGTGGTTGACATATTTCCCCAGTAGCCTCTGAGGGAAAGTGCAGCCTTCTGAGACAATGATAGTTAGAAAATTAAGACTTTCTTGGTCTGTAAGCTCTGGGTATGTGCATGCAAGGAAGAGCCACATTTTGTGATGCCTCCCTCTACAAGCATCCAATCTAGCCTCTTCCACATCCTCACCCTCCACTTCGTGGCATAATGAAAGGAAATCCATGTCCCCAATGCAAGGCAGTACTTTGAACAGAACTTACTAAAACTAGCAGCAAAAGTCCTGGCTGAACCTCCAAAGTACTAAAGAGTACTTCATTGGCTTTGAAGTGCTTTGTGAAAGGTGCTAAATGAATGCAAGTTCTTTCTTTAACATACAGCACAATTCCTAAGGCCTGAAAACTGAGGGACCCTGCTCAGCCGTCCGAAGTGTGGAGAGCAGGACTCCTCGCCAGCTATAAGAGGGAATGGGACCCTGTCCCAAATCTGGGGGATGGGGGTCATTTACATAATTGGAGCAATTGGGTCAGACAGGTGGCCTCCTAGACTGCCCGGTGGAAAATTGGAATGGCACCTTGCCACTCCAATGGGGGAGCCAAACGACTGAAGGGGTCAGTGCAATTTTCTTTGTTACTCGCTCTGCCTTCAAAGGTAATTAATATGGGAAGAATTCTGGCGGCCTTTCAAAGGTCAAGTACCAAACTCAAGCTAGTTCTCAGCTGGCGTGGCTTTCACTGGGCCTAAGGAGGAATTAATGGATAGAATTGCAAGAGCAACTTAGGCATGTCCCCAGACATTCCTCATTAGACATAATGGGGTGAGCGGAAGACTCATCCTCTCACTGCTGATCGGAATTTTGAGATTAATTACGTGGGGCGGAAACCTGGCAGATATGGGACCCACCCCATAATACAGTCCCCCCCCCCCCCCACCCCCTGCCCAGTCGCAAAGTTGTAAGGCAAAAACGTAGATTTCATGGTACCAAGTTGTACTAAATAAGGCAAAGAGGATTACAGCTAGAAAGTGAAATATCAATACAACTTTAAATCCATAAAATGTTTCTGTAGCTGTATCACAGTTTAACACTTGCTAACTCTCTTTCCAGACTGTTGGAGAGGCTCCTATTTTCACAGAAAAAGTTGTATTCCGCTTGGCACCATGGATTATGACTCCTAATACACTGGCTCCTGAGGAAGTGTTTGTGTGCAGGTAAGAGGCTGTTGCTTAGTGACTGATTTTCCAAGTAGATACATTACCAAGTTCCCTAAGCAGGCCTAGGTGTCTGTTTGCTAAAGCTGCCAGCTGCAGTTTGGTCAAAAGAACCACTGTTTTGCTGTTGCTGTAATGGAAACCTGACACTGATCATTGTGTTTATGCTGAGTGTGCTTCCTGTTGGCTGAGCTGGTGATGACATTGGGGCAGTCATGGGGGAGTCTGTGACTAGGTGTAATCCCTATCACATGATTAGGGGCCTGATTCAGCAGGGAATTCAGTGACTGACTACCCAGCAGTTTTATCAACAATCAATTATTACATCCTCCAAATCTAGATTATAGTCCTATTAGTCTAATGTCTGTTGAGTATGTTACTAGAATCTGTTATTGGGGAGAGTGACTGAGCACTTGGACAAATATGAACTGATCAGAGAGAGCAAGCATGGATCTGTAAGGGGTAAATCATGTCTAACTAACCTAATTGAATTTTTGGGGCTAACATCATGGTAGATAAGGGAGCGTCTATGGATGTTATTTATATGGACTACCAGAAAGCATTCAATGATTTTCCAAACAAGAGATTAGCAGCAAAAATGAGTGCACAAAATTAGAGGCAACCTATTGACATGGGTAGGGAATTGGTTAGGAAGTAGGAGACAGAGTGTGGGACTAATGGGTATGTACTCCAATTGGCAGGATGTGATTAGTGGTGCCTCTGTTTTCCCCAGGATCTGTACTGAGGCCTCATCTTTTCACTATATCAATAACTTGGATGAAGAAATAGAGAGCCATATATCCAAGTTTGCTGATGACACTAAGTTAGGCAGCACAGTAAATAGTATAGATGGGAGCAGAAAGTTGCAAAGAGACATTGGTAGGTTAAATGAATGGACAAAACTGTGGCAAATGGAGTTCAATGTGGGGGAGTGTGAGGTCATCCACTTTGGACCAAAGAAAAATAGATGAGTATTTTCTAAATGGTGAGAAGCTAGGAACTGTGAACAGAGAGATTTAGGGGTCCATGTACAGAAATCACTAAAAAGGTAGTGGACAGATACAAAAAAAATTAAAAAGGCTAATGGAATGTTAGCCTTTATTTCAAAAAGGCTAGATTACAAAAGGGTGAAAGTTATGCTACAATTGTATAAAGCTCTGGTTACACTTCTAGAGTACTGCATTCAGTTCTGGGTACCTCAGGGAGGACATAATGGCCTTGGAGGCTGCAGCGCAGATTCACCAGAATGATGCCAGGGCTAAAAGGGTTAAAATACAAGGGCAGGTTGCATAGACTTAGCTTGTATTTCCTAGAGTATAGAAGATTAATGGGTGATCTAATTCAGCTGTTCCACTCTCTGGAATTTCATTTTTCCTTAGTGTAAAAAATAATGAAAAATTCCTGAAGGAATTCACAGCTGTGGTGGAAAAAGCAAAGTGCAAGCTGACAATTTGTTCGGAGTATGTGAATCGCAACGATCGCTGGATACAGGTAAAACAATGAATTCCTAAAATTCCAGTCTGCAGTAACACTGAGCCTACATAAAAGGTGAGTTCTGTAGTGACCATCACCTCCACAGACAGAACAGGTATTATTCCTAGAGTATGGCCTCAGGTATGCTATAAAGGTCACAGACAGCATCTTTTGGGAAACAGAATCTTCTTATACATTGTTGCTCACATAGCTGCAGGAAAGAGCTCCTTGCTTGGTAGTGTCTGCTTTCTGGATAATTCTTTACCCTCCTCAGTCTGCTCTGATGCAGCTATGTGCTCTGATGCAGCTATGTCCTCTGTTCCAGTATTTCCACCTCCTCTCCCTTTACATTTAAGAATACCAAGCATAATATGAATAAGCTCTCAATCAACCAGGGCATATTAACCTCCATTTAAAAGAGGCAGGTTAGACCCCTTTAAATCCTCCCAAGCAAAAGCCACGGCTTCAGTCCTCTGGAAATAAACACATTAAAATAACAACAGGAACCTCCCCAGAGGATTATGATTCAATACCTGACTAAAATATGGCGCCAGCCTGGTTAATCCACTGCTATTTATTCACAGGCCTTCAGTCCAACATAGTTAGAGGCGTAATGACATCATCCAGCCTTATTTGCATGTCCTCCGCTCTGATTGGGGGAACCTGCGCCGCGCACCTGGGGGTGGGACAATGCGTGGGCGGAGCATCTTTGAGTCACATTGCGGCCCTGGTCGCCAATTCTTGGGCGGGAGGGGGCTGGAATATCCAGGCTCTTAAGTCTTTAATCCATTTTGTTAAAGTACAAATATTACCGAGTCCAGAGTTTCAGAAAGCAGAGCAATTTTGAAGTTATTCTCAAACATAAATAAAATGAAATAACACGTTATAGGGTTAGTGCAGTCCATGGCCACTTTCACTCATAAGTTACTTTCATTCTCAGTTACAAGGATTTATGAAACCGCACTTAAAGTTGATGTTCTAAAATTGTGAACTTTATATAAATAATTCCTGATTCTAACCTGAATTTTCACAGTCCAATCCCATTAACACCAGGAAAACACAGATGCTGGGATTTACGTTAACCTAATTAACTAAACTCGTTTCCTAGGGATAAAGAAGCAAGCGACCATTTGAAATAAACACAGTCTCTTATTCTTTAACTCTTGTTTGGAAGAACGCTGGTGGTATTCACTAAAATTTGTGAGAATTGTAAATCAAAAAGGGAGCTGTTCAAGGTTTTGGGTGGTGCAGATAGGTTAAAAAATTGGCCTTTCATCAAGTAAGTTGGATTTAAATCGACTCCCTGTGACTGCTGGCTATAAAGGGCCTGTGTGAAATTAATTTGGGCAATCTCAATCCAGTTCCGAATAGATATGGACCCACAATACAAAACTGCACTCACCTGGTATTTGTTAACATGAAATTAGCAATCTCACTTAGAGGGCCATGGAATGGTTAGAAAGCAGGATGCACTTGAGTTTGGGGCTGAGGCAGATTGTTGGGGAAGTAGCTTTAAAATAAACAGATTAATATCTGTTAAAATAGCGGAAAGAGGAATGTCATAACAAAAGTTTTAAATGTTCGTGTGCTAATATCGGCAACAACAATTCTTAGGCTTAAATGATTTCAGCTGTTTCCTTAGGAACATAGTTTCAAGTTACTAGTCAGAAGTAAAACTAAGAGGACCAACTATCTTCTCGGGCTTACACCCGAGCAAACAGCACGTCGAATGTCCGCTCCACCTGGACTTTCCCAACATGCACGTATTTCTGGTCAGGGGTCATTTACATGCACTAGGTGTGTCCGGGTATGCATAGCATCTGCTTTTGGGTGCACGTCTACAATGCCTGAGGAGGCTGGAGGTGGGGAAGCAGGAGGCCATGACCCAATGCAGGGTTTGTATGACACTGTTTCTTTTGCACGCCATCATATATGCTCTCACGTACGAACACACAAGCTGACATACATACGCAGCACCATGCCACCTGCTTCCTTAGGCAGATCTACAGTAAGTTGTTCTCAGGCAACTGGTAGGAAAAAGAGACTTTGTCCCTGCAGCTATGGCACACAAACGTGAGCAGGATTCTCCCTGGACCAGACACCAAGCACCTCACCTTGCACTACTTCATTGCATAGGGTGAAGTTGCCTCCCTTCTCAGTTGGTGATCCCAAGGATCCAGATTTCCAGAGCCCAGCTTTTAAAAGGTGAATGCTTTCAGAGCATAAGAGGTTGTTTAAGTCATTAGAGTATCTCTTTGTAACTTTCAGTACATAGCAGCAAATGTGGAGGAGTCCATAATATGTGTGAGGTGTTCAAGCACGGCATGAAAAGAATATAGCTTTGGGAGGAGTGGCAACAGCAGGGCCACCTGCATCACAGCCCCTCACGACAGAGGCCGCTTTGAATACTTTAAGATGGACCATCAGTCTGACAGAGTTGGAGAGCCACTAGAACAGACAGTCAAGCATAGCATATGCTGTTAGTAAGAGGACAGGCTGTAGAATCATAGAAAATAGGTGCAAGAATAGGCCATTCGGCCCTTCGGGCCTGCTCCGCCATTCAAAATGGTCATGGCAGATCGTCTAACTTAGTACCCTGTTCCCGCTTTTTCCCCATATTCCTTTAGCATTAAGAAATATATCTAACTCCTTCTTGAATATATTTAATGACTTGGCCTCCACTAGTTGGGACAGAGACACTTCACCTTTTGATTAATAAATTATTTGTGTGCATCAATGGTTGAGTCAGCAGTTTTATTCCAAATGTGAGTATCAGAAATGTGTAGACAAGAGGAATTGTGTTGATGGGGGAGGAGGAGGGTGGGGATCTTTTTTTTTCCCAAGAGGAGTGGGAAGTTGTATTTGGAGTGGCAAGACCTTTCTGCCAGCTCTCAAAGGGCCTTGTGGGACTACCTCCTTGTCTTCTTCAACATCCTCATTCTCATTCAATAGCTGCTCTTTTGTAGGTTCATGCTGCAGCTCCTTCAGGTGGATGCCTCTCTTATTGACCAGGTTAAGGAAAATGCAACACACCAGTGATGGGGAAAACTTTTTCTGGATGGTACATCAGAATGCCTCCCTAACCTGTCCAGGCATTTGTAACACTGCTTAAGGTACCCATCATATTCTCAATTATGGCACTAGTGAAGCCATGGACCTCCCTACACTGGCATTTGGCTGGGTTGTGGGATCATGAGCCAAAGCAGCAGCGGCTATCGCTGATCCCCCAGGAGCCAGCTTTTCATTCACTGAGGATCGGCAAAGACAGGTGGTATTGAAGATTGCCATTAAAATGAAGGCACCATAAGTGCAGCCTGGAAATTCGGCAGTAACCTGCAATGTGATGTTGATGATCTCTCATAAGCCGCACATTGATGGAATAGAAGTCCTTGCAATTCATGTAGGGGACTCTACTTTCAGCAGGATCCTGAAGGGCTACACGGGTATCATCAACTACCCTCAATTTTGGGAAGTCCTGTCACTTGGAAGAAGCCCATGGCCTGAGCTTGTTGTCCCTGGAGCTCCAGGGGGAACTTGATGTATTGGTTGGCTCTTTGGAACAAAGCATTAGTGAGAAAATCAATATGGTTTCCTTACAACTTCTGTCTACAGTACACCCCAAGTTCACCAAGCTAGCAAAATCAAAGTCCATAAATACCAGAGCAAACGTGGGACGATTTTCATCCCCATTTTTGGGCGAAAATGGGCCACAAATTGCAACGCAGCACCTAGCACTGCCATCTGGGCCTCCGCCATTTTGGTGGGGGTCCTTCATATATGATATCCAGGCCGCACCTCATTAGCCGGTGCAAATAAGGGTCCTATTACATACATAGGACCCCAATGCAATTTGGACTCCACTGGGCAGAGTGTGTGCTGTGCAAGCCCCACCCAGTGGAACTATATGTGGAGCGGCCTAACCAGTGGTCCTTAAAGAGACCTCTGGAACCCACTCAAAGATATAATTTTTGAATATTTGTGGAGCCAGGAGGAGCATGAATAATCTTCCTAGCCCCACAAAAATTGTCCTTCCTTTAACAGAATTCAGCTTTCAGCGCCTGCCTTCCAACCAATGGAATTGGACACATGAAAATTTACCCCTTGAAACTTTTTCAGTTTGCAGAGTCGAGGAATGCCAAGTTTAAATGGAGGAAGCTTGCCTTTTACTGATAGCCAGCAGAAATGGAGGAATGCTGGTCACAGGTGGTTGTGACATCCTCCTGCTGGTGCTCTAAAGCACACCCCACCCAGGTATCACTGCAGTGGCATCCTCCCTCATTATCCCTCTCTTTACCCATCCACTTATCTGTGTTTTACACCTATCCCCCACTGCATCTATAGAATCTGTCTGCTTGTCTATACCTTTCGTCTCTCCTCTTCTCTCTCACATTTTTCCAATCCTATCGTCTCTTTTTTTTTTTGCCTCACTTTTTGTTTCTTTGTCTTTTTCCACCTTGTCTTGAGGGATAGCCAAACTGACCTTTCTCTTTCTTTCAGGATGAAATTGAACTCGGTTACACGGAGGCCCCTCACAAATACTTCCCTGTTGTATTGGATTCTCCTCGAGATCGTGGACTGAGCAAGTTTCCCTACCAAAAACTCCTGGTGAGACACAATGGGGGGAATTTTAACCCCCCATGATGGGTGGGAGAGGTTGGGGGGTGGTTAAAAATTAAAAATCGCCTCTCGTGGCGGAACAGTTCATTATAATATTTAAATCAGGCTCCCACAATACAGTTGGGAGTCTGATTTAAATTTAACGCTGGCCGGCCAGGTTTCTCAGAGCTCGGGAAACCCGGCAGCTAAATGGAGACGGGAACAGCTGGATCAAGCAGGTAAATGCTTTTTATAGCACTGCTTTTGAGCCAGGAGGAGCAGGAATGCTTCCCCTGGCCCCAGCGAACCTTCTGCTGCGATTGGCCAACCCACCCCCCTGCCCCTGCGATCCCAAGCCTTCTGCCCCATGATCTTTTCCTCCTTTGTGATTGCCGATCCGACTCCTCCTTATGCCCAGCGATCTTTGCTGACCACCTCCCCCCCCCCCCCCCAACCTTAAACATCGGGCCCAATGTTTCTGTGGTGTGTGACTTTAGTATACATTTTTATCCCTTCAGTCTTCTCCTCACTTCCAAGATGCTGACTCTTGTTGGGATCGTGCACCCTGCTTGTATGTTACCAAGTAGTCATTCCCCATTTGTGACCCTAGGTAGTGAATGTTAGCAGGCTATTTTACAGTGAGGTACACCATAGCCTCACCCGATCATATCCTCAGTTGATAGGGTTGCCGTATTCCTGGAGGTTTCATCACATGGCTTCCCACCTCCAACCACTCCGCCCCCATGCTACCACCATTGGTCGCCCAACACATCCATCCTTGCAACGCAATGCCTTCCCACACAGATTGGAAAGTGAACAGAGGCTTCCTTATCTGAATGCATGATCAGCGTTTTTCTCTTCTCCCATATTTTTATAACTAATAAACGAAAGCTTTCAAAGAAAATGAAAAAAGCACATATTATTTAATGCCCCTAAGATTTTTCGCCCAAGTTGCTTGCAGCAGTATTAAGGAGATTAATATTTAATTCCTGGAAGGTTGGCAACTCTATCAGTTGACTTTCATATGGGGGTTCACTTTCCAGAGGGGGATCACTGGATAATCATCAGGAGTGCTTGATGGGAGAGTAGAGAACTCCACTCTGCATCTAGCCTGTGCTGAACATGACTTGGGAGTGCTAAATAGGGATAATGCAGGGTCCTTTACATCTGGACTATCCTATGCCTGATCTGAGTGTGCTTAATGCTGTTAATGGGGGTAAAAAAGTGAAAAAAATTCCATTCCTTTCACCTTGATGAACACAAAAAATTCATCAAAAATTTATTTTTAATTAAATTTGTTGACTTGAATCTCATCTTTGACTCTGTTGTATAATTTGTCCAGGGCCCAGATTTTGGACATGTAACCAGAACATCTGATGAGGTCAACAGCCTGGACTCCTTTGGGAATTTGGAGGTCAGCCCTCCAGTGACCGTGAAAGGAAAAAAATATCCAATGGGAAGGATTATCATCGGAAGCGCTTTTCCCACGTAAAGTTATTTTATTAATTTTGGGGGAGGGAGACCAAGGTGAAGGGTTCTCCCCCCATCTCTCCTGGGGTGTATTTCTCAGGTGCCAGCCACCCTCCAGTACCTTGCCCTAGTGACTATTCTTCATCTGTGAGCCTAGATGGTGAGAGCCAGCAAGCTCTTTGATGTGCCCTAGTGTGACCCCTCTATGTCCTTTATTTTTCTAAGTTCAGTCTTACAACAAGCATTTCTATTTTTTGAAGATACTTTTAATTGGACAAACATGAAACTCAATCAGCCTTTAAATCCAACATGGAATCACAATTGTCGGCCTGTAGTTTTCTCTCTGGTACCAGTTTCCCTGTGCAATGAAGTGTATTTTGTGCTTAAGTGCCCTGTCCAAATGCTGGAAATACACAGGGGACCGGCCAGCAACTGAAGGAAGAGGTTATCTACACACTGACTGTAGCAGCTTTTTCCAACTTTTAAAAAAAAAACTGCTCACAGGTTTTATAACCATTAGCTGAAGGAGTTATCCTCCCCTTCCTTTTTCTGATGGCTCTGCTTTGTTTCCAGAATTTTCTTCTTTTTAACTTCAGATTTCCAGTATGTGTAGTTTTTTTCTCTCTTTGACTCGCAGCACCATGGATTGCTCTACTTCAGAGCTGGCTATCGCTAACTCATTTAACGCAGGCAAACCTTAGACTGCCCTGGACTATCACTTAGACCCATCTACTCAGTCAATTTCAGTTTAGTTTGAGCTGGTTGAAGCGAGGACCTCCAGAAGTTCCTTGGGTTGTAACTGTAACAGATCGCGCCCATCAGCACCCTCTATCACTAACCCTGCCGGGGCACCTCCTTAGCATGGGGCAGTCAGGCTCAACCACCATTTAGGTGAATCTCTGTCATCCACCTGTCCCATGGCCACTGAAGCCCCAGCATTGCTCCACCTGTGCGGGGCGGGTGGGTGGGGTAGTGGCTGAGTCACCCAGGTTCCTCCCCAATCTCGGCAAATCTTCTATTAGGTCCCTGAGCAAGGGGGCCCGATCAGGTGCATTCTTTTTTAAAAATTCATCACTTTGGGGGTTTAGGCCACTTGTCTGGCCTGTACCCCACCATTGACCTCATGGAGGCCGGTACGTTTCCACTCATTGAGCTTACCGGTCGTCACTCAAATGCTGGGTTCCAACTGTGGATCAAAAGTGGGAACTTTTGGCTTAGTGGAGTTCTCATCCCTGGCCCCGCCCTTGCCTGTTATTTGTATTGAGCGGCAGAAAGAAGTCCTGTTTATGACAAAGCATTGAGGAAATTCCCCAACTGCACAATTTCCCTGGGCTTCCACTAGAGTTACAGTGGGAGATTGGTGGAACCCTTGAAGAAATTCAAGGCCCAAATTTGGAAAAAAAAAATTCGGGCATCCCTGCCCTGTTTGTCCAGTGCCTCTCCGCCTCCTCCCTTGCCCTCCTACCTACGCAGAGAAAGTATCCAGCACATAACGGGCAGCTAGCAGCCCATTATTGCTTGCTGGCACTCAAACGCATGGTACTGATGCTCCCAGTGTGTCATGAAATGATCCCGCAGCACCAGTAAATTATGCAAATGATCTGATCTCGTTTTATATGGTGAGGTTGGCCCATTTGTGCACAATGCATATAGCACCTGTGACACACCTGCATTAATATGTGTTGCATGTGTAGCATTATCGATCCCCTAAGTTTTTGTTTTGTGGCTTAGATCTGCCCTGGTATTTGCTGAGGATCTGCAGTCTTGATCAGGTCAAAGCTACTGATTGCAGACTGGTATAGACGTCCTTGTGAAACTGCAGGGAAAATTGGTAAAGAACTTAAGTGAGCAATAATCATGATAGAATTGAATTCATTCAAAGTAGAGAAGATCCAACAGGTTTGGCTCTCTGGCCTGAGTTTGTTCTCATTCCTAGATCTAGGTTTTGGTGTTAATTTGAAACAGCAGAGGCCAAAGACTCAGAAGTTTGAAACTTTTGTTCTTCAAACCTTGAAGATTTTTAAAAGTGAAAGTACGTATTTTTTTATTATTATTGCTCTAGGACGTCTGATGGGAGAAACATGTCTAAGGTCGTGCGGGACTTCCTGTATGCTCAGAAAGTGCAGTCTCCTATTGAGCTTTTCTCTGACTGGTTGGCCGTAGGTCATGTGGATGAGTTCATGACCTTTGTTCCAGCCCCTGACAGAAAGGTAACCAATTACATTCTACCATGTGACCAGGATCAGACTTATTTATTTTGTTGTTGGTATATTCTGAAAGTCTGTGATTAGAGATAATAGGGGTAAACTTCCATGGGGGTGGGGGAGAGGAAGGGGTTCTTCCAATGTAACTTTGGCAGAAGATCTACAGAAACGGTGTATACAGAATTTACGTGGTTTCTGCAGGGTTTTCGCAGATCTTAAGCCGATGTTATGGTGGGCGATCAGGAGAACCCCCATGGAAATTCAACCCCAGTGACACTGACAACAGAGACAGGAAATGTAAATTATGAAAAGCAGACACTGAATTGTGTCTTTGTTACACAAGATAAGGGCTCATGGGGTTGGGGATAATATATTAGCATGGATTGAGGATTGGTTAACAGGCAGAAAACAGAGTAGAGATAAACGGATCATTTTCAGGTTGGCAGACTGTAACTAATGGGGTGCCGCAAGGATCAGTGCTTGGGCCTCAGCTATTTACAATTTATATTAATGACTTGGATGAAGGGACCGAGTGTAATGTATCCAAATTTGCTGACGATACAAAGTTAAGTGGGAAAGTAAGCTGTGAGGAGGACTGAGTCTGCACAGAAATAGACAGGTTAAGTGAGTGGGCAAGAAGGTGGCAGATGGAATATAATGTGGGAAATGTGAGGTTATTCACTTTGGTAGGAAGAATAGGTAAACAGAATATTTTTTAAATGGTGAGAAACTATTAAATGTTGGTGTTGAGAGATTTGGGTGTCCTTGTATATGAAACACAAAGTTAACATGCAGGTACAGCAAGCAATTAGGAAGGCAAATGGTACGTTGGCCTTTATTGCAAGGGGATTGGAGTATAAGAGTAAGGAAGACTTGCTACAATTGCACAGGGCTTTGGTGAGACCATACCTGGAGTACTGTGTACAGTTTCGGCCTCCTTACCTAAGGATGGATATACTTGCCACTAGATTGATTCCTGGGATGAGAGGGTTGTCCTGTGAGGAGTGATTGAGTAGAATGGGTCTATATTCCCTAGAGGTTAGAAGAATGTGAGGTGATCTCACTGAAGCATATAAAATTCTTAGAGGTCTTGACAGGATAGATGCTCAGGCTGTTTCCCCTAGCTGGAGAGTCTGGAACTAGGGGGCATAGTTTCAGGATAAGGGATCGGCCATTTAGGACTGAGATCACGAGAAATTTCTTCACTCAGAGGGTGATGAATCTTTGGTATTCTCTACCCCAGAGGACTGTGGATGCTCAGTCGTTGGGTATATTCAAGGCTGAGGTCGATAGACTTTTGGACTCTAAGGGAATCAAGGGATATGGGGATCGGGTGGGAAAGTGGAGTTGAAGTCGAAGATCTTATTAAATGGCAGAGCAGGCTTGAGGGACCGTATGGCCTACTCCTGCTCCTATTTCTTATATTCTTAACCTGAGGCCTGGGGCAACTGGAACAGGAACTAAAAGGGGTTCCATTGGATTCCTCTTCTCAGCTCTTCCATGTTTATATTTGAGCTGGTTAAGGCAGAGTGTAGCTGATCCATAGCTAGACCCTGCTTCATGGTTCTCCCTACATGATCCCCCAGCCTGTCAAAGTGACAAGAGATAGCCTGTTCCACTCTCGCAACCCAGGCTTCTTTGGCAGCAGACTGCTCATTTGTACTCTATTTCTCACCCACTGCATGCCCCTCTATCTCACTATCTAAATTTCCTGGGGTATATGTATTTGGGGTATATGTATTTGAGCTGGTGCTTGGGAGGAAGGTGAGTGAAGGCACGGCCACCAATGGTGGGACGAGGGAGGGGGGATGCACAAGAGGCCAGAGATGGAAAAGTTGATGTAGCTCACCAGAGGCCCAAACCATTTTCATGATCCAGCTTCATTAGAACAATATTGGGGAGCTGCCAGCACTGAATGAACATCATTGACAAAGCTGGTTAGGAACATTTTTCTGGGCGTACTGCAGAAGTTGCTTTAAGGACCGTTGGTTCATCCGCACCATGCTCAGATTTACTGGGAAATTCCTGAGGCGTTGGTGTAGGGGTGTGAAGAGAAGCCATTGGTAAGACATGGTCTGGCTACTATTGGATAGGTAAGATTGGAACCAAGCAAGGGCAGTCCCACCAAGCTGGGCAACAGAGGAGAGGTGTTGGAGAATGATGATGTGATCGATTGTGTCAAAGGCTGCAGTAAGGTCGAGGAGGATAAGGAGGGATCATGATGGCCAATCCCTGGTCGGGAGAGAAGTTAGAGGAATGGCCTTCCCCCACTACTACTTCATACGAATGCAGGGAGAAAAAAGACAAGGCAACACAGTGGATCGGTCAGTCAGGATGCACTGCTGACAGAAAGTCAGTGTTCGAGTATCAATATTTGCCCTGTGTTCCTGCAGGGTTTTCGGCTTCTCCTGGTCAGTCCCGATGCTTGCTGCAAGTTGTTCATGAAGCTACAACAAGAGGGTCATGGGGAAGCCCAAATGTTTCAAGGTGAGTTTCTGACCAGTTGTACTATTTCAGTAGTAGACAAGTCAAACCCAATTTCTTCCTTACTCAGAGTTTAAAGTGACAATGTCCACCATGCAAAATGTGTGCTCTCTGCTGGTGAAATGAACATGGGTCTCCCTTGAATATGTTCTTATTTGATACATTACATGATTATGAATAGAAATAGCAAGCCATTGTAGTTATTTCTATATATAATCATGTAATGTTGGCAAGGGGAGGACCCAAAAGTAAAAGATACACATGGGTTTGTGGCTTTGATTCCCTGTATACGTTAATGGTCATAATCAGATGGAGGACATGCAGAGTGGAGACCAGGAGCCTTCCCACAGGCAGACCACTTTCCAGGCACCCCTCATGAGCCAGTATGTGCTCAGGTGTTCTTTCATTGAGAGGGCTGATAAACAGAAATAGCAAAAACAAGGACAGAATGACTCTAAGGAAGATTGTACACTATCAGGAACAAGGAGGTGGACAGCAGATCACTAATGGGTGGAATTGTTAGTCTCACAAGCCACAATTTAAAGTTAATGAGGAGATATTCAAGGAGCCAGCTGAGTAAGAAACAGTAATAATGCTTTTGTGTTTCACAACCAGGTCTAATGAGAAAATTGGTCACAATTAATGAAATCCTAAGCAATCAAAAACTGCTTGAAGATAATGCTTATGTACAGGTGAGTCAATAGAATAATATAATAATGTAGTGTAATTGTGTTCTTGTGCAAAAAATTATTGCATAAATATTTCAATTTCTGTCTGCCTTCCTCTCAGCAATGCATTGATTGGAACCGAGACATCTTAAAGATGGAATTGGGATTGGATGAAGATGATATTATTGATATTCCTGTGTTATTTGAGTTGCACAAGACTTACCAAGCAGCAGAAGCATTCTTTCCAGATTTGGTAAGTGGAAACTGGTGACGGTGAGTGGCTTGGTCTCAGCATCTGCTTGCTGGTTGCTCAGAGGTGCATAAGAACAGCCATTAGAACCAACCCACCCCAGCTGGGAGATGTCTGGTCTCTGCTCAGCACCTCTGCAGGAATTGAACCTTGGCTCAGATAATTTACAAACATAATATGGGACCTATTTTGTGTGTCAACTATGAGAAATTAATTGTCAGAATGGGTATTTGTTTTATCTGCCGCCTCCTCCTCCACCTTCAGTTTTCTTTGTTCATTATCCACTTGATCATCATTCATCCTTTTCCTCCTCATCATATAATTTTTGTCCTCTGCTTTTGTCTTTCACTCATTTATCTTCCCTCTCTCTCTCTGTCTTTCTCTTTCTCGCTACCTTTTTTGTCTGTGTCCCTCTTATTTGCCTCATGCATCTTTCTCTTATCATTCCGACTGTTTGACAGTGCTAATGAGTAAAAGAACTCTTTCTTTCTGTGTCCCTTTAGGTGAACATGATAGTCCTCGGCAAACATCTGGGCATTCCAAAACCGTTTGGACCTCTGATAAATGGAAAATGTCCACTGGAATCTGCGGTACGCTCAGCACTAGAACCACTTGGCCTGGATTGTAACTTCATCGATGACTTTGCTGCTTACCATTTGTTGAGTGGAGAAGTTCACTGCGGCTCCAATGTTCGTCGGAAGTCATTTGCTTTGAAGTGGTGGAATATGGAGATGTAATTACCAGTTACAATTGCCATAAGTAACAAAACATTGCTTTAGTTTTCATTTTGCTTTTGCATAACCTTGATAACATGCAACCTGCTGACAATAGCGCCTAACAATACCCGGACATTGGCATGCAACCTGTGCTATTCAAACACCTCTGGCACTAAATTGGGCCTTGTAGCACCCGTTGTTTCGCGCTACATGGCCTCTCCGACATCCAAGATGGCGTCTTGGATGCAACACATGTTTTCAGCGTGATATACGCCAGACGCCATCTTGGTATAGGAGTTAGTGCAGGCGCAGATAACTAACGCTGGAATCATGTAAAATAGGGAGAAAATGGCTTCAATCAGCGTACAACGCTGATTTAAAGTGATCGACACCATTTTGGGACTTAATGCTCAACTCAACGCACAGTCTTAACCCCGACCATCTGAACATGTCTTAGAGTGCCTGGAGGACCCCCCACCAGTGCTATTTAAAGGGACCATGCAGGATTTACAGGTTAATGGCTGGATTACTGCCTCTGGCTGCCGAGACATTTGTAACTGTTTTTGGAGGTCTCCTGCACTTGAATACTAGGATGCGGGGACGTAGCCTAACATTTAGAGCCAGAGTGAAGTTAGGAAATGCTTCTACACGCAAAGGGTGGGAGATGTTTGGAACGCTCTTCTGCAGATGGCAGTTGATGCGAGCTCACTTGTGAAAGTTAAATCTGAGATTGATAGATCTCTGTGAACCAAGGATATTAAGGGATATGGGGCTAAGGTGGGTATATGGAGTTAGGTCACAAGTCCTCCATGATCTCATTGAATGGCAGAACAGGTTCAAGGGGCTAAATGCCACTGCTACTTGCTGCCTCTTGATATGCACCACCTTCTCCTGCATGAAAGTGGGACGTGTGTCTAGGTGATGTGCCTGTCGTGGTTGAATAGCTGCCAGTGTGTGTGGCCTGTGAGTTGTGGGTGGGCGGCTTGAAACAGTGGTGATGTATAAGGGTGAGAGGAAGCACCTGGTTGGAAGAGTTGAGTACTGATGGAAAGAGTTTGTTGGTATGTGGGGGATGGGGAGTGTAGTGCGTGATGCAGTTGGTAGGAGACGCCACTTGACAGTTGACCTCACTCACCTTGACCATTCATGTCAAAGCATTGAACTTCTTCCTGTACTGCATCCATGTTCATGATGCTGTGCGCCTGGCATTGACTTCATCCCCTGCTGCCTCTCTCTGCCTTTTGGGTGTATGTCTGGAGGGCCTCTTGCCACCCCCGCCCCCTCTGTGGATATAGGATGTCCCTCCTTCTGTCCACCTCTTGCACTAGAGACCTTGGTGCATCAGCAGAGAGCCTTGGTGCTTGCACTCTCACAGGCCTAGTACCAACTCAGATTGGCAGTTTGGTGAGGTCTGGTGTGCAGATTGTAGGATGTGGGATTTAATAGTGCGCAACCTTTATTCAATGTTTTAACATAACTCATCAGTGTGTAAACATAGGGATGGGACCTGCATTTGTGTTTTATGTGTGCGATGTGTGATCTCCGTGCAGACAGTAGACTGTTATTTTCAGCAAATAACAGGTACCAGCTACCCTTGAGATTTCTAAGGAACATCCTCCCTTTAAGAGATTGATTTCCCTCTGGTGGTGGAAAGTGCGAATTGCATTGATTCCACGTACAAGGCCTGGAATGGAATGCTGATTGTAGGTAAGTCCTCGGGTGGGCCGAAACTTGCGTCCTGACTGCACAGAGGTCATTGGGTGCGGGGTAATAGCACATCACACTTCCTACGCCCAAAAATGGCCCTTATCCAATTTTTTTTTCCCCCTCGGGTCCTATAGTCAGATCTCAACATCTGTATTTACTCAGTTTCCCTTACGAATGAGTTGAATTTTTAAGCCAAATAAAACTTGTTGCTGAAAGATGAATTGTTCTGATCTGGAATTTACATTCCTGTGGATGTCAACTCAGATGTTTGCCTTGCAAATGATGCCCATTTTAATGTATGATGTGGAGATGCCGGTGATGGACTGGGGTGGACAAATGTAAGGAATCTTACAACACCAGGTTATAGTCCAACGATTTTATTTTAAAATCACAAGCTTTCGGAGATTATCCCCTTCGTCAGGTGAATGAGTGAAAGATTCTCAAATCGCATATCTTAGGCTGGGACAGCATCACACCAATCAAAAGGTGTCGTTGTTGTTCAAACAGGCCAGTCACGGAGAACAGCACGTCCCAGTACACTGGATATACATTGTGTCAATTACACAGACAGAAAGAGAGAGAGAGAGAGAGAATATTAAAACACATAACTTTATTGTTTTAATATTCTCTCTCTCTCTCTCTGCCATTTGGGTCTCTTTGTGTCAATTACACAGACAGAATGTATATCCAGTGTACTGGGACGTGCTGTTCTCCGTGACTGGCCTGTTTGAACAACAACGACACCTTTTGATTAGTGTGATGCTGTCCCAGCCTAATATAAGATATGCGATTTGAGAATCTTTCACTCATTCACCTGACGAAGGGGATAATCTCCGAAAGCTTGTGATTTTAAAATAAAATTGTTGGACTATAACCTGGTGTTGTAGGATTCCTTACATTTTAATTTAAGCCAAGTAAACAACAGCAACTTGCATTTATATAGCACCATTAACACGTCACAAAACGCTTCACAGAGGTGTAATAAAAAACATAACAGCACAGGTTGCATGCCACAACGGGTATTGCTAATTTGTTTGAATACAGTAGATCCAGACAGCCTAGCTTTTACTGTCTTGAGAGGATGAACTATTGATTGAAAATTTTAACTGGAAAATTGCAATAATTTTTTTTTACATATCTTGATATCTCAGCTGAGCCTGATCCTGCCTTAATCCAACATCTCGTACATGCACAATTGTCACCAGGAGTCATTGAATGGGTGATTTACTCCTCCCTAACCCAGGGACACTGAAACCGATCATGGAGCCTTATTGCTGCCTTAGCTAAGATCAGCTAATTCAGCACAGACCAAGGATTGACTCAGGAACCTTTTTTGGTCCGAGTGGCATAGTTCCTTAATTGCATAAACTTATTTTACCTTCAGAGGATAGAGTATAATTCTAATAATAGGTCAGGTATTCCAGTGAGTTAGTAACAAAATGCACAATGGCATTGGAGGACTTGAGTTTAAACTTGCAGTTCTCCATGACAAGTTTCTAATTTTGTTGAAGGGAGTTCCAAGTGTAGGACGCTTTTGAGAATGAACTCAGTCCTGTGCTGGAACTCTTTCTTCTAATGAAACTCTAATTCCAGGCCACACTAAGACCTTGAGGCCCATGCATTGGCTCCTTGTTCCAGCCGCGACACTATTATAGCTCCGGTTTGATCCCTACAAATGAGAGGTTGAGGAAATCTCTCCTTCCTCGTTAATATAAACTGGAACATTTCTATTTCAAGGTAACTTAGGTTGCAAGCAATGGCATAAAGGCCTCTGGCACTATCTGAGAGGCATTTCCACCAGATAGATCTTTGGTCTTAATTTATAGTGGGTCCCCGGAGTGAAGCTGCTCGCCAGTGGTGCTATAGTGAGTTTGCCCATTGAGAAAAATGATTCCATTTGATTATTACATTTTTGCTGCACCATTGCATTGATATCCACAAGCCTGTACAAGAAAGTAGCTGCAAAAAGCATGCAGAAGTCTTGGCAACCTTAATATAACCTCGGGGCTTAGGGTAATAATAGTTTAAAATGAATAATTTGGTGTACAGACTTCAAGGGTTAATGTCTATGCTATTGCAAGCAATAAAGATTTGATGAAAATGTTGATTGCCTCTTATGTTACTGACATACTCAAATTCATCAGTCACAAAATATTTCTGTTACGTTAATATAAACTGGAGCAATATATGATTTAAGGTGATTGGCAAAGGCGATGTGAGGAAAAACGTTTTTACGCAGCGAGTAGTTATGATCTGGAATACATTGCCTGAAAGGATGGTGAATGCAGATTCAATCGTGGCTTTCAAAAAGGAATTGGATAAATATTTGAAGGGAAAAAATTTGCAGGGCTGCGCGGAAAGAGCAGGGGAATGGGACGAGCTGGATTGCTCTTACAAAGAGCGGGCACAGGCTCGATGGGCCGAATGGCCGCCTCCTGTGCTGTAACAATTCTATGATTCTAGCACATCTGTCCAAGTATATGTATTTGTTGCAGTAAGCGATCTGAATACCAGGGCACAGGAAATATTTCCACCTTGTACTGTGTATTGGAGATACTGGTCTGATGCAACCCAATGCTTGCTGCCCTAGAGGGAAGAGTGAAGGGGTGAGCTGACCCTGGCTACCCTCATGCATTAGTTACAATAAGGTGCGGAGTGAGATGTTGGGGTAAATTTTAACTGCAAGTCGGGAAGGGAGCAGGGGGGAGGATTTTCGGGTGCGAAACCTGGAAGGTAAGTGGGCGGGTGGTGACGATCGCAACTTTAATGAGGCCCATCAATTGCACTTCCAGGTTTTGCACCCAGCAGCCAGCCGGGGTTCAGAGGGAGGGAGGGATCATGGGCTGGGGAGAAGATCGGGAAGGGGGATGCCAGGGAAGAGTTTGGGAGAGGGCTGAGGAAGAGTTCGGGGGGGCCCAGGAAGAGATCAGGAGGCCGGGAAGAAGATCTGAGGTCATTGGAGGCCCGGTGAAGAGTCGGAGGTATGTGGACGTCCACCATCGGGGTGGGGGTGTCCACCATCTGGTGGTGTGGGGAGGGGGGTGTTGGTCAATTGCAGGGGTCCTGTCGGCCAGGTGAGCTTGTCAGGCCTGGATAAAGCACTCCTGCCCCGCCAGGCCCACAAGCAGTGCAATAAAGGCACTCACCTCATGGAATCGGCCCTTCCCGCCTGCTTTCACCTGACATGAATGGGAAGTGATGGGAAACCCGTACAAGTAAGGTTAAATTTGTTTTATTATTCCAATACACAAAATATTAAGTACCTCAAGGAGCTCAATGAGGTACATTGCCCTTTTAAGTATCGGCCCTGCCGGCTTTAAGTGGGGGCGGGACTTCCTGGTGTCTGCTCTCCACACGCAATCAAACCTGCCTGGGTTAAACCTAGAAGTGGGCATGTTGGAGCCTGGATGCTGTCCCACTCTGAAAATGGAGGATACCCCCCACCCCCCCCCCCCCATCCCCAACCTGCCTGTTCTTGGGGGTTAAAATTTACCCCGTTATGTAGAAAGATCTGATATATGAAAAATATGCATTTTATGTTTTAATCATATAAATGAGGAATATGGAATAACATTGTAAACTGATCAGCAGCTTTTTTTTGTATAATGTTCATTTTCCTACTCCCCATTCTCATTTCACTTTTAATGAGGCAATTGTAACCTCAGAAATCCCAGTTATGATATACTAAGTGTGCAATAAAATATGTTAGCTTGTTTATCTGTAAATAGCTAATCTTAGTGAATTGGAAGCACAGGTGATTATCAGATGAAAATGTTGGCAACATAGCGATTGCAATATGTAATGTGTGGTTTGGAGAATTGCACAATGCAGTGTTTGTTCTCTTGTGGTAAAAAAGGTCAGCTTTGGTCACCCGATTCAAATAGAAATATAAATATTATTCTTTTATTCCCTCAATTTTCTCCTCTCCTCTCCCAAAAGCACCAAATTATGCTGTGGTCTACAGATCCGCAGACACCTACTGCCCTTCGGTACCTCGGCAAAGTGGCCATTCTTCATGCTCAAGTTTAGTGAGCAGTGTCTGGCTATTGGAATGTAGAAGACATCATAGCCAAACCCAATCTTGCCTTCACCTTATGTCCACCCAGATAATGTTCTCGAAGAACACTTTGGGCAACTGTAGCACCCATACCACTGCCCCAGTTGAGATCAGCTAATTCAGTACAGACTGGACACAGAACCTGGGACCTTTCTGGTCTGTATGGCTCAGCTATTCAACAGGAATGGTTACTTTTTAAAGAGGATTCTGCTCCCATCCCACCCTTCCCACCAGAGGATTACTAAGTTCTCAGAATGAATTATGTTATGATGGGAGTCTTTCTGAGTGCACACAGATACTTAACGGGTACGGTAGCATAGTGGTTATGTTACTGGACTAGTAATCCAGAGGCCTGGACTAAAATCCAGAGTCATGAGTTCAAATCCTGCCACGGCAGCTGGCGAATTTAAATTCAATTAATTAATTAAATTCAATTAATTAAAATTAAAATCTGGAATTAAAATACTAGTATCAGTAATGGTGGCCATGAAACTACCGGATTGTCGTAAAAACCCATCTGGTTCACTAATGTCCTTCAGGGAAGGAAACCTGCCGTCCTTACCCGGTCTGGCCTATATGTGACTCCAGACCCACAGCAATGTGGTTGATTCTTAATTGCCCTCTGAAATGGCCTAGCAAGCCACTCAGTTGTAAAATCTCGCTACGAAAAGTCATAATAAGAATAAAACCGGACGGACCACCCGGCATCGGACCACTAGGCACCGGACACGACAACGGCAAAAAAACACCAAGCCCAGTCGACCCTGCAAGGTCCTCCTTACTAACATCTGGGGACTTGTGCCAAAATTGGGAGAGCTGTCCCACAGACTAGTCAAGCAACAGCCTGACATAGCCATACTCACAGAATCATACCTTTCAGCCAACGTCCCAGACTCTTCCATCACCATCCCTGGGTATGTCCTGTCCCACCGGCAGGACAGACCCACCAGAGGTGGCGGTACAGTGATATACAGTCAGGAGGGAGTGGCCCTGGGAGTCCTCAACATTGACTCTGGACCCCATGAAATCTCATGGCATCAGGTCAAACATGGGCAAGGAAACCTCCTGCTGATTACCACCTACCGTCCTCCCTCAGCTGATGAATCAGTCCTCCACCATGTTGAGCACCACTTGGAGGAAGCACTGAGGGTAGCAAGGGCACAAAATGTACTCTGGGTGGGGGACTTCAATGTTCATCACCAAGAGTGGCTCGGTAGCACCACTACTGACCGAGCTGGCCGAGTCCTGAAGGACATAGCTGCTAGACTGGGCCTGCGGCAGGTGGTGAGCAAACCAACACGAGGGGAAAACTTACTTGACCTCGTCCTCACCAATGTACCTGTCGCAGATGCATCTGTCCATGACAGTATTGGTAGGAGTGACCACCGCACAGTCCTTGTGGAGATGAAGTCCCGTCTTCGCACTGAGGACACCATCCAACGTGTTGTGTGGCACTACCACCGTGCTAAATGGGATAGATTCAGAACAGATCTAGCAGCACAAAACTGGGCATCCATGAGGCGCTGTGGGCCATCAGCAGCAGCAGAATTGTATTCCACCACAATCTGTAACCTCATGGCCCGGCATATTCCTCACTCTACCATTACCAACAAGCCAGGGGATCAACCCTGGTTCAATGAGGAGTGTAGAAGAGCATGCCAGGAGCAGCACCAGGCGTACCTAAAAATGAGGTACCAACCTGGTGAAGCTACAACTCAGGACTACATGCATGCTAAACAGCGGAAGCAACATGCTATAGACAGAGCTAAGCGACTCCACAACCAACGGATCAGATCAAAGCTCTGCAGTCCTGCCACATCCAGTCGTGAATGGTGGTGGACAATTAAACAACTAACGGGAGGAGGAGGCTCTGCAAACATTCCCATTCTCAATGATGGCGGAGTCCAGCACGTGAGTGCAAAAGACAAGGCTGAAGCGTTTGCAACCATCTTCAGCCAGAAGTGCCGAGTGGATGATCCATCTCAGCATCCTCCCGATATCCCCACCATCACGGAAGCCAGTCTTCGGCCAATTCGATTCACTCCACGTGATATCAAGAAACGGCTGAGTGCACTGGATACAGCAAAGGCTATGGGCCCCGACAACATCCCAGCTGTAGTGCTGAAGACTTGTGCTCCAGAACTAGCTGCGCCTCTAGCCAGGCTGTTTCAGTACAGCTACAACACTGGCATCTACCCGACAATGTGGAAAATTGCCCAGGTATGTCCTGTCCACAAAAAGCAGGACAAATCCAATCCGGCCAATTACCGCCCCATCAGTCTACTCTCAATCATCAGCAAAGTGATGGAAGGTGTTGTCGACAGTGCTATCAAGCGGCACTTACTCACCAATAACCTGCTCACCGATGCTCAGTTTGGGTTCCGCCAGGACCACTCGGCTCCAGACCTCATTACAGCCTTGGTCCAAACATGGACAAAAGAGCTGAATTCCAGAGGTGAGGTGAGAGTGACTGCCCTTGACATCAAGGCAGCATTTGACCGAGTGTGGCACCAAGGAGCCCTAGTAAAATTGAAGTCCATGGGAATCAGGGGGAAAACTCTCCAGTGGCTGGAGTCATACCTAGCACAAAGGAAGATGGGAGTGGTTGTTGGAGGCCAATCATCTCAGCCCCAGGGCATTGCTGCAGGAGTTCCTCAGGGCAGTGTCCTAGGCCCAACCATCTTCAGCTGCTTCATCAATGACCTTCCCTCCATCATAAGGTCAGAAATGGGGATGTTCGCTGATGACTGCACAGTGTTCAGTTCCATTCGCAACCCCTCAGATAATGAAGCAGTCCGAGCCCGCATGCAGCAAGACCTGGACAACATCCAGGCTTGGGATCATAAGTGGCAAGTAACATTCGCGCCAGATAAGTGCCAGGCAATGACCATCTCCAACAAGAGAGAGTCTAACCACCTCCCCTTGACATTCAACGGCATTACCATCGCCGAATCCCCCACCATCAACATCCTGGGGGTCACCATTGACCAGAAACTGAACTGGACCAGCCATATAAATATTGTGGCTACGAGAGCAGGTCAGAGGCTGGGTATTCTGCGGCGAGTGACTCACCTCCTGACTCCCCAAAGCCTTTCCACCATCTACAAGGCACAAGTCAGGAGTGTGATGGAATACTCTCCACTTGCCTGGATGAGTGCAGCTCCAACAACACTCAAGAAGCTCGACACCATCCAAGATAAAGCAGCCCACTTGATTGGCACCCCATCCACCACCCTAAACATTCACTCCCTTCACCACCGGCGCACTGTGGCTGCAGTGTGCACCATCCACAGGATGCACTGCAGCAACTCGCCAAGGCTTCTTCGACAGCACCTCCCAAACCCGCGACCTCTACCACCTAGAAGGACAAGAGCAGCAGGCGCATGGGAACAACACCACCTGCACGTTCCCCTCCAAGTCACACACCATCCCGACTTGGAAATATATCGCCGTTCCTTCATCGTCGCTGGGTCAAAATCCTGGAACTCCCTTCCTAACAGCACTGTGGGAGAACCGTCACCACACGGACTGCAGCGGTTCAAGAAGGCGGCTCACCACCACCTTCTCGAGGGCAATTAGGGATGGGCAATAAATGCTGGCCTCGTCAGCGACGCCCACATCCCATGAACGAATAAAAAAAAAGATAGCTTCCAAGGTGGAGACAAAACACAGGACTTAACCAACTCCAACAAGAAGAGGTGCCCGATAGTTGTCATGGTCAATTCAATACACTCTGTCACACTCTCTCCCACTAGCAGTAGCATTCTTCTGCACAACCTCAGCAAATTCCATGTCAGTTAGCAATCTGGATGTCAGGACTTCCTTATCAACACCAGGAATGGATTCAAAACTCAAGTCAGCAAACAATGACCTGCGTTGAAAGAGGTTCTCTGCTTCAGAATAAGCCATTGGTGGGATCCTAGGCTGTGTCAGATACAACTGCTTCCTCTGCTAGCGGAATTAATTTACAGTGCCAAAAGTAGCTGACAATAGATTTTGCTTCCAGTTGCCCTGTCATGTTTTGGGATTTCTATTTGTCCTCAAGGGGATTTTTGGTTTAAGTTATAATGGGATGAAAATTGGGTGGGTTCTACAATGGGTGGGCAGTTAGCTCCAAAATGAACCCCAATATGTTTCGACATAAAGTCAGATTCAAGACTCTTAGGATTAATTCCCAACGGTCCAACATTTTTTTTTCACTTGACAGAAAAATGGCTGGAGCCACTGGGACAAACAGGGATTAGGTATGTTAATGAGTTCTTCCAAAAGGAGAGATTTTTCCAGCCATCAAAACTGTTATCCATATCAGTTTGAGACAACAGAGAGAGGTAAAGGATTTCCACAGTTGTGCGAACCTGGGCAAGAATGAGTTAAAGTAGGAGGCAGTACAATGAGTCATGATTTTAACACCGTGAGGATGCAGGGAGAAAGAACAGAATGCAGGATGTCTCGTTTGGAGCTTAGGAGGAACAAGAGAGTAAAGTTCAAAGGAACAATGTCAATGAAATGGAGACTAACAGATGAGGTCATGATATAAGAGAACATTCTGGAAGCAAGGTGCTTCCCAAAAATCTGAGTAGCAGAAATTGGCTTGGTACTACCTAGATTTCCCTGAAGTATTATCTAGTACTGTTTACCGTAAGTGACTGGTGGGCTCTTTCCTGTAATACTGTTAAATATTAATTACACCAAATGTTTATGTGCAATATTAAGTCTTGTTGATAGTTGCTGTGCTGTTTCAATAAATCCCAGAAGGCATACTCTAGGTTTGTTGTACTTTACTGAAGCTTGTGTCAGTGTATTTAGTCTGTGTGCTGAAACAGTAAGGTAAGTGCTGTATGATTAATGGAAAGGGGAGAAAGTACTTTAAAAAGAAAGTTGCACTCCCAGCAACAGCTGGTTGCCAGGGTAAAGCTAGCCCATGGCGTACTAAGCTGTTTATGCACAATTTTGTGAAGTCAAGTCATTTGAATAATTAGCATAAGCTTCCAGCACAACTTTTGCCTTGTGCCACCAGCTAGCTTAATGGGGCAGACAGAAAACCTGGCTTGCAACTAAAATTTAAAGGGGATATGACCACTTAAAGGTATAGTTACCTTTAACAAGTATTGTTTCAGCCCTTATGAAAGTTCAGAAAGGAATTTTAATATTTGTCAGTTTTTGCTAAAGCTTTGTGGGACAAGAGGGAGAAAGAAAGAAATGCCAAACAAAAATGAAGTAAACGGAAAACAATGTGAAGGCACAAAACTGTGGGCAGCACAGCACCTGACCTCCTGTTTGATGGATCATAAAGTGGACATATTGCTGCATGCAGTCAATGAGAGAAGGGTTTCCCTTTCTGGACATTCAGAAAATCTCCTCCACCACCCCCCCCACCCCCCAACTCCATTTCACCATCCAATTATTTCTTAAAAGATTCCAGGCTTTTGATTGCAGCTACTCTTTCTGAAAGTCTATCCATATGTTGATCACTCTTTGTAGAAGAATTTCCTGATTTTAGTTCTAAATTTACCTTTTGCTAGTTTGAACCTATGTCCCCTTGTCCTACTCTTGTAATTTAATTGAAAGTAATATTCTGGGTTTATCTTTTCCATTCCATTCACATGGGAGCCATCTACGAGGATCAGCATTCTGGGAATATTGCCACCCAGGAAAAGTTCAGTGCTTTCGTGAGCTGATCGGGTGGAATGTGAGCTGTGAGGAGGATGCAAAGAGGCTCCAAAGTGATTTAGACAAGTTGGGTGAGTGGGCAAGAACATGGCAGATGCAGTATAAAGTGGATAAATGTGAGGTTATCCACTTTGGTTGTAAAAACAGAAAGACGGAGTATTGTGTGCAGTTTTGGTCTCCTTATCTGAGGAAGGATGGAGGGAGTGCAACAAAGGTTTACTGGACTGATTCCTGGGATGGCAGGACTGACGTATGAGGAGAGATTGGGTCGACTAGGCCTATATTCACCAGAATTTAGAAGAATGAGAGGTGATCTCGTCGAAACATATAAAATTCTAACAGGACTAGACAGACTAGATGCAGGGAGGATGTTCCCGATGGATGGGGAATCCATAACCAGGGGTCATAGTCTCAGGATACAGGGTATGCCAATTAGAACCGAGATGAGGAGAAATTTCTTCACTCAGAGGATGGTGAACCTGTGGAATTCTCTACCACAGAAGGCAGTGGAGGCCAAATCATTAAATATATTCAAGAAGGAGATAGATATATTTCTTAATGCTAAAGGGATCAAAGGATATGGGGAAAAAGCGGGAACAGGGTACTGAGTTAGACGATCAGCCATGATCATTTTGAATGGCGGAGCAGGCCCGAAGGGCCGAATGGCCTACTCTTGCTCCTATTTTCTATCCTTTCCACAGGGAAATAAAAGCATGTTGCCCTCTTGCAAACAAGCTCTTGTCACTTTACTTGCTACATTTCAGTAGCCGACTGACTGGTCTAGCACATGCCATTGGCAGTGGCTTCAAAGGATTCAATGACGTAAAAGTTTAATACACCCATGGGAAGAGCCGGTGTGCAAGATGTTATCAGGTTTGCCTCCAAGAAATGGCATGTGTATCTTTCCATTTTCCTCCCTTCCTGTCCTGTAGGAGTAGCGTGCCATGATCCTCACCAAAGTGCCAATTTTAATTTGAGAGTCCAGATGAGTGTCATTGCGTTATTCAACCAGAGACTGCATCAAAGCTGAGCCCAATATCTTATTCGCTTGATGTCCACATAAGTCATTGGATAGCAATCAGGAGTGCTTTGTCTAGTTGTTGGTGCCAGATTTTGGCCACTTTGGCTAATATTAATTAATAGGTCTGAGAGTCTAGTGTCAGCAACTTTAATACTTTATTAAGAAATATAAGATTAGCAGATTTTCTGTCCTTTACCTTATCTTATATTGCTACATCAATCATAGGAAATACGCAAGTGATACGCGTCCGTACTACATACATTAGACAGCCCGCTGGATGGAACATTGGAGACCTTGAGCTTGAACTCAGTTCCAGCTGCCCACCTTACACCAATATACTCTGACTTTGATACTCTATAGTGATTCATCCATGCCACCTGACCCTTCTTTGTCTTCTTGCTTGTTTTTGGCACAAAACTAGCAACTGCAGCTGTGACCTCCCTTATCTGTGATTTACAAGGACACACTCCTTGGTACCTAGCAGCATTCAGTTACTTTTCTTCAGTGGTTCTCTTATTATCCCTAAACTAGCTTGCCCGTTGTTAATTATGTTGACCGTTAATGCTTTCTGCTCATGTCAAGTTATCCTAAATTAGTAATTTTCTACTATTATCCCTATATCCTACAATCCTATAACCTTCCAAGTGTTTAAATAATAAACTTTTCAGAATTCCATTCCCCATTATTCAATTTGAAATTATTTTGAATGTTACCTTCTAGATATTATACAAAACCTTTAGTATGTTGAATTTACAATCATCTAGAAATAAGAAGCAAAGGGTTATTCAATGTTGCAGATATTGCATTCCTCCAACTGTGGCCTCTTGTACATCCCCCACTCCTTTTACCCCACCATTGGCGACTGTGCCTTCAGCCTTCTAGGCCCACAGCTCTGGACTTGCCTCCCCTAAACCACCACATCTCCACATCTCCACATCTCTCACCTCCTTTAAAAAGCTCCTTAAAACCTACCACTTTGACCAAACTTTTAGTCACCCATCCTTGGTGTTAATTTTTGTCTGATTACGCTCCTGTGAAGCTCTGTGGGACGTTTTCCTACGTTAAAAGCACTATATAATTGAAGATGTTGTTGTTTCTACAGGGGAAAGAGGAGAGCTATGCCTTGGAAGTGTGTGATTTTCATCCTTTTGGCGATTGTTGAGGGGTTCAACTCCTGTCCAAGTGTCTGCACTTGTAGCCATACACAGAAGAATCTAATAGTGGACTGTGCAAGTGCAGGACTCAACTTTCTTCCTTCTGATATACCCAAAGCTGTCAACATTCTGAAATTAAGAAATAATTCAATTAAATTAGAAACAAATTCCTTTAGGAATACACCTGATCTTCAAGTGCTTCATCTTCAGAAGAACAATCTCACCTTGCTGCCAGGTGACTTACTTGCTTGGGTTCCTCAGCTAAGGGGGCTTTATTTGTATAGCAATCAGTTGACCCACTTACCAGATAGTATCTTCAACAATGTTTCCAATCTAGAATACCTCCTTCTCAGTGGGAACCAGTTACTCAATGTCTCTGATCAACTTTTCCTCCCCCTGAAGAAACTCAAGACACTAATTTTGTCCAACAACCATCTCCAAGTGATTTCCCCACGTGTTTTCCTGGGTTTGGAAGCATTGAAAGTATTGTCTTTGGCATTCAATCATCTGTCTGTTCTTCCAGAGTCTCTCTTTCACCCCTTGCATAATCTCAGATTGTGTGCTCTCAACAACAATAAACTGGACTCCCTTCCTGAGAAGGTCTTCTATGGTTTGCGAAGCCTGACCTGGATAACCCTGGCAAATAACAGCCTCCGAGAGTTACCCTCTAAGCTCTTCAGCCACACGTCACTTCTAAAACTCTTTCTCTACAGCAACCAACTGGAGAGTCTACCTACAGGATTTTTGCATTCTTTAAAGGTGAGATCAAATTATTTAACATTATTAGCTTTGCTGAAATAGTTAAATAATGTGGACAACAGGGGGAATTTTAACTTCCCCCAGCCCCCTCCGCCCAGAGGAAACCGGGTGTGGCGGGGGGGAGGGGCAGTTAAAATGGCCCAGGTCAATTACCCGCTCTGTTCCCGTTCCGTGGAGATTTTAATGCTGCTGTTTTTGGCGGTGGATGAGGCACCCACCTAGATCGTGTATACAAGTCGTGGTCCTATTATGTCAATAGGACCCCAATGGCCTTTCAACCAAGATCTGAGCAGGGTGCCCACTGCCCATGTCCCATTCAATGAAAGCTGCTCTGAAGACTGAAGCAGCCACAAGAGGCAATTGTAGCAGTGCTCCTCCAAGTCCCACACAAATGTCTCAGTCCCTGCTGCCCGGGCCCCCCACCCAACCATCCCACCCACAATCTCCTTCCTTCCAACCAGCAGGTGGCCTCCGGGCTGCACAACTTTAACCAGCCAGCCTCTGGCCAGCTTCCTCTTTCCTCCCATTTTGGGTGAGCAGCTGGCTGGCAGGATGTAAATGAGAGCCAGGAGTTAAAACAGTCCAGGCCTCAAGCTGATGATGTCGGGTGTGTTGGACACTTGCCCCGTCCCTCACCTGCCTGAAACCCGCTCCCAGTTAAAATCCCTCCCAATGACTCTGTTGACCAGTCATAGAATGGCACTGATTGCAGCTATGGAGAAAGTAAACATTCAAGCCACTCCCCTGCCCAGGTACAGGAGCCCAAAAGGAAATAAATGTCCAGAGAATAATTGGCAATTGCTAATGATGAGAAGGTATCTACTCAATGATTTACAATTAAAGCTGCCAGATCTCTCTCGGCATTGCTCATGGTAAGTTGGATGACACTCAATTTTACAATAACCAGGAGTGTTATACTATGCAATACATTTATGAATTATTCTACTTAGATGGAGCTGTATTTATGCTGATCTGTCCCTTTAAGCCCACCAAGTTTAGTTCTTTTAAGTAAAAACACAGCCTGAGCTCAATCAGAGTTTACTTGCTGTTTGGTAAGGCAAGCTTTTCCCCTTCCCTCTGAAGGTGTTGCCTTTGTGTTGATGCCATGGGTGCCAGTAACTCTTTGGTACCTTCCCATATGGCTATTATTCATGTGTGAGCCGTAACAATGAGTATTAGCAGTTGGGTGGGTGGGAGACAAGCCCAGTTCTGTTGTCATCTGATGCCCACACACACAGTTCCCAGCAGGGGTCACTGGATAATGATCCAGAGCCTCTTCCTCTCCCTAACCCAGAGGAACTGAGGCCAACTGTACCACCCCTACCATCACCCCAGCTGTAACCAGCTAAATCAGCACAGATCGGTAAGTTAACTTAGGACTTTCTGATTTGTATGGCTCACCTTAGACACTGGATGAATTTGCTGAGAAGTAATAGCAGCTAGGGTGTAATCTAATCAAAGCGTCTGTATGGTTTAAATATCGAAATAGAAGATACCCGGAATTGAGTGACAAGCGAAAATTCAATCATGTGGTTCGGAGTTTTACTTGGGAGCTGGAATTTATATTCTAACATTTATGTGATAAATAATGTGTTTTGCAGGACCTTACTTACTTGGATCTACATGACAACCAGTTAGAGTTGGTACCTGATGGAGCCTTTCAGCCTCTAGCTAGCCTCAGTACCATCAGGTTAGACCAAAACCCCTGGAGGTGCGACTCTGATAACAGTTACCTTCGCTGCTGGATCAAACATCACAGAAATACTGTCAAGAGTAGGAGTATCAGCAAACCAGAATCTGTGATATGTCACACACCAGATCATCTGGCAGGAAGCGCCATGGTGGATGTGTCTGACAGAGAGATGGGCAAATGTTAATCTTTGTAACTCATTACCACCCATTACATCATTCACAGAGGTCACTTAAAATAACATCACTTGAATGTTGAGTGAATATTCCTGCAACTAGAACAGAAGTTTAAAAAACTCCTAATCATTTTATGCCTGTAGCTGTTATACTTCATGTTCAAAATAACACCATCAATTACACATTATCACTGTCTAACTCGTCTTGTATTGTAATTTTTTCAGTTGTGTCACTGATAGACATTGGAACACTTTCCATTTTAGGCCTGTACCAAGCACTCTCAAGTCAGGTAAAGCATGGTTAGATGCAGAGTAATGTCTCTCTGTAGCATCCCATTCTCAGACAAGTGTCCCTTACTGCACCAAAAAAAATTTCTCTAGTTTCCGTACACTGTGCACTATTTGGAGCTGCTTCTCAATTAAGAATTGTCTTCAACGTGTCCTGAAAATGGAGTTTCAGCTTACATGTGTTCTCAAAATGGAGTTGGTAGTCAGGCTGAATGCTGGGAAATCAAGAGGGCAATTGCTAATTAAAATCATCAATTCTTATCTAAACAAAACATTCCGTACCAGAGATAGAAAACAAGCTATCTATGTCTCAAACCTTGAAATGGCTCATTAGGGGAATATAAATATATCATGCCTATCTGGACCTGTGTGAGACCCTTCATTAGTGAGAACCTGAGAAGCTGGGGTGTAAAAGCGTGACCTGGCATGTCTAGGTACTGGTGCTTAATTATCTTGGAGGCCATCAAGGGTGCCAAATGGCTGTGTGAGGTGATTGACACCAGTAGGGATGAATTCTTTTAACACGTGTTAGATTGGTTAGTAAAATCAAAGAGGTTTCTTTGAAATCAAGGCTATATAAAATGTTTTTTTTTACAGTTCTTAGTTTAGTAATTTTAGTAGTAGAAGTTGTAAGGGTTCTTTGTGTAGTATGTATAGAAGGGTGTCTCTGTAAAAAATAGAAAGTGCAACTCTGAGAGGGAGAGTGAGAGGTTACTGAAGTTAAGATTGCATGGCTATCCAGTCAGATGCAGGCAGATATAAGTGTTTCACTTAAGTGTACAAGTTTCCCTGAGATCAATGGAAGTGAGATTTAAGCCAGCTAGTTCAGATACAGCTACCAGCGTGAAAGATGAATCTACCCAGGAGCAGAGGATCCAGGAGGAAATGATAGCACCTCTACAGAAAGCTAACACCATCATCCCAGAGAAAGGCGAGACAACTAGTTTCTCTATGCCAGCTCTTAAAGGCAAGGTTGCATAAGTTCTGGAAACATTGCAAACTACAAGCATATAGACTTTAATCTATTCAATAGAATTACATTACATAGAATTATATAGATCGTACCGCACAGAAACAGACCATTCAGCCCAACTGATCCATGCCGGTGTTTATGCTTCATATGAGCCCCCTCCCTCCCTACTTCATATAACCCTATCATTATATGCTTCTATTCCTTTCTCCATCATGTGTTTATCTAGTTTCCCCTTAAATACATCTATGCTAGTCTCCTCAACTACTCCTTGTGGTAGTGAGTTCCACATTCTGGGTAAAGAAATTTCTCTTGAATGCCCTATTGAAATTACTAGTGACTATCTTATATTTATGGCCTATAGTTCTGGTCTTCCTGCAAGTAAAAACATCTTCTCCACGTCTACCCTATTAAACCCTTTTATAGTCTTAAAGAACTCTATCAGATCACACCACAGTCTTCTACTTTCTGGAGAAAAGAGCCCCAGCCTGTTCAATCTTGCCTGATAGGTATACCCTCTCAGTTCTGGTATCATCCTAGTAAATCTTCTTTGCACCTTCTCTAGTGCCTCAATGTCCTTTTTATAATATGGAGACCAGAACTGTTAACAGTACTCCAATTGTAGTCTAACCAAGGTCATATACATGTTTAGCATAACTTCTCTCTGTTTTTCAATTCTATCCCTATAGAAAGAAACCCCAGTGCTTGGTTTGCTTTTTTTTATGGCCTTATTAACTTGCGTCGCTACTTTTAGTGATTTGTGTATCTGTACCGCCAGATCCCTCTGCTCCTCTACCCCATTTAGACTCTTATTTTCCAAGGAATTTATGGCCTCCTTATTCTTCCTACCAAAATGTAACACCTCACACTTATCTATATTGACATTAATTTGCCAATTACACGGCCATTCTGCAAGTTTATTGATGTCTTCCTGTATTTTGTCGCAGTCCTTCTCAGTATTAACTACACCTCCCAATTTGGTGTCGTCCGTAAATTTTGAAATTGTACTTCCAATTCCCGAGTCCAAATCATTTATGTAAATGGTAAACACCAGTGATCCCAGCACCGATCCTTGTGGAACACCACTTCCCACCTTGTGCCAGTCTGAGCAATTATCTTTAACCCAACTCTCTGTTTTCTGTTTCGTAGCCAGTTTGCTATCCATTCTGCTACTTGTCCCCTGACTCCACATGCTCTGACCTTAGTCATGAGACTACTATGCGGTACCTTATCAAAGGCCTTTTGAAAATCCAAATCCTAATGCTGTTAACTTGTCAGCTACCTAAGGAGTCCAATCCTAAATTAATCTCACCAATTTATATCAATCTCAATCACTGATCTCAACTGTAAATTTATCATCAACAAGCTAGATAATACTGAACTACTGTGACATAACTGAACTTAAGGGGAGGGGGTTAAGAATTCCTCTGGTGCCCTTCATAAATACTCTTGTCAGTGTATTCATACATAGTTCAGGTACTGTTGCATCCTGTTCAGAACGCTGACACAGTGAATTTCATTCACTTCAATGGCCTCAGCCTGTGGCATTTTCTTTTAATTATGTAAAGGATAGATTTGGTTTAACTCCAGCTTCACCCAAGTCTCTGATTTCAATGGTGCAAAATGGAGAGCAGTGTTTGGTTGTGCATTTTTTTTAAAAATGGACCTGCTCGGTGGGATATCCAATGAAATATCCTATGTAAATGCAGTCTATAACTACTATATGCAGTTCCCTTGGCAAACTTCTACAAATGGGTGAGGGGATGCAGCTTTATGAAGATGTGCACAGATTTAGTAATGAAAGGAAATAAATTGCAAAAACGAAGACAAGTCACTGGGGTCAAAATGCAGCCGCTTGCTACAATTACCAAGCAGAACCCCCTTTATGAAAGAAGACCTAGCATGACTGTCTTTGGAGCAAGCTCATTTGGATGCTGATTGAATGCAGCTCGGTTCAGGCCCTGAGACTTCAATATGGAGCCAACATCACATTGACATATTTTTTCATCCCTTAATGAGCCGAGCAAATGCCTGGTGTAAAGGTCCCAGCACATAATACTACGGGTCAACTGCACCCAATGTGTATCATCGCTACCAGTGCATTATCAGCACTTAAACATGCACTGTGTCTATATGTGCACTGTACCTAGACATGAACTATGTCTGCATATGAACTGTTTCTGTACATGCACACTGCCTGTACATTTGCTATATCTACTATGTATGTGCTAGATATATATATATATATATGTGCAATGTGTCTAACAGCAAACCAGGGATATGCCACAACTTTCTGCAGCTTACCATTGGCAAGGTAAAAGTTGCCACCCCCACTGCACCCCGCCCCCCCCACACCCCGTATCCTGATTGTTTGCTCATGCTTAACTCTCAATATCCTCGACTCCAAGCTGATCTTCGCACCTCACTTCTGGACTATCACCAAGACCCCTTCCCCTCTAAAATATTGTCCGCTTTTGTACCTATTTCACTCCATTGCTGCTGAAACCTTCATCTATGTCTTTGCCTCATCAAGATTTAACGTTTCCAATGCTTTCCTTGCTAGACTTCCAAGATCTACCTACATAAACTCCAAACCACCCAGAACTCTGTGGCACATCCCATCTGCACTAAACCCTGCTAACCATCACCCATTCTCACCAACCTCAAATGGCTCTTCCCTCAATGCATCAACTTTAAATTTCTTGTCCTCATCTATAAATCCCTCCATGGCCTTGCTCCATCTTAACTCTGAAAACTCATCCATCCCTGCTCACATCCTCCACTCTTCCAACAATGGTTTAATGTGCGTTCTCTCTTCCTTCCACTCTACCATTGTTTGCAGAGCCTTCAGCCATCTTATCCCCATACCCTGTATTTTCTTGATACTGTATATACCTTTGCCTTGAACCTTCCACCACCTTCAAAAGCCTCTTTAAAATCTACCTTCAACTGTACTTTGGGCCACTTTTTAAAATTACTGCTGCACGGGTTTCCCACCTGTGAACATAGGAACATAGGAACAGGAATAGGCCATTCAGCCCCTCAAACCTGTTCCACCATTCAATGAGATCATGGCTGATCTGTATCTTAACTCTATCCACCCGCCTTGTCTCCATATTCCTTAATACCCTTGGCTAGCAGAAATCTAACAATCTCAGATTTAAAATTACTATTGCTTTTTATGTGAGAGAGTTCCGCACTTCTACCACACTTTGCGTGAAGAAGTGTTTCCTAACTTCTCTCCTGAATGGCCTGGCTCTGATTTTAAGGTTATGTCCCCTTGTCCTAGACTCCCCTACCATTGGAAAAATTTTCTCTCTCTCTACCCTATCAATTCCTTTCAAAATCCTAAAAACCTCAATCAAATCACCCCTTAACCATCTCTATTCCAGGGAATACAAGCCTAGTTTATGTAATCTCTCCTTACAATCTAACCCTTGGAGCCCTGGTAACATTCTGGTGAATCTGCGCTGCACTCCGTCCAAGGCCAATATATCCTTTCTAAGGTGCGGTGCCCAGAACTGTACACAGTACTCCAGATGTGGTCTAACCAGGAGTTTGTATAGCTGTAGCAAAACTTTCTCCCTTTTACATTCTAGCCCTCTAGTTATAAAGCCTAACATTCCATTAGCCTTTTTGATTATTTTTTATACCTGGCCACTACATTTTAGTGATCTGTGTACATGGACCCCTAAATCTCTTTGGACCTCCACTGTTCCTAGCTTTTCCTCATTTAAAAAAATGCTAGGATCTATCCTTTTTTGGTCCAGGGGGTTACTGTTTAAAAAAAGGAAGTGAGATCAGCGCAGACTGGGAATTGAATCCTGGACTTCCTGATCTGTTGGCTCCGTTCTACACTGGATAGTGTACATAGTAACTGTGCCTTTGAGGGAGGTCTAATGTCATTCTGAAAAATATTGTCAGAAATTAATGCCTTGCAATGACTTGATTGAATTATGTGAAACTTGTGCCCCACTCTCATTGCCAAAACCACCCACTACTCCAGGATCATCATGGAGAGCAAAGATAACTCTTGGCTTCTTTTCCCCACCACCAACCATCTCATTCATCCCCTCTCCCCATTCGCCGACCCTCACCTTCAACAATAGGTCCGAGGAGTTGCTTGTCTGACATCCATTCTTGAATGAGCTGCAATTTCCTCCAGCTAAAGATTGGGAAGACTGAAGCCATCATCGTCAGCCTCGCTACAAACTACGTACCCATACCACTGATTCCATCTCCCTCCCTGGCCAGTGTCTAAGGCTGAACCAGACTGTTTGCAACCTTGGCATCCTATTTGATCCAAGCTGATTGTCTGACATCATATCCTCTCCATCACAAATACCGACTACTTTCGCCTCCATAACTTTGTCTGTCTCCATCCCTTCCTAAGTCCATTTGCCTCTGAAATCTCCAGAATCAACCATTCCAACGCTTTCTGCCAGGTATCCCATCCACCAACCTCCGTAAACTTCCGCTCATTTAAAACTCGGTTGTCCGTATCCTATCCCGCATCAAGTCCCATTCATCCATCACTCCTGTCCTTGTTGACCTATATTGGCTCCCAATCCCCCAAAACCTTAAATTTAAAGTTCTTATGTTGAAATCCCTTCATGGCCTCACCTGTCTCTATCATTGTAACCTCCACCCCCTCCCTCCCGCACCCCACCACACCCGAACTCTCCTTCCTCTGACTCTGGCTTCTTGTGCATCTATGACAGCCATGCCTTCAGCTGCCTAGACCTCATGCTCTGGAATTCTCTCCATAACCTCTCCATTTCCCTTCTCCTTTAAGACCCTCCTTAAAACTTACTTCTGATCAAGGTTTTGGACACATCTACTAATAATCTCCTTTGTTGGCTCAGTGTCCATTTTTTCATTACGTCCTTGTGAAATGCTTTGGGACCTTTTGCTATGTTAAAGGCACTAAATAATCATAAATTGTTGCTGCTGCAAATGCAAAATAGTACACACTTTTTAAACACAAGTGTAGTGATCAAGCTGGTCAGGTAGGCATGTGCCAGGATTCAGCCCTAGAATCGCAGTGAAATAGCTGGAATCTTGGATTTCAATTTACTTATCATTTTAATTTGTTATAAGCAAAGCATCTTGGTGACATTTTCTTATCTTTGACTGTTGTTATGTCCTTATAGTAGAGGCAAAAGCATTAAGGAAGTTAAAAATGCAGCTGGTATGATATACTGGGAAGTTAGGGTACAAAAAGGGCCAAATGGCCTTTTTGTGCTTTTGGCTGTTCTTAAATTCGATACTGTCATATGATTCATTTTATGAGGCTGTACAACATCCATTTTTTTAAAAATGGCATTAATGAAAAGTTTCCAGAGACTCTGTAATAAACCCACACAGATATCTTTGTCCCTCTATCATTTTCCCCTGTGCCTGACATAGACACACTTGGCCCTGCATACAAAAAAAGCCTAGTCACCCAGTCTCGCTCTTTACCTGTCTTCAGGTGTAAGAAGAATCTGTAGTTTAATGAAATCAGTAGTCTCCCTGTCATTTTTTATATTTGTTCTCAGGTTATGGCTATTGCTGGCAAGGCTGCATTAATTGGCCATCCCTAGTTGCCTGAAATGAATTGTTTACAACAGAGTGGCTTGCAAGGTTACTTCAGAAGACATTAAAAAATCACTACATGGTGTGGGACTGGAGTCATGTGTGGGCCAGAATGGGCAAGATTCCCTTCCCTTAAGGACATTGGAGAACAATGTTGATAAGATTATAATTGACAGCTTAATTAGCCAGATTGTGATCACACGTTCCTGAAAATGGGCGGAGTTTGTGCAGTAATACATTACTGGTAAGACCGAATTCCAACCTCAGGTGCCACAGTCTACAGTTACACAGGTATGCTTAACCTTTGTGAGAGAGCGATTACGTGAAACAGTTTGGAAAGAATAAGATGGTGGTTACTTTGGGTTCAACAGGTTTGTTTTTGTAAGAATCTCATGAAATATTGTGTGTAGAGGTGAGGGGTAAATGATAATGGACCAAGCTTTGTTTTTAGCATTGAACAGCTGGCAGCATTTCAGCCAGGTGCAGAGTAGACTGACACTGAAAGCAAACCGAGGCTGGAGTACAAGAAACAAGGCAGCTCAGTGGGTTAAGTTTCCGGATTAACCATTAACTGTGAGTTTTAGGTGAACAAATAAAAAGTGAGATTTATTATGATCTGGAATGCACTGCCTGAAAGGGTGGTGGAAGCAGATTCAATAGTAACTTTCAAAAGGGAATTGGATAAATAATTGAAGGGAAAATATTTACAGGGCTATGGGAAAAGAGCACAGGAATGGGACTAATTGGATAGCTCTTTCAAAGAGCTGGCACAGGCAAGGTGGGCATCCTCCTGTGCTGTACCTACTATGATACTATGATTTGTGTTTGTACATTGAGGAGAGTAAACACTATGGTTCCAATCAATTGTTGAATTAATTGAGGCTATTTCCTCTAAAACAGATTAATTTCTGATGGATTTAAAACAGTAATAGGGTGTTTACTCCATGGGAGCACCTGCTAAATGGGATAGTTTCCTCTTCACTGGTGCTTTACTATTAACAGGTCTATTACTGTACAAAAGCAAATGGCATTCAAGTAGCTTATTAAATTATGAACTCTTAAACTGTATTAATATTGCAGATAGGTGTAAAGAGAGAGTAAGAGATGAGGAGAGCTGCTGATTACATTAAATTACAAATGTTTCTTGAAGACAGGCGAAGAGAGAGACTGGGTGACTCTGGGCTGATACCTGAGCTGAAACACTGACTCTTACCCTGCAGAGTGCTGTAAACCATCACTATGTCCAAGAAAAGGACTGTGCGTCTGGAGTGTGGGAAATCCACCCAAGTGAATTATGTGTTGGGAACTGAACTCAGCATCGATGTTTATAAGTAAGTCAGAAAATTAATTCATCTGATGTTCTCTCCTGAAATTAAGATAAAAATGTGGCCTGGTGTTCTTTTGATGGCTCAGTTCGTAAACAGGGCCAGAGTTGGTTGTGATGCCTCCCATATTCTAATATCCTATCAAGATACTGTCTAGGCTCACACATGGACTTTTGGGGAAGGTACAGGAGGGATACCGTGGAACCATACTCCAGTAAGAGTCAAAGAGAGGATAGGATAATCAATTAAATACCTGAATTTAAAAAAAAAACCTCAGTTGAACATCACCTCAGTTAATTAGATAAGGAGTTATCATCATAGCATTATAGAATCAAAAGCAATTTTGGTTCATTAGCAATAAACATTTCAAGTTTGAAAAGGGACGTTGAGAGAGTTGGCAATGATTACTAAGAAGGCTCGAGAGCAGAAATAATGGCCCAGAATTTGGTGGGACAATAACGGCGAGTTCACAACACATGCCGTTAGTAGTGTGTAACTAACCCAGCAACTCGTGCCAAGGAAGAGATAAGCCGTGAGTTGCGAATCGCCACCAGTTGCTGGACGATTTGCGTCACTCCGCTGTTGGCCTCGCAAAAATGGCAGCTCGCCCTCAACCTCCCCATGGGTTTCATGAAATTGCTGCATTTGCGCAATTAAAACGAATTAAACTGGCCGCAGAAAGATAGGGCTGGCACTTAATGACATAAGAACATAAGAAATGGGAGCAGGAGTAGGCCATACGGCCCTTTGAGCCTGCTCCGCCATTCAATAAGATTATGGCTGATCTTCGACCTCAACTCCACTTTCCTGCCCGATCCCCATATCCCTTGATTCCCCTAGAGTCCAAAAATCTATCTATCTCAGCCTTGAATATGTTCAACGACCGAGCATCCACAGTTCTCTGGGTAGAGAATTCCAAAGATTCACAACACTGTGAGTGAAAAAATTCCTCCTCATCTCAGTCTTAAATGGCCGACCCCTTATCCTGAGACTATGCCCCCTAGTTCTAGACTCTCCAGCCAGGGGAAACAGCTTCTCAGCATCTACGTTGTCAAGCCCCTCTCAGAATCTTATATGCTTCAATGAGTTCACCTCTTATTCTTCAGAACTCCAGAGAGTATAGGCCCATTCTACTCTACTCATAATTTTAAAATTCCTTTCTGTCTCTTTTTTTCTCTTTCTCTTAATCAAATCTTTCTTTCCCTCTATTTCTCTTTCTGTACCTAATTTGACTCTATTTCCTGTTTCTTTCTCTATCCTTAAATCTAATTGGTTAAGGAGATAGACTGTTGGTCCCGTCATTCACTAAGGTCCCGGATGCCCCATTATCAGCTTGCACTTCCAGCAATTTGTGGCACAAAAAATGTTCGAGCTGAAGGGTGAGGGAAAAAGTCTAACTAATGGGGCACGCCGCGAGATGCCCCACTCCAGCAAATTGTGGGACAATGGCTTTTTACACTGCGAAGAACATTCCTGCTCTTTCCAGCCCCACAAGGAAAGTAAAAATAAACTTATCTTCAACAGCCTTTCTGGTCCTGGATCCTCTTCACCTGGTGGGAAAGCTTCCGTACTCAGGCCAGAGTTAAAATAGCAGTCAGGGCCCGATGACATCATCAGACCCTGATCTGCATATTTAAAGAGAGACCCTGCCTTGGGAGAGCAGTTTAAAATCAAGATCACGGGAAATCAGCGAATAAGTCACCGGGCAGGTAGGGTTAAAATCGCCCCCTTATGTGTCAAGATGAGATTAGAGATGTGGAGAGTTCTGGCCTCCTAGTTGAAGATTCTGATCCCCACTGCCTTATCATTTGGTTGGCCTGTGTGTCCTATGCTCATTTATTCTGAGATTTTGGTGAGACAATTACACCTCAAATCAACTATCTTATGATGATGACATGGAACTTTAATTGGATGAGGGCCAGGCTAATGCAGGAATTTGCATATGAGTACAGTCCTCATGCGTGATACAATTGCGCACGCTCGAACCGGATTTTGGTTGCGGGCCCCGCTGCGTGTGTGCATGCGCAGCTACATGTCGCACAGTGTGTGGTTATCACGGTGGCCCTAGTCACAGCGGCAAACTAATGAACTGGAACAGGAAGCTATGACTCAATAACATTTCATTCAATGCACACAGCACAGACATGTTTTAAAGTGGATCTTCTAGTATGTTTGAAATATAACTGGATTATTGTTAGCTGTGGAAGGAATGTTCTAACTTTAACTAGTTGCTGTCTGTAATTTAACTTTAATCACAATTGTGGTTAGTTTCTGGTCGGTCAATCATTAAATGGACTGAAGTACTTGTTTAAAAGGATGAATAAGCAAAACTGGCTGAAGGGCGGTCCAATGTTAATTGGAATCAACGCTGAAGAACACTCGCAGAAGCACTTATTTGCTTTTTTTCCTCCAAAATATACAGTAGATCCTCTCTCTGTTGTAGATAAGTAGTATCTCTACATTGCTGTCTTTGGGAACTAGCCATATGTCAAGATTTATGTTATACCAAGGCTGTGTTCCAGAGAGAGAGAGAGAGAGAGAACATGCATTTATATAACGCCTTTCAAGGCTGTAGGACGTCCCAAAGCGTTTTAAAGTCAATTAAATACTTTTAAAATATGGTCACTGTTGTAATGTAGGAAGCACGGCAGCCAATTTGCGCCAAGATCCCACAACAGCAATGTAATAATGACCAGATAACCTTTTTTAGTGATGTTGGTTAAGGGATAAATATTGGCCATGGACGTCCAGTTCCTCTACCAGTTCCCCTCCATCCTCCACCAGGATGGCCTGCGGGCCCTCCGCTTCTTCCGTGAACGGAGGCCCAATCAGTCCCCATCCACCACCACCTCCTTTGCCTGGCTGAACTTGTTCTTATGTTGAACAACTTCTCCTTTGACTCCACTCACTTCCTCCAAATAAAAGGTGTCGCTATGGGAACCTGTATGGAAAATTTCATCAACTTTGCTTCCAATTTCCACCCTTCCCTTGCCTTCAAATGGTCCATCTCCGTCTCTTCCCTTCCCTTCCTCAACTTCTCTATCTCCATTTCTGGGGATTGGCTGTCAACCAATTTCTATTATAAGCCCACCGACTCCCACAGCTACCTTGATTACACTTCCTAGCACCCCGCTTCCTGTAAAGATTCTATTCCCTTCTCCCAGTTTCTCTGTCTCTGTCACATCTGTTCTGACGATACCACCTTCCGCAACAGTGCTTCCGATATGTCATCCTTTTTCCTCAACTGTGGATTCCCCTTCACTGTAGTTGACAGGGCCCTCGACCGTGACAGTTCTATTTCCCGCACTTCTGCCGTCACCCCTTCCCCTCCCTCCCAGAACCATGATAGGGCTCCCCCTTGTCCTCACCTTCCACCCCACTAGCCTCCACGTTCAATGTATCATCCTCCTCCATTTCCGCCACCTCCAGTGCGATCCCCCCACCAAACACATCTTCCCCTCCCCCCTTTTCAGCATTCCAAAGGGACCGCTCCCTCCGCGACACCCTAGTCCTCTCTTCCATCACCCCCAACACCCACTCTCCTCCCCACGGCACCTTCCCGTGCGAGCGCAGGAAATGCAACACCTGCCCCTTCACCTCCTCCCTTCCCACCGTCCAGGGCCCCAAACACTCCTTCCAAGTGAAACAGCGGTTTACTTGTCCGTCTTTCAATTTACTATACTGTATTCACTACACACAATGCATCTCCTCTACATTGGGGAGACCAAACGCAGACTGGGTGACCACTTTGCTGAACACCTCCGCTCTGTCCGCAAATGTGACCCTGACCTGCCGGTCACTTGCCATTATAATTCCCCTTCCCACTCCTACTCTGACCTCTCTGTCCTCGGCCTCTTACACTATTCCAATGAAGCTCAATGTAAGCTCGAGGAACAGCACCTCATATTTCGTTTAGGCACTTTACAACCTTCCGGACTCAACATTGATTTCAATAACTTCAGATCATAACCACTGCTCCCATTTCCAGTTCTGACGAAAGGCCTTCGACCTAAAACGTTAACTCTGTTTCTTTCTCCACAGATGCTGCCCGACTTGCTGAGCTTCTCCCAGCATTTTCTGTTTTTATTATAGAATTATAAAGCTTAGAGCATGGAAGGAGGCCATTCAGCACATCGTATCTGTGCCAGCTCTTTGCTAGAGAATTCCAAAAATAATGCTACTGCCCTCCCCCCACACTATCCCCATAAAAATATTTTTTCCATTTTCCCCTTAAAAGATGCAATAGTCTTTGCCTCAACCATTCCCTGTGGCAAAGATTTCTGTGCTCCAACAACCCTCTGTGTAAAGAATTTCTCCTAACCTCTTTCTTCACTCTCTTAGTAACAAACAAACTGATGATCGCTCATCACTGCTCCCCAACCAGAGGATGTAATTTTTCTCTATTCATGCTATTAAAACCCTCCATAATTTTTTTTTAGAAAACTCTATTAATTCTCCCATTAGCATTCTTTGTTCCGATGGAAATAGTCCCAGCATCTCAAGTCCCTCCTCATAACTAGTTTCCAGTCTCTGGCATCATCTGATGAATCTTCTCTGTATGCTCTCTACGGCTTTAATGTATTTTCTATAATGGGGTTCCCAAAACTGTACTCTGCCTAATCAATGATTTATTCAAATTTATCATTATTTCTCTACTCCTATGCTACTATCTATAAAAGCCAAGATACTATTGGCCTTTTCTATGGCTTTACCTTTCACTTTCAGGGAATTAGGTATCTGACCTCCTATGTCTCTCTGTTCGCACCTTTCAGTGTCTTTCCATTGAGTGTACACTCCCAATTCTTGTTTCTCCTCCCAAGATGTATTGCCTCACACTATCTACATTAAATTGCACCTGTCTGCTCATTCAATTAACCTCTCAATGTCTTCCTGAAGTCTTTTACAGTGCTCCTCATAATTTGGCAACCCCCCTACTTTTGTATCCTCAGAAAATTTCAAGATTGTGCTCCCTATGCCCAAGTCCAAATCACCTCTATATACCAAGAACAAAATTGGACCCAGCAATAATCATGGGGTACACCACTTCTACCACTTCTTCAATCTGAACAATACCCATTTACCTAAACTCTTTGTTTTGTGTCCGTCAACCAACATTCTATCCATGCTGCTACATTCCTTCTTATAACATATGCCTGAAAACAATCCTCTTGTGGAACATCTTATTGAACGTCTTCTGAAAACCCATATACAGTACATCTACTGCATTTCCCTTATCTATCCAATCAGTCACTTCTTCAAAAAACTCTTGAATGTGTCAAAAACAACTTTCCTTTAACAAATCCATGCTGGCTGTCCTCAATTAAACCTAATATTTCTAAATGCTTTTTAATTTTATCTTGAATTATGGATTCTAAGAGTCTAACGTTAATTGCAGGCAAACACCTGCAATTAACATTAGACCAACTATGACTACCTGGTTTATTCTTTTTGAATGGGAAATACAAATCACTCTTTGCCTGTGGCATAAACTTGGCAGTAGGTATCTTGTTGGGCGTGAGAAAATCTCTGAGAAAATGAAGAAAACATGAGTGCCCTGTAGCACTGGAGATAACTATAGAGTATCCTATTACCTGATGAAATACCTCATGAAACACTAGAGGCCACAATTATATGTTTTAAAGCCTTAGTCTATAGGTAAGATAATACAGGACTGAACTGGATCAGGATTTTGATTGGTTTTAGGAAATAACATAAGGCTTTAGCTCCACTTGTACCTATAATTTGCGTAAAATTTAATTTGTTAGAGTCAGTGGAGGCCTAAGGATCACAGGGACAGGGATTGGGATCACTCTGATAGAGTAAGGAACAAAAAGAAGAACTTGAATTTAGATAGCACCTTTCACACCCTCAGGATGTTTCAAAGCATTGCACAGCCAATGAATTACTTCTGAAGCATAGTCACTTGTTTTGTAGACAGATGCAGTAGCCAATTTGTACATAGCAAGATCACACAAACAGCAAGGAGATGAACAACCAGTTAATCTATTCTTGTTGGTTGAAGGATGAATGCTGTCTAAAACTCTTCTTCTTCAAGAGTGTCACAGGATCTTTTACAAAACACAGATGGGACAGGTCCTTGGTTTAGTGTCTTACCCAAAAGAAGGCACTTCCAACAATACTGTGCTCTGTCAATCACCATCAAGCTGGGAGACCAGCCCTTGTTCAATGGGGATTGTAGAAGGGTATGCCAGGAGCAGCACCACGCATACCTTAGAATGAGGCATGAACTTAGTGAAGCTACAGCACAGGGCTACGTGCATGCCAAACACAAAAAGCACCAAGCTATAAGCAAAGCTGCTCCACAACCAATGGATCAGAGCAAAGCTCTGTAGTCCTACCACATCCGATCGAGAATGATGGTGGACAATTACATAACTGACTGGAGAAGGAGCCTCCACAAACATCTCCATCCTCAGCTATGGCTGAGCCGAGCTCAGCATTGCAAGAGACAAAACTGAAGTGTTTGCCAATGTCTTCAGCTGAAAGTGCTGAGTGGATGATTCCAGGTGACCCCCCCACCCTCCCGAAGTCCCTACCATCATAGATGGCAGTGTCCAGCCAACTTGGTTCACTCACTGTGACGTTAAGAAGCGGCTGAGTGCAATGGACATAGTGAAGGTTGTGGGCCTTGATAGCATCCCAGATGTAGTGCTGAAAGTCTGTGGATCAGAACTAGATATCCCCACCCCACCCCAACCAAGCTAATCCAGTGCAGCTATGACACTGGGATCTACCCAATAACATGGAAAATTGTGCAGGTATGTCCTATCCACGGAAAGCAGGAAAAATCTACCCGGTGAATTACCGCCCTATCAGCTTCCTTCCAATCATAAGCAAAGTGATGGAAGGAGTTATCAACAGTATCATCAAGTGACAGCTACTCACCCATAACCTGGTCACTAATGCTCAGTCTGGCTCCAGATCTTGTCACAGCCTTGATCCAGGTATGGATGCAAGAGCTGAATGCTAGAGGAGAGGTGAGAGAATCTGTCCTAAACACCAAGGCAGTATTTGACCCAGTGCAGCACCAATGATCCCTAGCAAAACTGAGGTCAATGGGGTCAAAGGGAAAACATCCAGTGGCTAAAGTCATACTTGATACAAAGGTGATTGCGGTTACTGGGTGCCAATCATCTCAGCCCCAGGACATTGCTGCAGGAGCTCCTCAGGGAAGTGTCCTTGGCCCAACCATCTTCAGCTGTTTCATCAATGCCCTTCTCTCCATCATAAGTTCAAGAGTGGAGCCATTTCTACAGGGTTTAGCTCCACTCACAGCTCCTCTGACAGTGAAACAAAAACAGAAACTGTTGGAAACACTCAGCAGGTCAGTGTGTATCTGTGGTGAGAACTGACAAGTTAACATTTCAGGTGTAGACCCTGATCAGAAGGGTTTATACCTGCAACATTAACTTGCCTGTTTTCTCCAGAGATGCACACTGACCTGCTGAATGTTTCCTGCATTTTCTGTTTTTTGTTTCAGATTTCTAGCATTTGTCATTTTTTGCTTTTTGTTCCTCTGGTAGTGAAGCAGTCCATGCCAGCTTACAGCAGGACCTGGACAACTTCCAAGCTTGAGCTGACAAGTGATAGGCAACATTCATGCCACATAAGTGCCAGATAATGACCATCTTCAACAAAAAACAGCCCAAGCACCTTCATCTGACCTTCACCGGCACCATCATCACCATCACCATCAACATTCTTGGTGGGGGTTATCATTGACCAGAAGCTTAATTGGACCAGCCATATTGACTACATGGCTGCAAAAGCAGAACACTGGTTGGACACTCTGTGATGAGTGTCTTATCACATGAAACCTCAATGATTCACCATTGACAAGGCTCAGATCAAGTGTATGACTCACCATTTGCCTGGGTGGGTACAGCTGCTACAATATTCAAGAAGCTTGACACCATTCAGGACAAAGCAGTCACTTGATTGGTATCCCTGTCACTGGACTCAGTATCCGTGCCCTACCACTAGCACACTGTGGCTGCAGTATGTACTATCTGCACAATGAACTGTAGCAACTCACCAAGCTTACTTTAACATCATCTCCCAGCCCTGCAACCTTTACCACCAAGAAGAAGAACAGCAGCAAGATCATGGGAACACCATCACCTCCAAGTTCTTCTCCAAGTCACACACCATCCTGCCTTGGACATATACCACTGTTCATTCATTGTCGCTGATTCAAAAATTGTGGAATTCCCTACCTAACACGGTCACTGGGGCAAGGGCCAGAACCATCACCACAAGGACTGCAGTGGTTCAACGACAATGCCCACCACCACCTTTTCAGGGCAACTAGGGATGAGTAAGAAAAATGAAGCTTTCCAGCAACTCTCTCATCCCAAGAACAAACACAACAAACACACTGGTCAGCCTAGATTATGTGTAGAATCCTAGAGTTATGCTGGAAATCATACCCTTCAGACTCGGAGGCTACCACTGAGCCAAGCTAATACTTAAATGAGTAAGTTGAAGCTGAGTGTCACTGTGCTATAATGGGCACATTGTTAAAGGGCACTAATTCATTTTTTAAAATCAATCTAGTACATCAATGAAACTGTCTCTTTTTCTAGGCCATCGCCTCCAGGATCCCAGTCATTTGAAATCCGCTTCAGCCCTGGTGTCAAATGTTCCATTTTACATCAACAGTGTATAACCCCGGTAGCTGAAAATGCAACTAAATGGGTTCTCAATAAAAGGACTGTGCTCCTGGTCACATTGGAAAAAACGAGCAGTGATGTCAATGACAACAAGGTAACACACAATTTACTTTTCTTTTGTTTTTGTGATTGACTCTACTTGCACATTCGAAGTATTTCTGGTGTAACTGGAGTTTCTTCTTGTACTTCAACCCTTTTCACTCGGAGTCTTATTGTTCTCTTGCTTCATTGTTTGTTCTCGACACTTCTATGGAGTTGCTGAACAGTCTTTTTATTACTGCATCATGCTTTGAGGTTATGGTGGGGCAGCAGTTGGGGAACAAAGAGCGTGAGGTTTTTGAGTGGGCAGTTCAGAAATTTCTGAAATGAAAACCAGATGCCAAAGTCTGTGGCCCTGAAATTTCTGGGGTCTTGCTCCGCCAGCACGAGCCTCCACAATGATAGGCAGACACCCCGTCTCAAATTGCAGGGACGGGGTGATTTGCATGACTAGACTGGGCACACCCACCCTGGTGCGCTCATAGCTTTTTGCCTCAGGGGCCCCAAAGCCCTATTGGGATGAAGATAAAATATTTAATGGTCTTTGGTTCCCAGAAAAGCTATTGTACTGACAGGAAAAGGTAATCAATCCCCTCCAGGATCCATTAACTTGGTCTAGGTAGGGCTTGGGGCCTTTCAAAAGGCCTCAATAGGACTCATGCTAATTCTCAGCCGGCAAGAATTTTGCTGAGGCCTTTTAAAGGTAAATTTATTATATAGTACTAGATGTCCTGTGGTGTTGCTCACATATAAAAATAAAATTGCATGTGATTCTTGTAATTGTTTTTCCAGTTGGCTGGTATTGCCTAATTCTTCCTCTCTCTGGTAGTGTCGAGTTTATACAATTATATTGTGTTTAGTTTAATATTGTATATAATTTATTTGTTATGTAGTGATTAAATAATTAATACAATAAGTTTACATTTTGAAAATATGAACTTAGAAATAATTACTTATTTGTCTACAGTTTATAAATCTATAGATACTAATTAAATATTGGTTCTTAATTGAGTCACTTAGAGCATGGTCTTTTAAATATTTTAGAGTACTCAGCAGATGAAGAATGAAAGCTCTATTCTTTTATATTCAGAGGCAGACTAAGTCAATGGGCAAAACTATGGCAGATGGAGTTCAATGTGGGGAAGTGCGAGGTCATCCACTTTAGCTCCGAGAAAGACAAATTCGAATATTTTCTTATTGGTGAAAAACTAGGAACTGTGGAGGAGCAAAAGGATTTGGTTGTCCATTTGCAGAGATCACTAAAAGCAAGTGCACAGGTGCAAAACATAACTAAAAAGGCTAATGGAATGTTGGCCTTTGTCTCAAAGGGGATTGGAATACAAAAGTGAGATGCTTCAGTTATCAGAGCCCATCTGGGTATTGCATTCAGTTTTGGGCATCAAACCTCAAGGAAGATACCCCAGCACAGATTCACTAGGGCTTAAAGTGTGAGGACAAGTTGTATAAACATGCCTAGTGTTCCCTTGAGTTTAGAAGGTTGAGGGGTGATCTAATCGAGGTCTTTAAAATGGAAAAGGGATTTGGTAGGGTTGATACAGAGAAACTATTGCCTATGGAATGGGAATCTAGAACAAGGAGGCATAATCTTAAAAATTTGAGCAAGGCTATTTAGGAGTGAAATCGGGAAGCACTTTTTCACACATAGGGTAGTGGAAATCTGAAACTCTGTCCCCCAAAAGGCAGTGTATGCTGGGTCAATTGAAATTTTCAAGTCTAAGGTTGATAGATTTTTGACAGGTAAGAATATCAAGGGATATGGAGCAAAGGCGGGTAAACGGAGATGAGGTACAGATCAGCCATGATCTAATTAAATGGCAGAACAGACTCAAGGCAGTTGAATGGCTTACTCCTGTTCCTATGCCTGTTATATTGATGCCTTTTCAAGTTAGAGGAAGATGGGCAAAAGTCAGTGCAAGTTCAGTTACAGAATATGCCAAGGCAGAGTTGAAAGCAGCAAGCATGATGCCCTCACAACCTGCGTGTACGTGCGTGTGTACCCCTGTCTGCATGTATATAAGCACAGTGAATTCTTATGCATCACATAGCATTTACACCATTACATATACTCACCTCTTGTTCAAAACTTGATTGTACGAATCATTTTATCCTTGGTTCTTAATCCTGTGTTCACTCTCTTCCTGTAGGTTATAGTTACATTTTATGGAGATAAGTCTGACCACCCTATTGACAAGATGAACCTGCAGCTTACAGCTGTCAGTAAGTGTCTCATACAAAGGTTAAATGGATATTGCATGGTTTATTACCCATGCTCATGGAAATATAATAGCAAGCATTTGAAAGCTTTAATCCTTAGTCCTTTTTATTATATTAGAATCTTCTGTTACAGCACGGCATAGAAGAAAAAAATCCAAGAGAGTACATTTGCCTCAATAATGTTGTTGGTTGGTTCACTCCAAAACTTGAATACACATTGTAAGCTGATACTTCAATACCGTACTGAGGGGATGTGGCCCTTTGGATGGGATGTTAAACTGAGGCCCCGACTGCCTGTTCAGGTGACCGTTAAAAATCCCATGGCACTGTTTGAAGAAGAGCAGGAAGTTTTCTCGGTGTCCTGACCAACATTCTTCCCTCAACCAACACCACCACTGTTCATTCTTCTAATTGCTGTTTGTGGGATCCTGCTGTGCGCAAATTGGCTGCACAATAGCGACTACACTTTAAAATTAAATTGCGTGAAGTGCTTTGAGATCTTTCGCAGAGACATGATAAGATGATAAAGAACTGCAAGTCTCTCTTTTGTAATGGTTGGTGTATTTTTAAATGGTTGCTCAAGATGACAATGCTGTATTGTAATGCTATATATTGGAGAACTGGAACAATGGAAGAGTCGATAAAGGTCTACAGGCCAAGAGAAGTTTCCTTAGCCTTTGTATCCTTTCTTCTGCAGGCATATCCCTTGATGTGGATGCAGATCGTGATGGTAAAGTTGAAGAGAATCATCCAAATAAGGTGATCAGAAAAACTGAAATTCTGGAGTAATTTTTTCCCAAAACACATTCATGTACAAAGTCCTTCCACCTGCTCCGCTCAAGACCTGGTAGAACTAGGTGGAGCTTGTGTGGTGCAAGCTCTGCCCACTTGTACATGAATTTTGTATCGGTGTCGTACAACCAGCGTAGGACCCCGATTTGCATAGTGAAGCAGCCTTACACCTGTTTCAGTGGGTGGACTACTCACTCATTTACAGGCCCACTTGAATATGGCATCAAGTGGGCCTAGGGCATCAAAGGGGCAGCCGTGTTTCCCCAATTTCCAACCTGTGGTCGCATAGGCCACAGGCCTGGAGATAGCTTGGTAGGAGAGATAAGTGTGTGGCTCCCTAATTGAACAAGTGCAAAGTTCATTGTTATGTGGAGACTTGGAAGTTAAGGGAATGAATTTGCCATTTGACCTGTCTGGATTCTACAGCTCGAGTCACCTGAGGTCATCAGGGGTAATGACATGGCTGTTTGAGGCGATTGACACCAAACAAAAGTGGGCTCATCTGACACATGTGCCATTCAGATTTGTCAATTTGATGGATGGTGGTTTCTTTGAAAATCAAGGATATATAAGAGGGTGTTTGACACAGCTTGCACTTGCTTCTTATTTTTTTTAGTTCTGGTTCTTTAGCAGTCTTTACCTAATGTAAGTCAGATTGTACGGTTATGTGTGCCAGTTATAAGTAGACATAAGTGTATCACTTAGGTGTACAAGTTTTCCTGAGGTCAAGGGAGGTGAGCTTTAAGCCAGCTAATCTGGGTACTGTGAACAACCCTTAAGGTAAATTTACCCAGAACCGGAGGATCCAAGGAGCCAACATCATCATCCCAGGGGAAGGCAGGCCAAATTTAGGCATCATTCACTCAGGCATAGGCTGGGTAGTAATCCCCAGATGGTTCCTTGATGAGTTAAGGTGAGAGGGGTCTGATGCCTTGATAAATATTTGTTGGGGTACTGATCCTAGTGTTTTTACATCACTGTTCAGACTTGCACATGGAGAGAGGGTGCTGTTGCACTCTTAGAGGCAGTGATCAGTAGAGATTTTCCACCTTTTCACCCAGGGATAGTGAGCCCCACAGGGATACCCGAAGAAGTGGTCAAAATATCTCACACCTTTCATGGGATTGCAAAACAGGAGTCTGAATTAAACTGTAACTAGATCTTTATTTCCTTTACAAGGCTTCTTGGACATGGGGTCCAAATGGACATGGTGCTGTTCTTCTTGTGAACTGTGACAAGGATGAAGCATTTTCTTCTAAACCTGACAACACTGATAATTTGGTGAACAGTCTTTCAGGTAACGTAAATTATGCGCAGTGCACATATTTGTACTCACTGTGGTTTCTGTGACAGCCCGAACAATAATGATAGAAATTCCTCCATGTCTCACATATATAAACATTTACATAATGGGGACATGACCTTGCTTATGGGATAAATGCAACATTGGGAAGAATTTCCAGTTATTAGTGTCACATCCAGCTTTCTTAGAATTGTGATAGTGCAGTGGCACTGAGCTTTAGTGCCATGGAACAAGGACACACAGAGGTTCAAATTGTGTTTGGAGATGTATCAAGTTGGGACATGTTCAGGGTGGGGGGCTCTAGTTTTTCCTTCAAATGGAACTTGTAGGTTCAGCACTGTGCCATCTCAAGCCAAAATACCCAGCCAGCCAATAGTACTGTAACTTCCCTGTAATGGCACATGGTGCTGAATCTAGTAGTCCCATTGGATCCCCACACAGACACAGAAAGAGTACATGGTACTGGAACCAGATCCTACTCTTTTCATTTGTTGTATTGGCACATTGAAGGGAAAACATGGTCCAAATTTTTATTATGCTGACTGATGCAGAAAATAGAGGCTATTTCAGCACAGAACTGGTGGACATGGGTTAAAATGAATGCACTATAAGTGAGATTAGCGGTTAGAAATTTTTTTTTGATACATGTAATAGACTCAGCACTTTCAGGAGAGGTGGGGAGAAGAAAAAAAATCTCTGTTTTTGTTTTAGATCAGAAGGACATGTCTCGTATGGTTTTAAGAACAGAAGGACCACGGTTTCTGCAATATGGCCACAAACTCCAGCTCTACATTTCAGCCTCTGATAGGTACAAAGTACGGGTCTTTCTGAAAGAAGGAGGTGAGTCCATTTATCTGTCTGTCTACCCATCTGTCAGACTTGTACCAGGACATGAAACTGTGTTTTAAACAACTAATTGTTCAAGAGCTGATCATGAGCGACTGCAGAATTAGCTGGCACAGACAAATACACCGTGGAATCGGAAGCAACACATGAATAACACGAAATATAAATTGAAAAATACAAGTGGGGCTCAGTGTAATTATCAAAAATGGCATCAGGCAGTTCAAGAATGGATGTGAACAGCAAACGGTGCCAGTGCGTCTGGGATATGACATTCAAAAACAGAATGGTCCACACTAACACCAAACTTTCTACTTGTTTTAATTTTGCGTCCCAGTTCGGAAACCACTCCAGAGCTCAAGCCCACAGTGAATGATTGATAGAATCTTCCCCACACCCCATGCACAAGCAATGCTTTGCTTTTTCTTCTAGGAAATTAATTCCGTATAACACAGAATGACAAACAAAACTGCTTATAGGAATCTTTTAGAAAGACATTTATGGCTGAAAGTGTGTGTGCATTTATATGGCCGCATTTGAGAGATCACTTTTCAATGATTTCCTCATAGTTCTCTTTACTGGTACCTAAAGTTCAAATCATAAATCCATTGTACCTCAAATGCACCTCTGAGTTGTGTATGCCAAATTTGTCCTTCAACTCATAATACACCCATAGTACAGACCCACTGCTCCACGATTCTCTGGGCCTCTATTTACGAGCCTACTGACAGTGGAATGCTAATCGAGGTGGGATTCAGTGATGTTTTCTATTCTGACTCTATTAAAAGAAAGGAAGGGAATGCTATTAGGAGCATAGATATCAACCATTGTGTTTGACAGGGACAGTGGCCTTTTGGGGCCATCAGTACATGTCTACATTCATGGATGGAGGTCAGTGCAGACCAGACTCCCCCATCTAAGCGCCAGTCACGAGCTCCTGTGGCCATGGATATTTACTGCATGATTCTCTCATGCCAAAGCAGAGGCATGAGTGCCACTAGGATGGGGGTGGGAAGGTGAGTGTTTATTGCAAATTCTCTAATTCAAACAAGTCCCAGAATCATTGTGTTATATTTCTTTTATCCTGAATCCCACAGTGCGATTGGTGCATGTCCTGGGACACCAGAAACTGTCCTTTGTCACTAATTACATGTTTAGGAAGAAAGAATACGACTTTTTCGTCGAAGGGCTCAAGTTTCCAGATAAGGATTTTGATGGCTTGGTGACCATCAACCTCAGCCTACTAGAATCAATGGTAAAAGTTCTATCTAAATTCCTTTCTCCCCCTCCCTCTCCCAATTTTCTCCCTACCTCCCCTGAAGGCGTGGAATCATGATGGGTGTTGCCCTCCAGTACATTATCCTAGTGGCCATGATTCATTTGTGAGCCTAGATAATGAGTGCCATCAGGCTATTTGACAGGGGTGACTAGAATAGCTGAGCTCAATCCTGACCACACAGTTTCCAGCAGAAGTCACTGATTAGAGACTGTGGGGGAGAAATCTGTCTCGGGCAGTGGCACAAAACGGGCGGTATTGCCTCTGCCGCCCGTTCTACTCCCTACTGGTTCTACTCCCCGCCCGATATTCAGTCCCATTCACTTCAGTAGAACTGAATATCAAGCGGGCTGTACACTGGGCGGCCAAGGTGATAGCGCCCATTTAGTGCTACCGCCCGAGATGGATTTCTACCCCTAGGAGTGCGAACCGGGCTGATTTTTCCAAACCTACCAGCCTGGCTGAGATCAGCTAACTCAGCACAAGTCAGGGTGTGTGAGGCTCAGTACCACATCTGGTAGAGCACTTACCCAATGAGCCACTGGGGGAGCCCTATTGAGTACCATTAATAGCCAACAATCCTAAATGGCCAAATTGAAAAGCAAAGAAGTTATGTTAAACTTGTATAGAACCTTGGTTAGACCACACTTGGAGTACTGTGCACAGTTCTGGTCTCCATATTACAGAAAGGATATAGAGGCATTGGAGAGGGTGCAAAAAAGATTCACAAGGATGATACCAGAACTGAGAGGATATCCTTATCAGGAAAGGCTGAACAGGCCGGGGCTCTTTTCTCTTGAGAAGAGAAGGCTGAGGGTTGACTTGATAGAGGTCTTTAAGATAATGAAAGGATTTGATAGAGTAGACGTAAAGAAAATGTTTCCACTTGTGGAGGAGTCCAAAACTAGAGGTCATAAATATAAAATAGTCGCTAATAAATCCAATAGGGAATTCAGGAGAAACTTCTTTACCCAAAGAGTAGTTAGAACATGGAACGTGCTACCACAAGGAGTAAATGAGGCAAATTGCATAGATGCATTTAAGGGGAAGCTAGATAAGCATGTGAGGGAGAAAGGAATAGAAGGGTTTCATGATAGGGTTAGATGAAGTAGGGAGAGAGGAGGCTATTGCGGAGCATAAACGCCAGCATAGACCAGTTGGGCCAAACGGCTTGTTCCTGTGCCTGTTTTGATGAAACTTGATCTCATAGCAAGAGCTTTTACATTCCAGCCTTCCAACACTGCACTCCAAGGGGTCCTCAGCTCCCACCCATACTGCCCCCAGGAAGCACTTGCATCATATGAACTCAAGTCCGTATGACACACACTTGGCCTCCCAGCCCAGAGATGTGAGTCATGTCAAATAAGAACTATTCTGTTATTACTGTTTTAACATTTTCGAACACTCTTTCCAGACTGTAGGAGAGGCTCCTGTTTTTACAGACCAAGTCGTATTTCGTATGGCTCCATGGATTATGACTCCGAATACTCTGGCTCCTGAGGAAGTGTTTGTGTGCAGGTAAGAACCTGTTGCTTAAAACACCAACTGGTGTTCTTGCTGGATACAGCACTGACTCCAATTGACATTAACATCAGATTAAGATAACTATATTGTGCTATTTGGAAAGTAACAGGTGGTTGGGAGTGTATGACAAGGCTGAAATGCAAAGTGTTGAATGATATTGTAATGTGCACGAGGGAAGCACAGGAAAATTGAGCAATCACTCAAACCCCACTATTTGTCCTAGTGATGAATATACCTACAATTATCTTTTTAACTGAGTTTTTCCATATGGAGCTCATATCTTGCTATGTTAGTGCCAATGTTTTCTCACCCCTGCTGACTGGCACCATTATTGGCAGGTGAAGTTGCAAAATATGACATATGAAGGACTGGGTATATAGTGAGTTAGGACATTGACATTTCATTTCTGGGACCTGGCCTCAAATCCAGCCCAGGTTGATGGGATGAAAATCTCCACTCTACTGGGTCCCAGTGAAATGAGTTTGGGCAGTCTTAACCCAGTTTCTCATGGCCGACATTACACAACTGCCCCTAATTTAGCACAAAATTGGCAATCTCACTCAGGGCGACCACAGGATGGCTGGTGAAGGGTGGTAGTGAAACACTCACAGTGGTGTGAGTCTGAGGCTGAGGCAGATTGTTGGGGCAGTATAAAAGAAGCCCTGTGCTGCTTCTGGTCTTCTTCTACTTGACCTGGGACTGCTTCTTTGTCAATATTGGGTGGCTGAGTTGGGAAAAATGTTCCATTTTCCAGTGCCAACCTGGTACATCCTGGGGACCATACATCTCACCCAAAAAGATTTAAAAAAATTAAATGATATTGGACCAGGGTTGGAATATTATCAGTTAATAAGAGGAACAATGCTTACACATTTACGGGTAACCTTGTTTTATTTCCTTAGTGTAGCAAATAATGAAAAATTCCTGAAGGAATTCAAGGCTGTGGTGGCAAAGACCAAGTGCAAGCTAACAATTTGTCCCGAGTATATGAATCGCAATGATCGCTGGATACAGGTAAAACAATTTATTCCTAAAATTCCAGTCTGCAGTAACAGTGAGGGCATGTACCAGCTTGGATGTAATTAAATTCCTTTTGGATCAGAGATTGTTCAATATTCTGGACTGAAAACTCTCCAAACAAAATCAATCAAACGTTGGTTCATCTGGGTCCACATTTTTAAATCAAATTTGGTGGTGAACTCATCAATACCTAGGCCATATCATGTGGCATTAAGTTTCTCAGTCCTTCCTGTTGGGTTTCTGTTGATCTAACTTCAACTCTGATGAAGTTTGACAACTTTGACAGTAAAGATAGACAACTCAACTGTTGCCAGTTAAAAAGAATATAACTATTTTTTGCCCAAGGTGTATCCAGTTCTTTAGATTCATTAAGTGAAAGTCCAGTATAATGAGGTTCTAACCGGAAGAACTTTTCTTCCATCAAGACTTTCTTATAGAGAATTATATATTGTGGCCTCTTTGGGAGCCCTTTAGACACTTCATGATTCTGCACTCCCTACTATTCCCCTCTTTGTCAGGCAGAGGTCATACCTCCTCCGAAGATCTAACAAACCAAGAGCTAGCAGAAGGAATAACCTCACTTCCACATGTCACTATCAATCCCCAAGCAGTCTTGTCAATCTCTAACACACATTCCCAGATAACCATGAGCACAGTTACTGTGGGAACAGTACTGAAGACAACCTTCCCCTTGCTATCATCTGCTAATATATGCAACAATGAACACTCACGCATCAAGTACAGGCATCCTGTGATTTGCCACCTAATCAAATCATTTATGAAAATAAAACAATTTCTTCAAGATACCACCAATAGCACAGATTACAGAGACAGGTATTTTGTTGCAGCTTCACTCTCCTAAAATGTGAAATCTTTTTGTCCAGTACTTGTTGATTTTATGATCTCTGGTTCTTTCTCATTCACAATTTTCCACTTTTACTCATTCCTCACTCTGTCTACTCTCTTTTTTTCTTTGCATTCTATCCCTTGAGTTTGCTTGCCTCTTCTTTCATGCCATGTCACATTATGTCACTCTGCATTTTCTTTTACTTCAATCTTTATTTCTTCCTTACAGGATGAAATTGAATTTGGTTACATAGAGGCTCCACACAAGTACTTTCCTGTTGTGTTGGACTCCCCTCGAGATCGTGGACTGAAGAACTTTCCCTACCAAAAAATCCTGGTGAGATAGAATTGTTTTTATTATTGAGAATTTAAGGTGAAAGTCAAGGCCCATAGTGAAGGGCATCGCCAAGGGTAAAAAATGTGGGAGAGAAGACAGGGTAAATCAGGAAGTCATGTTTAGATGATGGTCAGCTCACTGTAGAAGGAAGGGAAGAGTTCTGCAGCTTTATGGTCCTGTGAAAGAATAGGTTAGAGTAGGAAACCATGCAATGAGTTTTGTGCAGATTCCAGGAACAGAAGAGGATTTAGAATGGCATATTTGAAGATAGGGAGGAACAAAAGAAGCAAGTTCGGAGGAGAAATTATTACAGTACTATCGGTTAATCAGATTTTCCACTTCAAATGCTGGAGAATATTGAAACAGCCCTAGGTTGGAGTGCAGTGGGATGGGACCAGTAAGTCTTGGACTTGATCCCATCCCAAATCCCAAAGATGAGGTCATTTACATATAAGGGGCAGGCATCTTTGCCATTTATAGCCTTCTTTGGGCATCCGTCCAGTGGGGTCTGGAAATTTGGAGCAACATCTTGCTGCTCTTTTGGGAGGTCAGGACATTCTGGTTGAAGATGGTCAGAAGGTCTAGAAAAGTATAGATTTTGAATGTCATTTTTCAAATGGCAAGAGTGATCCATTGATGTTAGGAAACTGACATTATGGCCCCCCTGTCCATGTTCATATTGCAAGTACACCCTCATTACAGAGATGTGCTTTCTGTGGGGTTCACGTAAGGTGTGTGATGACATTCTGTCAGCTCGCCTCTTCTGATATCAGGATGGAATGGGCGGTCACAAGAAGTGCTCACATCCCCTATCACAATTTCTCATCGTGGGGAGAAAGGGTTGGACAGTTGGTGGAACAAGGTGGTGCCCCAAATTCCAGCCTCGCCCCTCTGCCCAGCATATGCCCAGTAGTACCCTGCCAGACCCAGGAATTTCAGGGCTTATCAATGTAACGGAATAACTTGCTCTCCTGAGACCATGCTGAAACAGGTGGATTGAGTGACAGGCTGCACCGAGGCTAATAGCCATGTAGTTGAGAAGGTAACAGGCTTATCAACTTTCAGTCTGTAACTATCAAACCTAGATGAATATAAAACCCTATCATTAGTGAGCTAATTTTCTAAACATCGGCAACTTGAATCCCATCTTTTCTACCATTGTTTATTTATCCAGGGCCCAGATTTTGGACATGTAACCAGAACAACTGATGAGGTCAACAGCCTGGACTCCTTTGGGAATCTGGAGGTCAGCCCTCCAGTGACTGTGAATGGAAAAAAATATCCAATGGGAAGGATTATCATTGGAAGCGCTTTTCCCAGGTAAAGTTATTTTATTTTGAGGGCGGGGTGTTTAAGGGTTTGCATTTTGAAAACAATCCCATTTTCTTAAATAAAAGGAGCTACATCTGATCCCCATAAGCTTCATTGCTCTAGTTTCAAATTTTGCCCCCCCCCCCCCCCCCCCCCGCCAGATTTTCCACAAAGCCAGTGACCCGGGAAACCATTGGCTCCTGAAGCTCACGAGCAGAGAGAAGTGGAGTTGCTCTGGGTTTCAGAGCCTAGTTTCTCAATTTCTAGTCACACCTGAAATTAGAAATGTTGCTGTAGAACTGCTGACTTCCTTGAAGCATCCTCAACATCAAGACCCTTCCATGGTTCAGGTTACTTCAGGATGTGAAATGTAAAAAACCAAGGAAACAAAGACACCTGGACTTCAGAGTGCCTAGTCTCCAGTGCAGAAGTGGTCACAGGGAACCAGAACCCATCTACCTGGACCAACTGCCGGACAAAGCACAGCCAGAATAATAAGGGCACAGGTCACAACAGAAACTCTCAGCAGGTGAAAGCCAGACTTGTTTTCCTACCTCTAGTTGGTTGCTTAGAATCATAGAAGCATAGAAGTTTACAACATGGAAACAGGCCCTTCGGCCCAACATGTCCATGTCGCCCAGTTTATACCACTAAGCTAGTCCCAATTGCCTGCACTTGGCCCATATCCCTCTGTACCCATCTTACCCATGTAACTGTCCAAATGCTTTTTAAAAGACAAAATTGTACCCGCCTCTACTACTGCCTCTGGCAGCTCGTTCCAGACACTCACCACCCTTTGAGTGAAAAAATTGCCCCTCTGGACCCTTTTGAATCTCTCCCCCCTTAGTTGGTTGCTTGTATAGAGGGATTGGTGCAAGGAAGAAGTAAATTGGTCATATGATGGTGGTTAAATGCGCACAGAACCGTTCAATTAATTCGAGTTGTGTCACAGTGAAATGTCTATTAGTATGGGATTGTATATGTTATCTGTGGACAGTTGTTGCAATGGGCCATCAGAAGCATGGCAGGGTGTGATTTCTGGCTGTCAATCTTCCACGCCCCTGGACCTGTGCCAGTTCCAAATTCCTGGGTCAGGGTAATTTGCATATTGGGGTGGGCAACTGTGCCATCTGTGGCATAGGGGGCAAGAATCTCACTGCAGCAAAATTTGCAGATGACACCAAATTGGGGGGCGTATAGGTAATACTGAGGAAGACTGCTACAAAATACAGGAAGACGTTAATAAATTTGCCAAATGGACGCATAAATGGCAAATGAATTTCAATATAGGTAAGTGTGAGGTGGTGCATTTTGGTAGGAGGAATAAGGAGGTCACGTACTCCTTGGAAACTAAGAGTCTAAATGGGGTAGAGGAGCAAAGGGGATCTAGGGGTACACATTCGCAAATCAATAAAAGTAGCAATGCAAGTTAACAAGACCATAAAAAAATGCAAACAAAGCACTGGGGTTCATTTTTAGAGGAATGGAATTGAAAAGCAGGGAAGTTATGTTAAACTTATATAGAACCTTGGTTAGACCACATTTAGAGTACTGTGTTCAGTTCTGGTCTCCATATTACAAAAAGGATATTGAGGCACTGGAGAAGATGCAATAAGATTTGCAAAGATGATACTAGAACTGAGGGGGTTATAACTATCAGGAAAGACTGAACAGGCTGGGGCTCTTTTCTCTAGAAAAGAGAAGGCTGAAGGGTGATCTAATAGAGGTCTTTAAAATTATGAAAGAGTTCGATAGGGTAAACGTAGAGACGATGTTTCCATTTGTGGGCGTATTCAAAACTAGGGGCCATAAATATAAGATAGTCACTAATAAATTCAATAAGGAATTCAGGAGAAACTTCTTTACCCAGAGAATGGTTAGTGGAACTTGCTACCACAAGGGGTAGTTGAGGTAAATAGCATAGGTGCCTTTAAGAAGAAGCTAGATAAATACATGAGGGAGAAAAGAATGGAAAGATATACAAATAGGTTTAGATGAAGTAGGGTGGGAGGAGGCTCGTGTGGAACATAAACACCGGCATTGACTAGTTGGTACTGTTTCTGTTCTATAAATTCTATGTAGCACTTTGCTACAACATTGATGGACCAGTTTTCTGACCAAGGTGCGCCAAAAGGTTTTTTAAAAATCAAGTCACTTAAAGTTGCTGCTTTTGTAGTGATAATTGCTCAACCGATTGCCATTAGGAAACTAGCATTTGATATATTTATGGGCCCCATCTCGGTCAGGATCTGCAATGGGCATGCAAGTCCTCTTGCATCATGCAGGCGTACTTAGCATTGATGGCACTAGAGGAGGAACTGGCATGAATTTGTTGACAGAAACAAAAAGGGCACAGATCCTGTAGAACCAGGTCCCGCCTGAAATTCTGGCCCCCCCCAACTCTGATTGCACTGGCAATGTGCCCCCCCCTCCCGCCCTCTCCTAGGCCGAGGAATTTTAGGCCCCCAGGTGATTGTGACTTCTGCGTTTGCTTGGCATTTGTCCAGGGCTCTAGCCTAGTGAGCTCTGTCAGCACCACATTGGGGGGGGGGGGGGGGGGGGGTAGTGTCAGTTTAAATGAAGATTTTGGAAATTGTTAATGGGTGTAAAAATTTTTTAAAAAAATTACTATAGCACTTCCAAGGGGAGAAACATGGCAAAAGTCATTCGGGATTTCCTGTATGCTCAACAAGTCCAGTCTCCTGTTGAGCTCTTCTCTGACTGGTTGGCAGTGGGTCACGTGGATGAGTTCATGACCTTCGTTCCGGCCCCAGACAAAAAGGTAATCAATCATATCGGGAGGGAGTGCTGCACTGTCGGAGATGCCGTTTTTCATGCTGGAGATGTTAGACCGAGGCCCTGCCTGGCTCCTCAGGTGGACGTAAAAAATCCCATGGCACTATTTCAAAGAAGAGCAGAGGAGTTCTTCCCGGTCTCCTGACCAATATTTATCCCTCAACCAACATCACTAATTGGTCATTATCTGCGCTCCTCCAATTCTGGCCTCTTGCGCATCCCTGATTTTAATTGCTCCACCATTGGCAGCCGTGCCTTCAGCTGCCTAGGCCCAAAGCTCTGGAATTCCCTCACTAAACCTCTCCACCTCTTCCCTCCTCCTTTAGGATGCTCCTTAAAACCTACCTCTTTGACCAAGCTTTTGGTTACCTGCCAAAATATCTCCTTATGTGGCTCGATGTTTGTTCTCTCCTGTGAAGCAGCTTGGTATGTTTTACTACGTTAAAGGTGCTATATAAATGCAAGTTGTTGTTATCTCATTGCTGTTTGTGGGACCTTACTGTGTGCACACTGGCTGCCACATTTCCCTAAATTATAACAGTGACTACACTTCAAAAATACTTCTTTGGCTGTAAAGCACATAGAGATGTCCTGAGGCCTTGCGAGGTGCTATATAAATGCAAGTTCTTTCTTTTCTTTCTTATCTTACTAAGTGAATCATGACTGTTTGATTCTGATATAACTTCACCTTTGTTCCTGCAGGGCTTTCGGCTTGTTCTGGTCAGTCCTGATGCCTGTTGCAAGTTGTTCAAGAAGCTCCAACAAGAGGGTCATGGGGAAGCCCAGATGTTTGAAGGTGTGATTCTGACCAGCTATGCCACTTCAGTGGTAGGCAGTGGTGCATGCATCAAACCCAGTTCTTTCACACAGAGCTGGTGCTGTTTACACAATTTAACGTGGCAGAATGTCTGCCATACAAAGAAGTATGTTCTCTTCTGGTGCAGCACTAGGAAAATGAACACAAATTTCCTGTATCTTTGTTGTTGACCATATGAGCCATAGTAACCATTTCTGTACATGACCATGCATTCTTGACAAAGGCGATTAGGTGACACCTAATTAACTAGGACTAAGAGGTGAAGAGTTCCACAGTTTTAAGATCCTGGGAAAGAGCTAAAGTAGGAGACAATGTGATCAGGCTTGATTTCAACACAGTAAGGATGCAGGGAGAGTGAAGAGCATGTAGAATGTTTAAGGCTTGGAAGGAACAAGAGAGGAAAGTTCAGAGTAGCACTAATCACAGAACTAGCAAGAAAATTGGGAGAAGGTTGGAAGCTAGAGGTGAGATTGCAATTATTTATCTTGTGTCTTGTCCAAGAGTGTGAACGAGTTGCTAGAAGAGTTTTCATATGATTAGGTATTAGTAAATACCCCTACAGTTGTCTTCTGCATGAACTGCAGTTGTGAAATCTATGACTTTTATGTGCAGAGCCCAAGGAGAATAATGTTGGGATTGGCGGGAATAACCAAGTGTAAAGAATAAACATATTCTTTAAAAATGTACAGATGCCCCTAAGGGGGATGGGGGGGGAGGAGGGGATAGGTTTCAAGAATGCAAAGGGCGGGTGGCAGATTACCAATGGGTGCAACTGTATGTCTGATCAGCCTCACTGCAGAGTTATTGAGGAGGTATTCAAGGTGCTAGCTGAATAAGAACAGTAACGTTGCTTTGTATTTTTCAATCAGGTCAAAACACGCAATCATTCAAAATTAACGAACTCCTTAGCAATAAAATCCTGCTTGAAGAAAACGCTTATGTGCAGGTGAGGCAGTGGGACAATAAGATTAAATTTAATCATACTTTGTGTGAAATTCTATATAACTGTTGTTCATTTTCTTTCTTTCGCTTCCTTTATTCTTTCTGATCTCTCTTTCTCAGCAATGCATTGATTGGAACCGAGACGTTCTAAAGAAGGAATTGAGATTGGATGAAGAAGATATTATTGATATTCCTGTGATGTTTACGTTGGATCAGGAGTATAGACAAGCAAAATCATTGTTTCCAGACATGGTGAGTAAAAGCTGGAGGGTGTTGAAAAGAGACGGGAGCTCTTTACCTCTCCCCCTCCACTGCTGAAACCCCAGTCCATTCTTTCATCACCTTGTGGCTCAACATTTCCAGTTGTCTCCCAGGCAGCCTCCCTATTTCAACCACCACAAGCTTCAACGCATTGAAAAATGTTCAGCCTGCGCCTCAAATGCACTATGACCCACACTCCATTCATTTGCATCCTCTCCAAGTTTCACTGGCTCCCTGTGCTCCAGTAAGTTTATTTTAAAATACTCACCCTTGCTTTCAAATGTATTCAGGTCTTTCCCACCTTATCTTACCGAACTCGTCCTGTTTTGCACCTCACAGACATCCTCCACTCCTCTAACACTGGGCTTCTCCTTGTCCTCCAGCCCTTCCACTCCATGATTGGTGGCTGCTCATTCAGTCACTACACTCCTGCTCTCTGGAGCTTCTGCCCAATTCCCTTTGTTACCACCTCTCTTTCTGCTTTCAGAAGTCTCTTCAAAACACTTTTCTTTGACCTTGCCTTTGCTCCTCCATCCTAACCCTCTCCCTTTCCCATACCTGCTCAGTATCCACTGTTTTGCCAGCAATCTTCTGGTACCTCATCCAAGTGGCTATTTTACATAGATGTGCCTCGACTCTGAGCGTCAGCAGGTTGTGGGAGGCATTGAAGCCCAGCCCAAGGCTGAATGATCTCTTATCAGAGTAAGGTCCACACGTTCAATAGCTGGCCCTCAGCCATCACTCTCAGGCCCTCACTGCTGAAAACCTAATAAACCGGCAGACTGCTTTGTGACAGTAGAAGGGTAAAGATGATTTTTATTGCTGTGTTTATATTATAGCAAAGCTTGTGAGGCAGTGCAGACTTCAGCAGCAGGAGTTCTAACGTAAATTAAGTAGCATGGTGACCCACCTCAGATGGTCTATCTCTGCGTCTTCAGAAGGGGTTTTCTGGCCTCCATTCTGTTTTTGCAGTGCCAGCATCTAACAACCTTTCTCTGACATTAGCAACGTAGCAGAGACAGGAACGTAGTTGAGAATGTGACTTTTGAATAACTGTGGTTTCTGAAGTTTGTGAACATGCTGTTTTGTGGTTGCTGGCAGTGCTCCTTGGATTGACCCAGCAATACAAACTGACTGTGTTGCAGTTCCCGAGTGCCTTGGAACCCAACCACTGCTACAGTGTGGTACTATAAATGTGCCATAAACCCAGAGTAATAGGACTCTGTCTACGTTCCTTTAGGTGAACATGATAGTCCTCGGCCAACACCTGGGCATTCCAAAGCCGTTCGGTCCTCTGATAAATGGAAAATGTCCACTGGAATCTGCAGTGCGCTCAGCACTAGAACCACTTGGCCTGGATTGTAACTTCATCGATGACTTTGCTGCTTACCATTTGTTGAGTGGAGAAGTTCACTGCGGCTCCAATGTTCGTCGGAAGTCATTTTCTTTGAAATGGTGGAATATGGAGATGTAATTACCACAAGCAACAAAGCGTTTTTAGTTTTTAATGTATTTTATGTAGCCTTAATAAAATGCAACCTACCGACAAAAGACTAGTGTCTAGAAATACCCACACAATGATATGCAACCTGTGCCATTCAAACATCGCGGGTCCCATAATCTGAACCTAACATCTGTGCTCAGTTACTTAAATTTCCCAAAACAATGTGTCTCACTGTTGTTGGTAACTGATCCAGGACTTTGGGTCAACTCTGGTTGGAGGCATTCCTGGAGGTTTGATCATATGACATTCTGACAAAGACATCTGATCATGTGATGCCTGATCACATTACTTCTACAAATATTATTGCATTTACCTTCTCAAGGTTGCGTCCCCTGTAGTTGAGTATTTTTGCGCCAGCAGCTGTTGTGCGACAAGTTCCAAGAACCAGGAGGCCGCCAGTGAGCAGGCAGAGAGGGGAAATTGAGGGCAGGGAAGAGGAGAATCCAAAGACAGGGGAGCAATTCACAGGGGGGAAACAAATTGTTATTGTTCTGGCATAGTTATAAAGTCACTGTTCATGTCCTACATCTCCAGGGCAATGTGAATTTGCACAGACCAGCTTTCTTTCAATCTTCTCACCTGTTGAGTGCTGCTAGCTGCCCATACTTCATAATCAGCAACCAGCAACTGGGAGACAAGACCCACTCATTTTCATAATAGTTCCCCATCACATTTGGGTATTAAATTTCCTTCAGTAGCTCCCTGTTAACATGTTTTTGTAAAACTCTTCAATGTGTTATTTTAACAGTAATTAACCCATTCAAAACTCTTGCTCAGTTGGGTCAATATTCAGCACTTAGTGCAGTTCCTTCTCCCTCCTAGCTTCATACCAAGACTTCTGCTCCCGACCGAATTAGGAATCTGTTTTGTGGGGGGTTTGTTTTTAGAACAGTTCAACCAAGTCTGTAATCCTTTGTTTTTGAAGATTGGAATTTTTACTAAAGAAATTTTGATAAAAACTTAAAGCTCAGGAATTTTTAGAATTGCTTAGGATGGCTGGTAGGTGGGGAGAGCTTAAATGATGTAACAATGGACCACACAAATTAAACACAAAGGGGAATGCATTTAGAAAAAAATTATATATAATCTTTTATTTCAAAAATACACAGTATATAAAGTACATTTGCTCTGCTAAAGTTTTGCATTGCACCATACATATTGAACGCATGCTGCAAAAACGTGCTCAGAACTACGACTATACAAACCTTGACATATACATATAGACTGAACTGGGTACCAAAATGGTTTAACAAAAGTTTGTGCATCATTTCCAAGTCACTTTCTGTTTTAGCCGAATGGCCCAAATTAATTATCTGCCTGGAATTTCTGCAGGTATTCAGGGAATGTGCTGAGTGAGAAATGCGGGAAAGCTTCTTCGTGAAACCTTTCATAAATCGTGAACTGGTTCTGGTGAAGGGTCTCATCTAAAACATTCACCTGTCTATTCTCTCTCAGTTCCTGACCGTACTGCTGTGTGTTTCTAGTTCTTTCCATTATTATATCAGAATAACAGTGTTCACAGTCTTTTTTTGTACCTCTCAAATATCCATCACAATGGGGTGACTTGTCAAACATGCCAGTTCAGTTGACTTGTCAGGGAAGTCAGGCTGGTTGTATTTTCCATTTCAAACCCACTCAACTCTTTGGGAGTCATCTGCTTTCAGCACCAAATTGTAACTATTGGAAGTTTCAACTTGTGAAACACCAACAACTTAATTTAATTATTCCCTTCTAGTTGACAGTGAGCCGTAGTACTTGACTAGGCCCCTGGTTTTCAGTTTTCATGGAAAATGGATGGAATTTATGGATCTCAATCCATTAAAAAAGTCAAAATCCCCTCACCCATGTAACAAAATTAATTTTGACATATTCGGTCACTGTAAGGCAGTGACTCTGTGACTGGTACATGTATGGTACCAGATTGCCTACAGAACTGTCAAACATCCAATATGGGTGTAGATAGGACCCTCTGGTTCCTGAGTTTGAGACCACACTTTCATGGATGACTACTAGCTTAAAAGGTAAATCTACTGCAACAATTTCAGTGAATCAAAGGAGTGGACGAGAATGGTTTCATTCCATATTGGGTTAGTTTAAAACGTATTTTAGAAGGTCACCATCTCTTGTCAAATCCAAACTGGACAGTGGTCAGGATGACACAGTGGGGTGGCGTTGGTGGAATTCTGATGTTTGCTAACGATCAAAGTTCACTGAAAACCTTGATAACTAACATCTCTGAATCGTGCAATACGAAAGTATGAGAGAAATAATTGGCTTTATTTTAAAAGTCACACTTTTGAAGTCAGGTTAACATTTTTAAAATGTTACAAATCACCTACTCATAATTGGTCATATGTCAATCATACTTCAGAAGAATATAAAGTGGCAGGCTGGCACACCCTGTGCACTGAAGTACATGATAAATGTCGCACAGGGGGATTGAACAAGCACACAGCAACATGACTACAATATATGACGAGAACACAATTAACATTTTGGAGTAATGATATCTTTGGAACATTTAATGAACAACACTTCAATCTGCTTACCATATGTTGGACAACTATGTTTTTAAAATAACAAAAGCAGTTATTTTATTCAGTACAACGCCATTTCATGTTTACCCATGACCCTCTCTCATAATAAAGCACTCATGGAATTGTCCACTGGATTTAAAGGGAGCAGTTTGGAGCACGAATCAGTGAATCAAGGAAAAAAAGAAAATCAAGAAAGCAGTAGACACAGATTTGTTTAGTTTCTTTATGGAATTATGGTTTCTTGTGAAAATATCTTCGTATTCAGTCTCAAATATAGAATGCCTTTGTGTGCCTTTTCATGTTTGCGTAAAAATGGTTAGTGTGATAGAGGGCCTAACAACTGGAACAATGTTTAATTTCAAATAATTTCCTGCATTCCCTTTGGTTCCTGCTTCTAAACCCAACAGCAGCAATAACAAGCAGAACCCTGCAGCAAGGGTTTAGAGTTTTATTTTCACAATATTTTTTTTTTGTGCCTTTGCTTTCCTCTGGTTACTTTTCATCCCCTTTTGATGCCAGTCATAGTTATCCAGCAAAGTGGACAGGTGGGATGAACTGCTTCTCATCCCTGCATCCATCCAGGCCCCTATGGACTCAGTAATGCCATTTTTTAAATACAGTGTGTAATAAGGTCACTGGGGAAACCATCCAACTTTTTTTTTGTAAAATTATCTTATTCCATACATCCCTTCAAGTCGCTGTGGGCTATGCATCATCTTCCAGCATTTCCCAGGCCTCTACCTGGGCCACTGCTAGTAACCAGAGGGCTGCAAGGCCATAACATTCACCTGGGATATCTCACACTCCAAGTCCCCCTTTCTTTCCTGTAGGAAAGTGCCTGGTCTGTGCTGTGCACCTGTTCCGACAGCATGGTCAGGACCAGGAACTCCAGGCAAACGTTTAGTGTTCTTTTGACCATGTTACTTTAGTACCTCATAATTCACCAGGGCAGCACGAGCTAAAAGGATTGAAGTGGAAAGAACTCTCACCAACAGCATTCTGTATTTAGAAGTTCTGATCTCATACAGACAAGATAATACAGACAGTGCACTATTACAATTAATATACTGTGTGTCTGTGTGTGAAAGTGAAGCACCAATCTCACTTTAATAATCTAATTCCCTTATTGTGTAATATTCAGATGTTTGACACCTTAAGAATTGCTGGAATTATGTTGCCCCTCCATGGCACTGAATTATGTCCTGTTTTTAGAACTTAGGGGAAGGGGCAAGGCTTATAGTGCAAGGCGCCACTAAGATTAAAGGGAGTAGGGAAGGATGGGTTGAACAGTTAGTGTGAAGAGCTAAGGTGTGACTCAACCTGTAACATCACAAGAACAATCCACTGCAAATAGGGAACATCCTCAATTTGGCAAATAAATTGAAGGTATAAAGCATAGCATGTGATGGGTTGAATGTCAGAGCTCAGCTTGCAATTGGTGCGGGCTACATATCATCTGAAGATTTTAAGGATCAAAGAGAATTCCATCTAAACACTTGGAAGGATAAATACTTCAGAGTTATGATCTGTTGAGAATGAGCCAGGATTCCAACACCACTAGCCTGTAATGGAGAACAACTCACTTATAAACCTGAACCTCTCTTTTTAAACTGAGTCCGCTGAGTTACAAAGTAACTTGCTCTATTCAGCCACACCTTTCTGAATAATTTACAAGTGCAGATTGAGTAACAGCTGTGTGACAAACCATAATAATTTCTATAGTGTTCTTAGAAACAAGGATAAATTCATTAACCCTGACCTCTTAAGATTATATTTTAGCATCTTCCTGTACTATATAAAAAGCACTGTACATATAAAACCAAATATACACTTGCTGACTATGTACAACTCCAAAATGCAGTTTCCATTTTGTTGGCTAATTACACACAATAAAATCACCACAAGACAAGTGAGAATTCTAAAACATATAAGTAAATACAAAAACCATGCTGAATTCTACAGTACCTACCTGCATTATATACACCGACAATGTAGTGACAGCAATACTTTGAAAGGTAGGGAAAACATTTTTTTAAATTGTAAAAACTTCTTAAGGCAATTACAATATTATGGAACTGCTTCACCCTAGCTGTTTCTCTTTGAGGTGGGGGGGGGTGTTGGGTGGCAGGGGCAACTTGTTCCTGCAAATTGACAAGCAGACAAGTGCCAAGCTGATAAACTCAGTACCGAGCTTAGCACTACTGGTATTGAATTTTGACAGTTTGGATGCCTTCGTATTCTGCATTCACAATCGACCTCACAATGCTCTACATAGAAGATCATATTAACTCAATTCCCTTCAACTTATTATTTAGCACCAAGCAAAATACTGAGCGAAAGATTTCTGGTGCAATACTCTAAATTCATTACTTCAAATGGCTCTTACCACCAGTGACAGACCTGTACTCATCAGTATTTCACACTAGTACTGTACATTTTAAATTGCTCTCCCAGACACAACACAAGTTTCGAAGGACAATATACTGCCAAGTGTTTTTTTTAAACCTTTCAAGTAGGCTTAGTGTAAACTTTCATATATTAACAGTTATCTTTACTGAATTTCTAGTGGGCGCATTGTGTATTATCTCGGATTAATCATTTGAAAGACAATTTCTCTAAGTGTGCCAATACTGTGATCAATGGGTTCCCCATCTCTTATATTAATCTTGAACTATCACAATAATTAAGCTGTTGAAAGTACTGATCTGAGTATAATACTTATTTATCTTATTTAGAAATATCAGTTAGGCTCATTTGGTACCACTCATGCCTTTGAGTCAGAAGGTGGTAGGTTCAAGCCCCACTCCAGGACTTGAGCACGCGACCTAGGCTAACACTCCAGTGCAGTATTGAGGGAGTGTCGCATTGTTGGAGGTGCAGCCCTTCAGGTGATATGTGAAACTAAGGTCCTATCTACTTGTTCAGGTTGGCATAAGAGATCCATTTATCTCACCGCTGCTTGTGGGACAATGCTGTGTGCAAAACGTCTGCTATAGTCTACTACATAACAATAGTGAGTGCACTTTAAAAGTCAATGGGAAATGCGGTGGGGCCTTCCAAGAGAAATGTTAAGGTGCTATATAGATAAAAAAAGTTTAATTTAATTGTGGTGGAAGCTATCGCAAGATTCGAACTGTGTAACAAACATGTCAGCTAAAGCAAACAGCAGCTACTAACGTCACTTAACCATCAATCTGAACAAACAACGACACATTTAAAATGAACCCAGCTCTATTAGTCACCTAGCAGATGGGAAAGACAAGAGCATCAGTCAGTGATCTCAGCTGTATCATGCAAACAATAGTATTTCCAAAGTCGCACAGCAGAGACTCATGACCCTCCTTCCCCAATTTCTGGCGCTGAACAATAGAGGCTAGTGCTCTCCTCCCCCACCACACACTAGCTGCAAATCTGCACTTAATGCAGTGCGCTTTCATGATCACTCAATCGACCAACCCACTTCAGATGCTGGATAATATTACATTCTGGAAAGTTGCTGCCTGATAACCCTTCTCAGGGTTTTTCCTGAATAAAATGTCAACAGCTTAGACTGGCTCCCACCTTTAGCACTTGTCAGTTTTTTTGTCTAGACCATTTAACTGACCGTCATCTGGACTACCAGCCATCTATAGTGTTTCAGTGGTTGCTTCCTATTTCTCAGAATCACAAAACTGCCAGTCACTGGCTTTATCTACTTTTTGATAATTGTAAACAATTTTACAACACCAAGTTATAGTCCAGCAATTTTATTTTAAATTCACAAGCTTTCGGAGGCTACCTCCTTCCTCAGGTGAACGATGCGGAAATGAAGTCCTCGAAATGAAGTCGCATTTATAATTCACAGAACAATGCTGGTGATAACAGACAGTTTTTTCAACTGCCCGTTGCCAAGGCAATCAGTGTGCAGACAGACAGGTGTTACCTGCCAGGTCTCAGAATATACAAATCACCAAAAAAAACAACAAACAAAAAAAAAACAGAGATAGAGAGGTAGAAACATAGAAAAGACAGCAACTGACCCGTTATATTAAAAACAGATAACATTTGTTCGCTGGTGGGGTAACGTGTAGCGTGACATGAACCCAAGATCCCGGTTGAGGCCGTCCTCATGGGTGCGGAACTTGGCTATCAATTTCTGCTCGACGATTTTGCGTTGTCGTGTGTCTCGAAGGCCGCCAAGGACACACGACAACGCAAAATCGTCGAGCAGAAATTGATAGCCAAGTTCCGCACCCATGAGGACGGCCTCAACCGGGATCTTGGGTTCATGTCACGCTACACGTTACCCCACCAGCGAACAAATGTTATCTGTTTTTAATATAACGGGTCAGTTGCTGTCTTTTCTATGTTTCTACCTCTCTATCTCTGTTTTTTTTTTGTTTGTTGTTTTTTTTGGTGATTTGTATATTCTGAGACCTGGCAGGTAACACCTGTCTGTCTGCACACTGATTGCCTTGGCAACGGGCAGTTGAAAAAACTGTCTGTTATCACCAGCATTGTTCTGTGAATTATAAATGCGACTTCATTTCGAGGACTTCATTTCCGCATCGTTCACCTGAGGAAGGAGGTAGCCTCCGAAAGCTTGTGAATTTAAAATAAAATTGCTGGACTATAATTTGGTGTTGTAAAATTGTTTACAATTGTCAACCCCAGTCCATCACCGGCATCTCCACATCATGACTACTTTTTGATAGACATCAGTAGGCCAACTTGGGTAAATGACACAGCACATGTATGTGTCAGATTCAAAGAGGACACTGTGTGTCAAACAGTTTATCCATCCACGTCACTGACTTGAGATCCTTACAGATGTGAGCACATTGAGAGATCAAAGAACTTGAGCTGTAAAATTAACACTTTAACTGAAGCTGCACTGAAATAAACGTAACACATTCGGGTGACATATCCTACAGCATAATTTGAAGACCATAACCTAGAAAGCACATTTAAAATTCAATTCTAAACAGCTTAATCCCTCTTAAAATAGAGGATGAAAGAATTTCATGGATTAAGTGTTTGCATGTTAATATTGTATAGTCTGAAATTCAAATCCCAGGCTGAAAAGAACTGGTTTCTCCTATTTGGATGTACCTGGATGCATGAATCCAGATAGAAAATCAAAATAAAAATCTAATCTCAACCACATACAAAAAGGTTTCCGTATAAAAATATAACCAAAATAAAAATGATACAAAAATACATGACAAACGTAGTCGCAAACTTCAGCGCAGGAAGCCATTTTGCACCTCGTCACTGAATTTACTCCAACCCCATCGCCCTGCTCTTTTCCACTCCTTTAATATTTTTCTTCAAGTCTTTATTTAACTCACTCTTAAAATCTCTTGATTGACTTGATTTCAATAAACACTTTAAATATCTTGTGAAAAAAATCCTTCTAACCTCCCCCTTTTTGCTTCTATAATTATTCATGAGTTTGCGCCCCCTTGCTACCGACTCACTGATCAGTGGAAGTAATATTTCATTATTTACCCATTCAATCTTTTGAACAGTCCCCCCTCCTCTTAAATGTTCCCTGCTTCAGTGAGTAGTTGTGCAAGAAAACGCAGAATTTAATGACATCACAGCAGTGAACGCCAACAGGTAGTGTGATCACGTATGTCACAATTCATTTTTGGGTGTAGTAACTGCCCAAATCCTCAACAATTTTTCCAACAAAGTTTTACAAACAGAAAAATAATGCAGAGAGGAAGATGGAGCACAGTAGTCTTTTGCAATGGAGTATCAGAGCTCTGTAAGCTCTATACTATGGAGTGGTGGGTCAAAAGTTTGGTATCAGCCCGAGTCCCAATCTCAGCCCGGTTACCATGGGAAGTCCATTACAGAGGAAAATGGATGCGATTTTAGCCACAGGATGCTGTAGTACGCCCCCCTGCTGGTAGCTTACCATTAATCTATCGGACCAAATGCTGGAATATGGGATTAGAGTAGACAGGGCTGATGGCCGGCGCGGACACGATGGGTCGAAGGGCCTCTCTCCGTGCTGTATAACTCTATGACTCTAATTTGACAGAACCTTGGAGGTGGTCACCCTTTCCCTTGGCCGCAAGCAGTACTTGATCCGGGGGCATCAAGGAATGAAGAGAAATATTGGGGGAAGGGGAAAATAATTAGAGGATCCCACCAAAATTAGAATTAATTTGATTTTTGCATCAATATCAAATGCTAAAGGACATTTTTCAGAGCTGAGAGAACTCTCCAGTCGTCTCCTTCTAGCCTCTCACTGCAATTTAAAGTCAGAGGAGGGCCACTAGACTGAGATCTAGTTTAAAAGCCCTTAGTTACCACAATAGGCTTAGGGAGCTTGGTCTTCTTACTCTAGAAAAGCGTAGATTTCAAAGAGATTTGATTGAGGTCTTTTACATAATGAAAGGATTAGGTTTGGCCTATGTGGACAAGTTAGATATGTTAGGGAGGATCAGAGGACATGAGTATAAGTTACATAACCATAGAACTAGGTTAGACATCAGGAGGTATTTCTTTTCGTTGACGTACAGAAGAAGTTGCTGGCTCATGCAGAGAGTACAGATTTACAGCAAATGTTCAGCAGGGAGCTGGACAAGTGCCTGACTGTGGCTGATGTCACTGTGTATAAAGGTAGATGGGGTATTGGGTATGTGTCTTCCAGTCAAAGTGGGGTCTCCTGGAACTTGTTTGATCGCCTTCAGGAGTTGGAGAGGAATTTCCCAGAGTATTTTCCCCCCCTAAATTGGCCAGGGGATTTTTTCCTGCTATGTTTCCTCTCTCAGGAGATTGCATGGCTGGCTGGTGGGTGGGGGAGGGTCATGAGCATGGGGATCACAGTGTGCATAGATTGCACCCTGACAGTCATAACAGTATGGGACAGGCTTGATGGACCAGCTAGCCTTTTCCTATGTTTGTATATCAGTCTTCTGCAGATAATGTTTATGCTGATTCAGAATTTTGTTTGGAAGCAACTCTTTTTTTTTTACAGCAACACTTTAGGAAGCAAGTTATTTAAAGCGTCCGAGGTTAAAGCAAAGTATTTGTCTAACCATGGGCTTGTTCATTCTTATAATTTGTGCATACACAATGATGTTTACTAGTTGGTTAAGTCTGACCATAACCAACTGTGCTTCTATGTAAAAGTTGCCTTTGAGAACTATGTGAACTTCAATCTTGAATATGTTTTGGGGTAGAATTATGTTTCAACATTGCTTTAGGTCAGTAACAAGTGAATCAAATCAATTATGTACTGTTTTGTCCGTATAATCCCAGATCTTCAATTAGTTCTAACCTCGATACTGCACCTGTTTTGAGGTCCTCGTAGCAACAGACAATACCATCTTTTCATGAGAAAACCAAACCAAGACCCTATCAAAATCTATCCAGTCAAGTTCAACTATGCTTGGAATGGATGGGGGGGTGGGGGGGGGGGGGGGGGGGAAGAGGGGCTGGTGTGGAAAGAGTGCCATTCCCATTTGTCCCCCACTTTTGTTCATTTAAACTAGGAACATAGGAATATACAAGGGATTGGAGAGACCACTGCACTCCACCTTGCCTGTTCACAAGTTTGAAAAACACCAGAAACTACTTTGTCACTTGTATCTCTCAATCCATTTTTCTGCCGAATATTTAACCAATTCCCTCTTGAATCTGCCAATACTATCTGCCTCCACTATCTCCCTGAGCAGTCTGTTCCATATATTCACTACCCTCTGTGTAAAGTAGTTAAATCTAAATCTTCTGTTCATCTTCCTTCTTCTGAACTTGAGTTTGTGCCCCCTTATAGAGTTTGTGATTATGTCAAGTATATTATTAGAGTTCAGTATATTTATGCCCACTACAATCTTGAATAGCTCAGTAAGATGCCACCTGAGCTTCACCAGCTCATTCATAGAAAACTATCTCTTGCTTATAGAAGACAAAAACCCGAATCAAATCTAGCTTGATGCTGCTCACTGATATTCTTGTCACACCTGGATTCTTAGCTGTTGGTTGAAGAGTTCTATTACTACCCAGCTTATATTCCCATCTACTAAATCAACAGAGTTCCAAACCCACATTGTTTTGGTCCATTTATTTTAATGACGTATTTCTCCCTCCCTCCCACCATTCCAAGTACCAATCCCGGAGAGGTGCCCCAGCTTTTGGGCCTCTGCCAATGCTGCTCTTCTCCTTATCTGGCAATTAGAAAACATACGAGGGGCAGTCCGAGATGACCATCCCTCAGATTTTCCCTCCTGATCTTTGGGGAAGTATCATATCTCCACTACCACCGCTTCCTTCCCCTCACCCCATGGCACGAGAGCCGAGATTGGGAACTCGCTCTGTGGGGGAAGCCGCAAACCTACGGCGCACTACCCCATTGCACTGGTGGGTTACCGCACCAGCTCCCTAAGTAACCTCGGTAGCAGTGATTATAAGTTGACTGCCATTGCAGCAAAGGCAGAGTGAATGCAGAGGAAATCACTGGCATGTAATCAGACTGTTTGCCTCCTACATTTCTGTATGCTGCTTTTTCATTTTCACACTTTAAAGTGTCTGCAATTGGGATTTAAGTTTAAAAAGTACCTGACAAGTTTTAATAGGTCTGCAAGATGAATGCTTTTGGTAGAGCTATTTGCTTTCCCCCTGTCAGCAGCCTCCCCCACCCCCTTGAAGGGACAGACTATTGCCGGGGTGCAGACACCCTTTGATACGTTGCCCAAGCAGCCATTTGTCACTGGTAAAGCTATATAGTGAGTTTCATGTTCTATTTGACTGTGGAGGGCATCACTGCCAAGTCTGACCCTGATCTCACACGCGTATGTTCCAGCAGAGATTGCGATCAGAAGCAGGAATCCAATTTTTGCCCCTCCCTAGTCCGGTGAGGTGGAGGCCAATTGTAGCTCCCTAAACACTGCCCCGGCTGAGATCAATTAACTCAACACAGACCTTGGGACTGAACCTGGTACCATTCGGTTTATATGGCCCTGTATCGCACCAGGTGCCTTTATCCACTAGGTAATCAGGTGTTGCACTGTACTTAAATTAAAATTCAGAATCTCGAGAGAAAGCAACTGGGGAAAAACGCAGTGCAAGAAGGTATCGGCTCTGGCAAGTCGTCAAAACTTGGTGCTTTACAACCTAATTGCCAGTACTACAGCCTAATGCTATCTCCTTATGGTTATCTCAAACTGTGCAAATTTACTGCAATAAAATTACTTTACAACTATGACCACAAAGTTCCAAGACAAGGCAGAACACAAATAATGGATTCAAACTACAATGTGGACAAACTAATTACTCCTACAGTGAGCTCTTTGTTCTCATTGTACAAATTGGACAGCAGCACCAAAGCTCATTTTAACACGGAGAGGAATGTGGGCATTAGAGCCATAGAACCACAGTGGTTTCATACACCCAACGGGTACCCTTGACCTTTATAATACCGGTATGATTCCAGTATTCGTGTGCTTGTAAGTGCAATAGCCGGACCAGTGTCAAGTCAGGTATTTCAACCAATCTATCACTACTCATCCAGAGAAAGATGTGTTAATATTCCTGTTAGGCAACGTGACAAAGACAACAGCTTGCTGTATGTTGATCAATATGTCCCTGGCCCCATTGCCAGCATTACTTTAACTCCTGATAGAATCACCTTGTGGGTCATCCAGCCTTCGAATTTGCTTTGGGTTGCATAATCAGGATCCACTTAAATTGTACTCAGATCTCGTCTCGGTCATGGCCTGATCACACCTCGTCACTGCCTAGACTTCGGCCATCTTGGTCCCTGTACCGTGAGGGCATTGAGGAGCTTGTCAGGTTTAGGTAGCCCACCTCAGGCTGTTGCGGCCGGGATGGTGAATACGTGGATTTCGTGGCATCAGAATACTCCGCTGTTTTGCTGCGTCGGGTGCTGTCCAAAATATTCAGATTGTTACTACCTCCTGGTGACGGTGTATTGCTGGAAGAAAAGAAGAATCTGGTAACTCCAACAAAAACAACAACTACTACTTGCATTTATAAAACACCTTTAATGTGGAAAAATGTTGCAGGGTGCTTCACAGAGGTGTAATCAGACAAAAATGGATGCCAAGGCAAAGAAGGACCTATTAGGAGGGGTGACTGAAAGCTTGGTCAAAGATATGGGGTTTAAGGTGGGCCTTAAAGGAGGAGAAGGAGGTAGAGATGCAAAGGGGTTTATGGAGAGAACTCCAGAGCATAGGGCCTGTATAGCTGAAGGCACAGCCACCAATGATGGGCCAAAGGGAGAGGGGGATGCACAAGAGGCCAGAGTCAGAGGAACCCAGAGTTCTCGAGGGGTTGTAGGGCTGGAGGAGATTACAGAAGTAGGAAGGGGTGTGGCCACAAAGGAATGAAAATTTTAAATTGGATGCTTTGGGGGACCGGAAACCAACGTAGGTCCGTAAGGACAGGAGTGATCGGTGAATGGGATTTGGTGTAGTATGGAATATGGGTAGTAGAGTTATAGAAGAGTTGAAGTTTACTGAGGGTGCACAATGAGAGGCTGGCCAGGAGAGAATTAGAATAGGAGAGTCTGGAGATGACAAAAACATGGATAATTGTTTCAGCAGCAGAAGGTCTAAGGCAGAGGCGGAGGTTGGAGCTGTAAGAGAGATCGAAGTAGGTGGTCTTTGTGACAGAGAGGATAAGTGGTCGGAATCTCAACTCAGGGTTGAACAGGATGCCGAGGTTGTGAAAAGTTTGGTTCAACCAGAGACAATGGCTGGGGTGGGGAAGGATTCGATAGCAAGGGTACGGAGTTTGTAGTGGGAACTGAAGACAATGGATTTGGTCTTCCCAATGTTTAACTGGAGAAAATTGCAGCTCATCCTAGACTGGATGTCAGACAGGTAGTCTGACAACAGAGACAGTGGAGAGGTCGAGATGGATGGTGGAGCTGGGTGTAGTCAGCATACATGTGGGAACTGAACTCATGTCTGGGGATGTGGGTGATGAGAGACACAAAGAAGTGGTTATAGATGGCTTTGCCTATGATTAGACCATGGAAGTACATAGGTACATAGGAAAATAGGAACAGGAGAAGGCCATTTAGCCCCTCGACCCTGTTCCACCATTCAATGAGATCATGGCTGATCTGTGACCTAACTCCATATACCTACCTTAACCAAAGGTATTAAGGGATATGGAGCTAACAAAAATCTATCAATCTCAGATTTAAAATTAACAATTGAGCTAGCATCACTGCCACTTGCAGAAGAGAGTTCCAAACTTCTATCACCCTTTGCTTGTAGAAGTGTTTCCTAACTTCACTCCTGAAAGTCCTGGTTTTAATTTTTAGGCTATGTCCCCTACTCCTAGACTCCCCAACCAGCGGAAATAATTTCTCACTATCAGTTCCCTTTAATATCTTGAAAACTTCGATCAAATCACCCCATAATCTTCTAAATTCCAGGGAATACAACCCTAGTTTGTGCAATCTCTCCTCGTAATTTAACCTTTGGAGTCCAGGTATCATTCTAGTAAATCTACGCTGCACTCCCTCCAAGGCCAATATATCCTTCCTAAGGTGCGGTGCCCAGAACTGAACACAGTACTCCAGATGTGGTCTAACCAGGACTTTGTATAGCTGCAGCATAACTTCTACCCCCTTGTATTCTTGTCCTCTAGATATAAAGGCCAACATTTCATTAGCCTTTTTGATTATTTTCTGTACTTATCCATGACATTTTAATGATCGATGTACATGGACCCCTAAGTCTCTTTGGACCTCCACTGTTTTGAGCTTTTCACCATTTAGAAAGTACTCAGATCTATCCTTTTTAGGTCCAAAATGGATGACCTCACACTTGCCTACACTGAAATCCATCTGCCACAGTTTTGTCCATTCATTTAATTTATTAAAATCTCTCTGTAATTTTATGCTTCCATCTACACGGCTTACAATGCTGCCTATCTTTGTGTCATCGGCAAACTTGGATATGTGGCTCTCTATCCCGTCATCTAAGTCATTAATAAATACAGTGAATAGTTGAGACCCCAACACAGATCCCTGTGGGATACCACGAGTCACATCCTGCCAATTTGAGTGCCTGCCCATTATCCCTACTCTCTGTCTCCTGCTGCACAGCCAATTTCCTAACCAGGTTAATAATTTGCCCTCAATTCCATGAGCTTCAACTTTAGCTAACAGTCTCTTATGAGGGACTTTATCAAATGCCTTCTGGAAGTCCATATAAACAACATCCATAGACAATCCCCTGTCCACTACTTTAGTCACCTCTTCAAAAAATTCAATCAGGTTCGTCAGGCATGACCTACCCTTTACAAATCCATGCTGGCTTACTCTGATCAAATGAAAATTTCCAAGGTGTCCAGTCACTCTATCCTTAATTATAGACTCTAGTAATTTCCCGACAACAGATGTTAGGCTAACTGGTCTATAATTCCCCGTGTTCCCTCTCTCACTGTTCTTAAATAGCAGAGTGACATGTGCAATTTTTTCAGTCTAAAGGAACGGTTCATGAATCGTGTAGTAGACCACAGAAGATGGCAAGGTTGGGAAGTGGTGGCGGCGGGGGGTGGGGGGGGGGTGTGAATATGGGTAGGAGAGTTTATATAGGATATAGGAGAGGTTTAGGGAGGATGGGAGGTCAATGAAATCAGAGGAGGGCAAAGTGAGTTGAGATTGAAATCACTGAGGATGAGGAGTTGCTCAGTACAGAGTCTGAGGGGAGATATCTCGGTGCGAAACTCGAGGTGGGGGGCAGGGGAGGAGAGAGAATGAGAATTTTGAAGGAGAGGCGATTTGTGAGGTATGATTTGACTATAAGGATCACATCACCAACTCGGAGGATTTGGAGGGACAGATGGTGGAAAGTATAGTCAGGCCACGAGGCTTCATGATGGACAAGGTGTCGCCACCCATGAGCCATTAAGATTTGTTTTGAAGTCTGAAGGGTCCAATCTGTAGGAATATGTTAAGGGGGGGGGGGGGGGTGGGGGGAAATCACATTTAAGCCAACACGCTTTATCGATGTGTGATATCTTTTTCTGGTCAATTCAAATGGTTCTCACCATTACTATATCACCCCCTTTATTATACAATTCAGAATGCTGTTTCAAGACAGACTCAAAGTCGGAAAAACAGTCTCTATTAGTACTGTTGGATGATTTTCATCATTCAAGGGGACATTGGATCAAAGATTCACTTCCCCTTTGTTCACTTTACTTATTAGCATCCTATCCTAAAGGCATAGGATAGTGGTAGCAGAGTAGAACGGGAGAGGAGTAATGGTGGGCTGGGGTAAGGATGGGGAGGCAAAGTACTCGAGAGGGGAGAAATAAAAGGTAACATGATCAGGAGACAGGAAGGGGAGGATACAGGAGAAAAAAGCCTGGGAGGAGCCAAGAGAAAAAAAAAGGATATAGAAATAATTGACTCAGGTCCTAGATCAATGGGGACAAATTTGTCACCAGGCTGTTATTTAATATATTTGTACCAATGTACCACAGGAAAATGATCAAGCATATGGTAATATTCTGTATAGTTGATACTCTGAATTCATCCATTCAACTTGTTCATTGTTCCTTCAGGCAGTGACAGATCTGTAACCATCAGTACTTCACCGAAGTAAAACATATCTCAAAATGTTTTCTCTAGACACGGCCCAAAATTGGAAAGAAAGAAAAAAAGAAATCTAGTACTGCTAGATGACTCTTCCTGGGATACAATTCCTTGGGCAACGAACGCTCTCGAATACCTCACCTAAGAGAGCATCCTTCAAACGTGAGAGTTGGCACGCTATTAGACATGGGGGGCTGTCACAGCCAAGATCAATCTTGTCATCAATCGATGTGTGTACAACCAACACACACGCACGCACGCTTTCCAGCAATAAAGACTGGAATCAAGAACTGGTATCCTGACTGGGTTTTCCTCTTTTTAGCTCAGAGGTGATAAGGCCCTTAACTCAACAAAGACCAGAGATTAAACCTGGGACTTTCATGGACATTGTGACTCTTTGTGATCATCTGGGGTGGGGGGTGGGGATTATCCTTCTTATAAATGACTCAGCTGTGTCCTTTATTGTTTGACCAGCTTCCAATTCTCTAATCGGGAAGTGAGTGCAGTGACAGACTGCATAATAGTGTCGTTCACAGCTATTCAAGTCTTTCCTCAATGCTTGTTACTCAAAGTAAAATCTTGCAATTTTGTTAAAAGTATTATTACTCCAGAAACTGCCAGGTTTGATCCTCAATCTATACTAAATTAGCTGATGTCAGTTGGGGAAACTACAATTGACCTTAGTGCAACTCGATGAACTCAGTGTCTCAGTTCCTGATTGTTATTCAGTGATCCCTGCTAGAAAGTGTACATGCCAGGTGGGGACAGGATCAGTTGTGTTGCCCTGTATAGGTTCATAAAAAGGAACAGCCACTAGGATAAGATTTTTTTTAGCATGAGAACTTTTTTTGTTAGGTATTATGTTTTAAATACAACTCAACAGTACAAAGTTATCTAGTATCTCACCCAAGTGGCCAGCCTTGATGTGTAACCTTACATGATGCTGGTGATGGACTGGGGTGGACAAATGTAAGGAATCTTACAACACCAGGTTATAGTCCAACAGTTTTATTTGAAAATCACAAGCTTTCGGAGGCTTTCTCCTTCGTCAGATGAGTGTCGAGATTCATTGAAAATTACCGCATATATAGTCATAGAACAATGCCTGGTGATTACAGATAATCTTTCCAACTGCCCATTATCAAGGCCATCAAATTAATTGAATAGTGTTCAGACAGAGAAACCTTAGATACCCCAGACAACTGAATATACAAACGGCCAGAACCAAAGAAAGAGAGGGAGAGAGAGAGAGAAACATCCGAAAGGAAGAGAAAGAGAGAGAATGACCAGTTGTATTAAAAACAGATAACTTTTTTTTCCCCTGGTGGGGTTACGTGAAGCGCAACATGAACCCAAGATCCCGGTTGAGGCCGTCCTCATGGGTGCGGAACTTGGCTATCAATTTCTGCTCGACAATTTTGCGTTGTCTTGTGTCTCGAAGACCGCCTTGGAGAACGCTTACCCGAAGATCGGTGGCTGAATGTCCTTGACTGCTGAAGTGTTCCCCAACTGGGAGGGAACTCTCCTGTCTGGCGATTGTTGCGCGGTGCCTGTTCATCCGTTGTCGCAGTGTCTGCATGGTCTCGCCGATGTACCATGCTCTGGGGCATCCTTTCCTGCAACGTATGAGGTAGACAACGTTGGCCGAGTCACAGGAGTATGAACCATGTACCTGGTGGGTGGTGTCCTCTCGTGTGATGGTGGTATCTGTGTCGATGATCTGGCATGTCTTGCAGAGGTTGCCGTGGCAGGGTTGTGTGGTGTCGTGGACGCTGTTCTCCTGAAAGCTGGGTAATTTGCTGCGAACGATGGTCTGTTTGAGGTTGGGTGGCTGTTTGAAGGCAAGTAGTGGAGGCGTGGGGATGGCCTTAGCGAGGTGTTCGTCGTCATCGATGACATGTTGAAGGCTGCGGAGAACATGGCGCAGTTTCTCCGCTCCGGGGAAGTACTGGATGACGAAGGGTACTCTGTTGGTTGCGTCCCATGTTTGTCTTCTGAGGAGGTCTATGCGATTTTTCGCTGTGGCCCGTCGGAACTGTCGATCGACGAGTCGAGCGTCATATCCTGTTCTTCAGAGGGCGTCTTTCAGCGTCTGTAGGTGTCCATCGCGTTCCTCCTCGTCTGAGCAGATCCTGTGTATTCGCAGGGCCTGTCCATAAGGGATGGCCTCTTTGACGTGGTTAGGGTGGAAGCTGGAAAAGTGGAGCATCGTGAGGTTGTCCGTGGGCTTGCGGTAGAGTGAGGTGCTGAAGTGCCCGTCTTTGATGGAGATTCGTGTGTCCAAGAAAGAAACCGATTCTGAGGAGTAGTCCATGGTGAGTTTGATGGTGGGTTGGAACTTGTTGATGTTATTGTGTAGTCTCTTCAGATGACATTTTCTTCCTATGGACCCACGGCGAAGAATCACTGAAGAGACGTCATCCAGTACTTCCCCGGAGCGGAGAAACTGCGCCATGTTCTCCGCAGCCTTCAATATGTCATCGATGACGACGAACACCTCGCTAAGGCCATCCCCACGCCTCCACTACTCGCCTTCAAACAGCCACCCAACCTCAAACAGACCATCGTTCGCAGCAAATTACCCAGCTTTCAGGAGAACAGCGTCCACGACACCACACAACCCTGCCACGGCAACCTCTGCAAGACATGCCAGATCATCGACACAGATACCACCATCACACGAGAGGACACCACCCACCAGGTACATGGTTCATACTCCTGTGACTCGGCCAACGTTGTCTACCTCATACGTTGCAGGAAAGGATGCCCCGGAGCATGGTACATAGGCGAGACCATGCAGACACTGCGACAATGGATGAACAGACACCGCGCAACAATCGCCAGACAGGAGGGTTCCCTCCCAGTTGGGGAACACTTCAGCAGTCAAGGACATTCAGCCACCGATCTTCGGGTAAGCGTTCTCCAAGGTGGTCTTCAAGACACAAGACAACGCAAAATTGTCGAGCAGAAATTGATAGCCAAGTTCCGCACCCATGAGGACGGCCTCAACCGGGATCTTGGGTTCATGTCGCGCTACACGTAACCCCACCAGGGGGAAAAAAAAGTTATCTGTTTTTAATACAACTGGTCATTCTCTCTCTTTCTCTTCCTTTTGGATGTTTCTCTCTCTCTCTCCCTCTCTTTCTTTCTTTGGTTCTGGCCGTTTGTATATTCAATTGTCTGGGGTATCTAAGATTTCTCTGTCTGAACACTATTCAATTAATTTGATGGCCTTGATAACGGGCAGTTGAAAAGATTATCTGTAATCACCAGGCATTGTTCTATGACTATATATGCGGTAATTTTCAATGAATCTCGACACTCACCTGACGAAGGAGAAAGCCTCCGAAAGCTTGTGATTTTCAAATAAAACTGTTGGACTATAACCTGGTGTTGTAAGATTCCTTACATTTGTAACCTTACACAGTAAGTGTTAACAGGCTATCTGACCATGGTGGTTATCACAGTCGGGTCCGGTCACCTGACATCCTCACATGCATACACATTCCAGTACAGATTAGATACTGGATTAGGAATAGGAATCCTGGCTATATTTTTCCCTTCCCTATCTAGAGGTACTGAGGCCGGCCAGTTGTAGCATCCCTCCAGCCACCTCGGCTGAAATCAGCTAACTCAGCGTATAGACTAGGCATCAAACATGAGGCTCACTGGCCTGTAAGGCTCATTCACATCTTGGCTTTACCAACTGAGCCATTGGGGAGGGACAGAAAATAACAGTTAAAATAAGAATTTTAATTTTATTTACAGTACCGTGTTGAAGATTGAAAGTTGCCATTCATTACAGAATTGTCATTGCAATGAAACTTGCAAGATTCCTGGGGAAAGGAAACAGGCATATTCTCATGTTGCTGCGACTTCCCAGGATCCTAGTAGAAAGATACAGACACACAAAACGTAAAGTTCATGACCATAAGGGTGAAGGTAGCTGAGATGTGCAGATACCTGTGCTATGTTGTCCCTACTTATTTAACATATTAGGTGCATATGATAGATGCAGATGAAGGCAGCTCTTTGGTCCACAATACCAACTCTACCATCTCCCCAGTACAGCATTGAGCTATTTCTTAAATGAGTCCAGCGTCCTGGTTACCCCTTTTGGTGACCCTGTTTCAGTTGTTGATAATCCTCTGTGTAAAAAAATATTTCCTGACATCAGTCCTAAATTTGCCCTTCACAACCATGACCTTGTGCCTACTTGTCCTGCTGCATCTGAAAGTATTGTTCTAGATTCATTTTCCCTACATTGTTAAGTATCTTATTAAGATTTGTTTTGAAGGCTGAAGGGCCCAATCTGTAGGAATATATTAAGAGGGGGGGGAAAAAAAAAAAATCACACTTAAGCCAATATGCATTGTCGATGTGCGATACCCTTATCTGGTCAATTCAAATGGTTCTCACCATCACTACATCGCTCCCTTATTATACATATCAGAGTGCTGTTTCAAAACAGACTCAAAGTTGGAAAAACAGAGTCTCTAATAGTACTGTTGGATGATTTTCATCATTCAAGGGGACATTGTATCAAAGATTCGCTTGTCCATTGTTCACTTTACTTATTACTTACAAGTATATTATTGACAACTACAGTTTTTGGGCACATGTATGGCTCGGACATGCGTGATACTGGCAGTTCTAACCAAGACGTCACCACTTTTCACTTCACTGGTGTGGTTTATACATTTTAACGTGCAGCAGGTTGCTCAGAAGTGATTTCCGTACTCCTGTAAACATTCTAATTAATGTCCTGAACTCACCTTTAATATATATTACAGTAGGAAGAGGTGTGGACGTGAAGAGTCCGTGTGACACAGTATTTCAATTAGACAGAGCAACACTTAAGGGAAGTTGATATACTGTTTTAAGTATATTACTAGCAGATATCCTGTTGAAATGTTCACAATCAATCAATGGATACTCTGTTTTATGCTATGTAATGTACAATATATTATCAGGGTCACTATTTTATGGTGATTGAATGTCCAATCGTGGTTTAATTAGAGTATCGTGGGAGTGTCAATTGTAGAATTCAAGCCCCAAAATATCATTAATATATAAATACTGTGGCTACAAGAGCAGGCCAGAGGCTGGGTATTCTGCAGCAAGTGACTCACCTCCTGACTCCCCAAAGCCTTTCCACCATCTACAAGGCACAAGTCAGGAGTGTGATGGAATACTCTTCACTTGCCTGGATGAGTGCAGCTCCAACAACACTCCAGAAGCTCGACACCATCCAGGACGAAGCAGCCCGCTTGATTGGCACCCCATCCACCACCCTAAACATTCACTCCCTTCACCACCGGCGCACTGTGGCTGCAGTGTGTACCATCCACATGATGCACTGCAGCAACTCGCCAAGGCTTCTTCGACAGCACCTCCCAAACCCGCGACCTCTACCATCTAGAAGGACAAGGGCAGCAGGCACATGGGAACAACACCACCTGCACGTTCCCCTCCAAGTCACACACCATCCCGACTTGGAAATATATCGCCGTTCCTTCATCGTCGCTGGGTCAAAATCCTGGAACTCCCTTCCTAACAGCACTGTGGGAGAACCTTCACCACACAGACTGCAGCGGTTCAAGAAGGCGGCTCACCACCACCTTCTCAAGGGCAATTAGGGATGGGCAATAAATGCTGGCCTTGCCAGCGATGCCCACATCCCATGAACGAATAAAAAAAAAAAATCTTCAAGGAAACTGTAAATCAGTAACTTTGATTAATATTAAAAGTTCACTTAACTATATAGTTAATTTTAACTCTTGAATATATATATATATATAATATCTCTCTCTCTCGACGAAGATGGAAGAGATGCAGGTAAAGAGAAGGTAAGTTACAGAAACTGCATGTGGCAGTTCTGAGGGGAGGATGCTGGCTAGGTTCGTAGTTTTGGAAGAATGGTCCCAGGGTACGGGAACATTAGCAGCAGGAATCATAACGTGTGGGAGCATGAGGGGGTTACAAAGGATTGGGCCAAGCAAGAAGATTGTAGAAGATAGGAACACTGAGAGGAGGAGCATGGTATTTGGAAGTACTGGGAAGACGATGGCAAGGTGTTCTGTATGGTAGCCCTGGGCAAGTCCTGAGATGCTTAAAAGAGTGGAAGAGGGGCTCCGAGCAGTCGGAGGCTGTTAACGGGTGGACAGTGAAAGGAAAGTGGTGTAACTCCGTTCTTACACCACAGGTACACTGAAACATTCCAGGAAATTCCGGGCCATATTTTTTCATTCATGCAAAAAAAGGCAGCATGGTGCCCAGGATCTGGGGGTCAAACCCGTTGACGAACTGCCAGAATCACCCATTACCACGCTTATGTAAATGTGGGGTATTTCTACTCACCGGGCACACCAAACTCAGGAAGAGTACTTATGGATAGTGTTGTAAAAATTAAAAATAAAAAAAAAATTGTTTTTGTGTGGGTGTAACAGATAAAAAAAAAACCTGTATCTATGTGACAGCTTAACTTGCCTATGAGTACCAACCTTTAGATTCAAAATAGTTGATCAGCCAGTTGCTATGAGCACACCCATTGCTAGGTGTGTATGTATATGTACAAGACAGAGACAGAGGACAGGGTTTGGCTGTTGTGCCACCCTGTGGTTTAAGTCACCCGACCAACATTCATTATCCAGCTCATACATGAAGAATTGTGTTTCCCCCCCACTCCCTCAACACCGTCAAGGTGCTGATTCTTACTGGGGTACAGTTCTACTGGCACTGGCAAGCCTCTAGCACCTCGCCCAAGTGGCCAACCTTCATGTGATGCAGCACACAGGACTTTTAGAATGAGAGAAAAACAAAAAAGAATGGTTGGATTGTGCAAGGAGCACCACCCAGCTTGCTCCTGTATCATGTACCGTCTTAATTATTCTCAGAGAGCGCTCCAATGACCCAAGTCGGTCACTCAACTTCACTGTCTCGTCTTGAAGCTGCTTGTTCTCCTCTTCCAAATAGTTAATCCTAAAAAGTGAGTGAAAGGCAGACAATCAATATCGGTCAACACAGGCACGACATACAGTCTGAACTGTGTTTATTTTTCTTCCTCCTTTTGCCACCGGTTTTCCCCCTCACCACCGCCTCTTTCAAAAGTGCTGACTCCTTGCTGGGGTGCAGGAAGCAGTTGTCGTTGGCCATTCTTCATGTGTAAGCTTAGATGGTGAATGTTAGCAGGCTATTTGACCATAGATGACATCACAGCACAGCTCAATCCTGTCCTCACCCAATGTCTACACATGTGGGCACTTTCCAGGAGGGGTCACTGGGTAGTGATCAGGAGCAGGAGCTCCAGCTGTTGCCCCATCCCTCCAAAACAAGGGGCGCTGAGGCTAATAGTAGCATCTCAATGGACTGAAATCAGCAAACTCAGCACAGACTAAGATTAAATGTGGGACCTTCCTGGTCCATAGGGCCCAGCAACTCAGTGTCTTAAGTAGCTTAGCCACCATGGAAGCCATGATCGGTACAGGTTTAACCCCCCTCCAAATTTTTTTAAAAATTGAAAAGCAGCAGAGGGAGGGCACACAGCCCCTCCCCTACCACCACAGAGACACGGGAAGATTAGGAAGGAAATTTACTCAAATTACTTCTGGACTCTACGATGGACTGAAATCGATGGATATTCGGACACTAGGGGAATCAAGGGATATGGGGATAGGGCCGAAAAGTGGAGTTGAGGTAGAAGATCAGCCATAATCTTATTGAATGGTGGAGCAGGCTTGAGGGGGTCATATGGCCTACACCTGCTCCTATTTCTTATGTTCTTATATCAATAAGTGTGGCATAGACAGAGCACTGGGGTCAAGGTGCTGCCTGTCTTCCCAGCTGATACATTACATTTCAAAAGAGTAAGAGGAGAGAATAAAATTTTTAGACGGTACAAATGTGAAGGAGTCATTGTGCCTCTCAGCCATTGAGGTCTTACACAGACCACTGTAATCTCCTCCTACTATGGAATTGAAGATGTTAGCACTTTCAGTGGGACCCTTCATTAGGGCTATAAAAGGGGCTTCTCCAGCCTGACTGTGCCGGTCTAATGAAGGGTCAGCATCCTCTAAATATTAACTTATGTTTCTCTTCCCAATGCTGTCTGAGCTGAGATACAAACAGCACCTGGGATTAGGTCATTTCAGCAACGTGCACAGATCCAGCTTCTCACACTGTCCAGTGCAGTAACCCTGTCCAACCATTATTCTGGAACCCTTCCACTCCCAAATATTGAGATCTTCACATTTCCTTTCATGATACAATATGAAGGCTGGAAAAGGCGTCACTATGTTGTGTGTTATCCCAGCAGGAAGACAACACATTACAGCGATAATCAGACAGTAAGGTGCCTAGTCACTGCTGCTACTAACTGTAGTCTTATTACAACGCGTGGTTCTGTCTTACACTCGAGCGTGGTAAGATACGTGTGTCTGATTGAAAGAATTATGTGCCTTAAGCAGCAACACTGCTGCCAACAAAATTATTCAAAGCTATTAACCATCTGCCAAATAAAAATATATTTATAGGTAAAATGACCCAAGTCTCTGTTAAGAATAGAGTTTAGCACAAGAAAGGGCCATTTGGCCCAATCAACCCTGCATGGTCAAAGGCGCCCTTAATTCATATGATTTGCAAAGGTAGGTAAAACTTCCTGGAGGAAACTGGGAAATCTTTCCCTGATCCCGAGGAGGAAAAATGATCAAAAGCTTAATGATATCCAATATTGTAAGCCAGGATTTCAATGAAGTAATAGTGGGCATGTGAAATTTTTGTACCATGTTCACCTGAACAGGAAGAAACATCCACCAGTTATATATTGTGCCTTCTAACATTGGGTTGCATCCAAACGAGAACATTTTGAGCTGTATAACACTAGAGTGAAGTGCAGATGGCCACAGGTCTGTCACTATGGGAGGAGGGGGGGTGGGGGGTAGGAGCAATTTGAAGCGATGAATCAAAAGTATCATGCAATAAGTACATTGCACAACTATAATGCATATTGGCTTAAATGGGAGTTTTTCTTATAGCACATCAGTGCCAGTACACTAAACTAAGCCGGGTGCCAACACTTATATCAAGCTGTTATTCAAACCTGTTATCTTTCCCCTCTCCATTCCTCAAGGTGTTATTTCATGCTGAGGTATTGCCCACCCAGTATCTCACCCAAGTCACCATTCTCTGTGTGTAAGTCTAGGCTGTGAGTATTAGCAGGCTATTCTATCATGGCAAACATCACAGCTAATACCAACTGGGTCCTCGAATAATGTTCACACATGACCACTTTCAAGTAGGAGTTACTGGATAGTGATTAGGAGCAGGAACCCTTACACTATTTATCCCTTTTCCAGCCAAACCATGCTGAGGCTAATTGTACCTACTGATATTGTGGCTGGGATCAGCTAACTTGGCATAGACCATGATCAAACTGGTCAGGATGTACCCACTCAGCCATATGGGGAGCAGATAGCAAGTACCTATTGTTTTTTTAACCCATTTAAATTTGAATACCTCAAACACCCTCATATTTCCCCTCTATACACATCTGAAGTATTTCCCAATTACAGCAAGCAACCTCCAGCCCAGTTCCCTGACCCATTGTCTATTTAGATTCCTTAAACAGCCCTGAAATAGCTCAATTTTCATTAAACTCATAGGGTAGACATAGATGAGGAAGACCATTCAGCCCAACTCAACTCATTCTTCCAAAAAAAACCTACAGTTCCCTCATTACTGCATCTGTTTCTTAAATGATTGCAGACTGTTTGCCTTCACTACCTTACCCAAAGACCATTACATGTGTTGATCACGCTTTGCGTGAAGTGGAAACATAAGGGGCTAGAAATTGGGCCGTCTAGCGCCCGTTATTTCGGCACGATGCAGCCTCTTGAAATGCCAAGATGGTGCCATGTAAAGTAAGGAGAAAATGGATACAATCAGTGTGCAATGCTGATTTAAAGTGATAGATCATTTTGGAACATGACATTCAACTCAATGCACAGTCTTAACCACGACCATCTGAACGTGTCTTGTAGTCCCTGGAGGACCCTCCACCGGCGCTAATTAAAGTGACCATGCAGGATTTACAGGTTAGTTGTTGGATTATTGCTTCTGGCTGATGATGCATTTGTAACTGTTTTTGGAAGTCTCCTTTACTTGAATACTAGGACGCGGGGACATAACCTAACATTTACAGCCAGGACGTGCAGGAGTGAATTTAGGAAACGCTTCTACATGCAAAGGGTGGTAGATGTTTGGAACATTCTTCTGCAAACGGCAGCTGATGCTAACTCAATTGTGAATTCTAAATCTGAGATTGATAGATTTCTGTGAACCAAGCGTATTAAGGGATATGGGGCTAAGGTGGGTATATGGAGTTAGGTCACAGGTCCGCCATAATCTCACTGAATGGCGGAACAGGCTCAAGGGACCAAATCCCACTGTCACTTGCTGCCTCCTATTATGCGCCACCTTCTCCTGCAAGCAAGTGAGATGTGTGTCTGGGTGATGTGCCTGACATGGTTGAATAGCTGCCATGTGTGTGGCCAGTGAGTTGTGGATGGGCGGTTTGCAACACTGGTAATGAGTAAGGGTGAGAGGAAGCATCTGATTGGCAGAGTTGAGTAATGATGTAAAGAGTTTGATGGTATGTGGGTGATGGGGGGTGTAGTGTGTGGAGCAGTGGATGCGGCTAGTGGCGCAGTTGCTAGGAGACGCCACTTGACCTCACTCACCTTGACCACTCGTGTCAAAGCATTGAACATCTTCGTGCACTGCATCCATGTTCGTGGTGCTGTGTGCCTGGCATTGACTTCGTCCCCCACTGCCTCTTGGGACCATGTCTAGAGGGCCTCTTGCAACGCCCCCCCCCCCCCCCCGCTGATTTAGGATGTCCCTCCTCTGTCCACCTCCTGCACCAAGGCCTCTAGTGCATCAGCAGGGAATCTTGGTGCACGCACTCTCGCAGGCATGGTACAAACTCAGATCGGCAGGTTGGTGAGGTCTGGCATGCAGATTGGAGGATGTGGGCGTTAGTAATGCGCAACCTTTAGTCAATGTTTTAACATAGAATCATAGAAGTTTACAACACAGAAACAGGCCCTTCGGCCCAACATGTCCATGTCGCCCAGTTTACACCACTAAGCTAGTCCCAATTGCCTGCACTTGGCCCATATCCCTCTATACCCATCTTACCCATGTAACTGTCCAAATGCTTTTTAAAAGACAAAATTGTACCCGCCTCCACTACTGCCTCTGGCAGCTCGTTCCAGACACTCACCACCCTTTGCCCCCTCGTTATAGACTCCCCTACCTTTGGGAAAAGATTTTGACTATCGACCTTATCTATGCCCCTCATTATTTTATAGACTTCTATAAGATCACCCCGAAACCTCCTACTCTCCAGGGAAAAAAGTCTCAGTCTATTATCCAACCTCTCCCTATAAGTCAAACCATCAAGTCCCGGTAGCATCCTAGTAAATCTTTTCTGCACTCTTTCTAGTTTAATAATATCCTTTCTATAATAGGGTGACCAGAATTGTACACAGTATTCCAAGTGTGGCCTTACTAATGTCTTGTACAACTTCAACAAGACATCCCAACTCCTGTATTCAATGTTCTGACCAATGAAACCAAGCATGCTGAATGCCTTCTTCACCACCCTATCCACCTTTGACTCCACTTTCAAGGAGCTATGAACCTGTACTCCTAGATCTCTTTGTTCTATAACTCTCCCCAACGCCCTACCATTAACGGAGTAGGTCCTGGCCCGATTCGATCTACCAAAATGCATCACCTCACATTTATCTAAATTAAACTCCATCTGCCATTCATCGGCCCACTGGCCCAATTTATCACGATCCCGTTGCAATCCTAGATAACCTTCTTCACTGTCCACATGACTCATCTGTTTGTAAACATAGGGACGGGACTTGTATCTGTGTTTAACGTGTGTGAGGTCTGATCTCTGTTCAGACTTCGTGCAGACAGCAGACTGTTATTTTTGGCAAATAACAGGTATCAGCTACTTTTGAGAGATTTTAAGAGATGTCCTCCCTTTAAGTGATTGGCGCTCCCCCTGCTGGTGGAAAGTGCACATTTCCTTGAATTGTCACGTCAGGCCTAGTTTTTAGGCTGTTTGAAGCTAAGTCCTTAGACAGGTTGAACGTCTTGTCCTGCCTGCGCAGGAAGCACTGGGTGCGGGTTAATCGCAGATCGCGACATCTGCGCCCGGTTTTGGGGGTTAGCCAATTTAACCCCTATCTGTTTCTATCTCATAATCAGCTCCTTAAAATTTTTTAGCGTCTTTGGCTGTTGTCTCTAGCATGGGCAATAGTCCACAGGTGCCTTCTAACATTTGGTTAAACAAAAACAAATATGGACCTGAAATTTCTCCCATGCGCTGGGCACACCTCTAGTGTTGCTATGGGAGGGGATGGCAGAATATGAGATGAAATCCGGTTCTGCCAAGATTCCACCCAGAGCCAGTGAACTTTCCATTATGGGCTTACTAAAGGCTCCAGAATACTGGAACGAGCAGGTCGAATCTTGGAGGGGATCAATTACGTCGCTGGGATGGCCCAACGGGTCCATTGGCAGCTGCAGAACTGAAGCTGCTCTGTTAGCGAGAGGCCCTTCTCAAGGGAGAGACTAGAGAAACTGGGGTTGTTCTCCTTAGAGCAGAGAAGGTTAAGGGGAGATTTGATAGGGGTGTTCAAAATCATGAAGAGTCTTGATAGAGTAAATAAGTAGAAACTGTTTCCAGTGGCAGAAGGGTCAGTAACTAGAGGACACAGATTTAAGGTAATTGGGAAAAGAACCAGAAGCGACATGAGGAAAACATTTTTTTTACACAGCAAGTTGTTATGATCTGGAATGCACTGCCTGAAAGGTTGGTGGAAGCAGATTCAATACTAACTTTCAAAAGGGAATTGGTGAAATACTTGAAGGGGCAAAATTTGCAGGGCAATGGGGAAGAGCAGGGGTGTGCGGCTAATTGGATAGCTCTTTCAAAGAGTCGGCACAGGCACGATAGCCCAAACGGCCTCCTTCTGTGCTATATCATTCTATGATTTTAAGGCTGCACCTGCTATGTTGGAGTGGCCTGGAGCCACTCCGACATTCTGGAATTCAGTCAAGGCAGGCATCGCTGAAACACAGCCTCAACCATGCTAATGACTCCATCCTCAGAATTTGGTGCAGATCAGTGGCCTTGGGGTCCTTTTCACTGCACTTGTGCTGGCGGAGCGGGCCAACAGAATTTTGACCCTTCTGTCCTTTCACTTAATTCTTTAGTCACAAAAACACCCCAATATACATTGGAGGTGAATCATTTTTGAAGAAAACTCAGTAAGCACGAAATTTGATTTCCCATTTATGCACTGGTTTTGATTGCTTAAATTAACAGAACGAATCTCAGCCCCTATTCAGAATGGTGAAGGCTTCAAATATCAGGGACACAAATTTAAGAACTGGGAAGTTAGGATTAAGAAGGGAAGTTGGCCAAACCTTTTTGTCAAAGAGTAATGGAATGTGGAACAAGTTATCAGGAAAGCCCATTGTAGTGGACAGCATAAATGGGTTAAGGGCAATTACATACCTTTCTGGAGAGAAGGGGTTGAGGGATATAGTGATAAGGCGGGTAGGTAGGCTTGAACAATGAAAAAGGCGCTGGCTTGTTAGGCCTAATGGCCTTTTCTTTATTAATAAAATGATTATTTCTATATCACCAATCTTTCTTCACCTCTAGCTATTGCAATCCTGGCTTTATTTTATCATTACTCCTTTTTACTTTTCTCTCTTGTTCCTTCTGAACTGTAATGATGCTGTCATTCTCCCTATGTGCCCAAAAGTTTGTTGAAATGAAAACATCACAGAGTCTCCTAGTTTTTTTCATTTTTTCTAAAGACCACAGAACCCCTATAATCTACAGTCTTTTCAAATCTAAGCTCAGTGTCGCTAATCACTACTTCCTGATTTATCTCATCTCTTTTGAACTTTGGTGCTGTCCTGCCTTCACCTTAGTTTCTCAACAAGAGAAAGAGCTTCCAGCAAGGTTTCACCAGATAGTAATCAAGAGCAGAACTCTGTCCAATTTTCCCCTCCGCAGCACAGGGGCGCTGAGGTCACCTCTTGTGCCTTTCTGCCACCCAGCTGAGATTAGATAGTTAAACACAGATCAGGGTTTGAACCTGGGGTTTTCCTGATCTGTGGAGTTCAGCTACTTATTGGATAAACGCCGAGCTGTTGGGAAAGCCTCCTAAAAATCCTTGGGTACCTTTGCATCTAATAATGGAATCTCAACAATTACTTGGCTTGCATTCGTCAAGCTCCATACTCTTTGTTTAGAACCTTATCTACTTTTCCCTACTGACAGAAAACATTTTGCTACTAGCTGGTTAATCTCCATTCCTGCAGTAAAACTGGACAATACTGAATTATCCTGACTCAAAATGCATCCCAAGCGACATCAAGGACTGACCTGGATGCCGATGTTTGGGATTTCCGTTGGACTCGCTCGTTACCAGTTCTTGTTGCTGACAACAGCAGAGGTGTTCCCAAAGGTGTGTGGGCACCAGAGCCGGGAGATCTAGTGGGGAGGGGGGGAAAAGGAAAATTAAAATATGAAAAACCTACCAACTGGGGGATTCCTTTACTATTTGACGATGTTACTTAGATTGGAGGGATAACTTTAGATTAAAAGGTACTCCCTGTAGCACAAGTTAAATTGTTGGTTTAATTTACTTAAAAGAAACAAAAAGGTGTGTATCTGAGAGGTCAACAATCACCCCATTTGAACTAATTGGTTTACTGAATTTAACAAGGTCTCGCACAACTCAACGTAAAAACAAAGATGTTTCCTTGATTTAAATGGCAACATTGATCAGTTTTAGTTTATTTTATAGGTTTCACCTGCCTAGGCCCTAAGCTCTGGAATTCCCTTCCTAAACCTCTCCACCTCTCTAGCGTTCTCTCCTCCTTTAAGTAGCTCCTTAAAACCTACCTCTCTGACCAAGCTTTTGGTCACCCGATCCTAATATCTCCTTATGTGCCTCGGTGTCAAATTTCATTTGCTAACGCTCCTGTGAAGCGCCTTGGGATGTTTTATAACGTAAAATGTGCTATATAAAAGCAAGTTGTTGTTTTGTTTGTTCGACAAAGACATGTTCGATGTTCATGTCTTCTGGGACATGCACCACTGTACTTGTATTATCTGTTTCTCTACTGTTAATTATATATATAATCATGTGTTTTTAAAATTGTCTGGCAATCTGTACAACAAATGAGTAAACACAGGTATTGTTGTAACATCCAAGGGATTAACAGCAGTTTGAAACAGGACAACAGTTCTTCTGAAATTTGTTGCATGGTACATCAATTGGAAAGGATAGAGTACAGCAACAAAAATGATCCCAAGTGTAGAAGGGATGAACTAGGATTTGATAAATTCAGGTTCTACAGTCTAGAGTGAGGTTGGGAGTGGGGAGGCACCTCATTGAGGTATATAAAATATTAAACAGTGTAGATAAGGTAACCACAGAGTATGGCTTCAAAGCAAGTCAGGCTAGTAGAACTAATGGACAGGCTACAGGGATAAGTTTCAAGAGGCCGAATGAGCTTTTCTCATCCTTGGCTGTTCTTATGTTGGCAATGTGAGACAGTGTTAAATTCAGTAAATAGATTACGAGTGGGGTAATTGTTAAACCCTCAGGTCTGCACCGCTGAGATAATAATATAGAAAAGGTACAGCTTCTTGATCATGGGGAAAAGGCCCATTTATGGGAACAGTTAGAATGTTAGGAAAAGATGGTTGTGTAAAAATCTGAAATCTGTGCTTCCTGAGCACACACCTGCTTCTCTACCTACCATTATCTGATGTCTGCAGTTCTGATTTTGTTTGTGTGCACTGAATCAACAAACCATTTCTGACATACATTCCTCACACATTACCTCATCATTGTTAGTGACTATTGACTATATCATGCTTAGAATTATATACTTGATGACACACATCATGTGCAAACACAACAAGGACTTGAGGAAGTTGTCAAAGAAAAGAAAACAAATAAAAGTTAAAGAAAAAGTGGTTTGGGGGTGGAGGAAACACACACATTTAAAACATTTTCTTAATAACAAAAATAAACTTGACAACCTAGGGATCAGGCTAATTTGGGCTGCCCACTTCATTTGGCGTGTGGGGGGGCTGGGGGGGCCTCACTGCAACACCTCGCCGCAGTGCAAGAAGGCTGACTATGCCAGCCGAAGATCATTTAAAAATAACTACAAGGCTAGCTCTGCATCTGACTGCCACAGTCAAAGAGGCATTTTGAATAATACCGGGCCCTACTGCTTCATGCAGTAGCGGCGGGATTTGGCGCTGATGTCGTGATCCTACCAGCCCTGCAATGATGTCAGCATGGAAGGATCGTACACAAGAAATGCCCATTCCCACTTCTGATGGGATTTTAAAAAAGGATGGAGATCTGGCCAGGTAACCAGGTCCCGTGCTAGATTCCTCTACAGCTTGCCCAGATTTCAGGGCTCTCGTTATAAATTTTTCCCCTCTTGCACAAGTTAAAAGTAAACTTTTAAAAAATGAATTAGAATGTATAAGGAGAACCCGTCCTGTCTGCAGTGCAGGTACCTGTGCTTTACATTGCAGACAACTGAATTGTTGTTCCGTACAACCTCCTCCTGCTCATTCAACTGTTGTAGAAGCTCTCTCTTCTCAACAAGGAGCAGATCGTTTTCATACGTGACCTTCATGTTCCAGGCATGTTCCTGTGGGGCAGTGACAAGAGACAACATGAGCACAATTAATCGCAGCTCTATTTTTAAAACTCTTGATTTGTAAAATAAAATTTTAATGCTCGTCAAGGTGACTGATATTAGTGCTGGGGAATGAAGCAACTTGCATTTATGGCACCAATGTCAGGATTGTACGTGGTCAGGTTAGGTACAGTGTGGGTTAGATACAGAGTAAAGTTCACTCTACAGTGTCCCTTCAAGCACTCCCAGGTCAGATACAACACAGGTTAGATACTAAGTAAACCTCCTCTTACTCTGCCAAACATCAGAAGAGTACCTCTTCTGTACCACAGTGACATTCTTTCTACATGCTCCATTCTGTGGCCTCTCAGAGCTAGTTTGCTAATTTAGTGTTAGTCAATGTTGAATTAGGAGCAAATTCACTTCACATAGGGTCCTTACAAGTAACAAACAGAGGAGACTTTCATCTCAATAAACTTATCCCTAATAGTTCAGAGTGACTGATTTAAGAGAAAAAGTGCTCCTGAATGGGTGGAGGATCAGAATGACAAAAGGCAGATGATCTAATTCCTACTTTCACTTAAGATAAAAAGTGCCAGAAATCTGAAATAAAAACAGAAAATGCTTGAACCACATAGTAGGTTGGTCAGCATCTGGAAGCGAAAGATAGGCTAATGTTTCAGGTGTAACCCTTCATCAGAATCGTGGTAACATACATTATCCAGCACATTTCACCGCCTTGTTTCTGTTTGTGTACCCTTGACAAGAAAAGGCTAGCAGGCCCATTCATGCTCGCTCCCATCTGGTATTTTAAAATTTATTCACAGGCTACTAAACCCACGACCTGCCTCTTTGTAGTTAGCATATCTACACACTTAACCGTTACTGTCTTAGAAATATAGGAAGGAACATAGGAACAGGAGTAGACCATTCAGACCCTCGAGCCTGTTCCGCCATTCAATTAGATCTTAATTTCATCTATCCGCCTTGGTTCCGTAACTCTTAATATCGTTGTCTAACAAAAATCTATTGATCTCATTCAATTGACTCCCAGCCTCAACAGCTTTTTGGGGGAAGAGAGTTCCAGATTTCCACCACCCTTTGTGGAATTGCTCATCTCCAATTCTGGCCTTTGGTGCATCCCCGATTTCCTTCGCCCCACCATTGGCGGCAGTGCCTTCAGCTGCCTAGGCCCTAAGCTCTGGAATGCCCTCCCTAAACCTCTCCACCTCTCTCTCCTCTTAAGACGCTTGTTGGCCAGGGGCTGCAGAAAACTACTGAGTTTAATTAGAATTGCTAACAAAGAGACTAACTTTTGAACTGAAGTGACCTGGAGTTCAGTCACTGGTCTGAACTGGCCAGAACCGGTTTGAATTAGTTCCGCTTCTTCGAGGGACAAAGGAGCTCTGATGAGACACCAGTCCTTATTTAGAAAAGGAGTAATGAGGTGATGCTATCTAGCCCCTTGGAACAGAGCCAATCAGGGGATGACACTGACCACTCCAGCAACTTTAAGCCAACCGGAGAAGACAGCATCATTCGAAAAGACAGGCTTGAAGTTAAAAATGAAGAATTGCAGGCTTGTGCCAGTGTTTGTGAGGAAAACTCCAGAGACTAACCATCGCGAAAGTAGGGACCCTACGTCAGGGACGTAGAGACGATGTCAGGGACGTAGAGACGACGTCGAGAGAGAGAGAACGAATCGCCTGGCCAGCGTTATCTCTCCTTTCCGGGTAATATAATATCCTTTCTATTCGGTGACCACTCAGGGAGTGTTAGTCAGGGAAACCTAGTGGGTGTGCGTTTAAATCCTAGTTTGAGTATAAAACTGTATAACCTGCTGTAAACTGCATGCCTATATCTAACCAGACGTATAAGCAGTATGTACATGATCTAATAACGTTAATAAAGTGAATTGAGAATTAAGAGAGAATTGACTGTCTCCTCTGTGTACTAAGCCAATAACTGTAACCGGTGACTTCCGGTCAACACGCTCCTTAGAACCTACCTCTTTGACCAACCTTTTGATTACCTGTCCTAATATATTATATGGCTCGGTGTCAAATTTTGTCTGATAACACTCCTGTAAAGTGCCTTGGGACGTTTTACAACGTTAAAAGGCATTGTATAAATGTAAGTTATCGTTGTTTACTTCCCTCTTTGCTGTGAGCCACATTTATATTGTGCTGGTGCTGCCAGTAACTGATGTGGGAATCTCGTGCGGCCCACAGTAACACCAAAGCTAAACTGGTCAGATTTGCTAAAGCTAAACTGGTCAGATTCGCTAAAGTCAGCGGTCAAGAGGACATAACAAAGTTTGACAAGTTTAGCTTGTTACTGTTGCGGCACAAGACTCATGTGTCAGGATCCAGCGGCACTAGTACAACATGAAGGGGGCTTTGGGCAGCCCTATAAGAAGGATTCTCCCTACTGCTTGCCCCCTCTGAGAAAGGTAAGCAAAATTGATCAGTGATTTTACAACCAGTTTCGTGTTGCAAGCTCAGGTCAACCAGGAACTGAAATGTCTGCTTAAAACTAAACAAAGCTGCCTTTTATGCAAGAGCATGCAACAATGCAAGCTGCCTGCACTCTGCCCACATTGCTTTTTTTCAACAAAAGGAATTTTTTTTATCCTCTAAAGTCCTTCCTCCTCTCCTGAAGGTGCTGAAACGTGCTGGGGAAGAGTTCCATATCCTTCAGTACTACACCCAAGTGGTCATTCTCCAATGTGCAAGCCCAGAGAGTGTCAACAAAGTACTAGCAATCGAGAATGGGAACCCTGGCTGATATTTGTCTCCCTTACCCGGGGACGCTGAGCCCAATTGCAATGACTTTACTGCTACCCTGACTAAGATCAGCTAACTCAGCACAGATCATGCATCTAACCTAGGACTTTCCTGCTGTGCACAGCTGAGTGACACAATGCCTTTACCAATTCAGAACTGAATGAACTAAACTTTCAAATGCACAAGAAAGACTTATCACCTAGAATGTCTCAAAATGCTTCACAACCAATTACTTTTAAAATGCAGTCACTGTAGTTCTTTACACAAATGTGCCAATTGTGGCAGCAAGGTCCTATAAAACAGGAAATGAGATGAATGAGCAGTTAATCTGTATTTTGGTGGTGTGAAGTGAGGGAGGAACATTACTCTTCCCTAGTCTTCTTCGGATAGAGCAATGGAGTCTTTTACATCTACATGAACAGGCAGTCAGAGCCTCATTTTAAATTCACCCCTGAAAGACGGCACCTATGACAATGTAGCACTCCCTCAGTGCTGCACTAAAATGTTAACCTAGATATGCGCTCAAGTCCTGGAGTTGGGCTTGAACACCCAACCTCTGACTTACAAGTAAATAGCTTCTACTCTTTGGACTCACCTTGTCCATCAGGTTTTTCATCAATTTGAGCTCACTTTCCAGATGTTTTATTTTACCATCCCGTAGCATCACTTCGCGGATAAAGATCTCTTTAGCTTTGCGCAGCTTCTGTTTGTGTCTCATCTGTTTCTCGTTATACAATCTGGTTAGAAATAAAAAAAATACTTGCATTTATTTAGTGCCTTTCATGTCCTCAGGATGTCCCAAAGCGCTTCACAACCAATGAAGTACTTTTGAAACGTAGTCACTGTTGTAATGTAGGCAAACACAGCAGCCAACTTGCGTAGTCAGCACTACAAACAGCAATGAGATAATGACCAGATAACATGTTTTAGTGGTGTTGATTGAGGGATAAATATTGGCCAGGACACCAGAAGAACTCCCTTGCTCTCAAATAATATCATGGGATCTTTTATGTCCAGCCGAGAGGACAAACAGGACCTTGGTTTAGCATCTCATCTGAAAGACAGCACCTCCGACAGTGCAATACACCCTCAGTAGTGCAATGAAGTGTCAGCCTAAATTACACCTGCAAGTCGCTGAACGCACGCCCTTCTGGATCAGAGGCAAGAGAGCTACCACTGAGCCAAGGCTGACACAAGAAAAAAATGGAACAGAAATGCCACAATCCAGGAATCATGGAAACTGTGCATCTAATATTATAATTATAGACTGTGTGGCGTATTTACTTTGATGACCCCTTTACCGTACAATGCTAGCTTTGACGGCAGCCTTGACTCCAGCAGCAGTACTATTTGATAAATGAGGCAAATTATCTATGAGGTAAACTACAGAAGCACTGAGAACCACCTAGAGGTGTGTTATTTGTCAATCTTGTAAAGAAGGAACGTGGCAATGGCAAAGATTAATGCTGCCACTGCACAGATAGGCCCCGCAATTTCATCTGGCCACAGGCAAGTTCAACCCTCCTATTTGAACCTCTGATGCAGTTTCATGGTCACTGGCTGCTATGGACCTTTCCCAGCAATTGAGGAAGGTCAGAAATGAACTAATCCTGACTTTCAACTTCCAATGCATGTGTGAGCACAGTTATTTATTTGCTGCTCTGATACTTTGGAATCCATCTCGCGAAACAAATGTGGTTGATTCCACACGATGTTCTGGCTCAGATTTGTCCCGAGTACCAATTCTCTGTGTAGTGCAGTAAAGCACCTCCTTAACTGTAAGCTCCTATAATGGGGTCTGATTTCTGTATTAAATAAGGTTCTACGGCTTCTTTTAAAAAAAAATTCTATGCTCATCAAGTTGAAAGTTAGTGTCAGTGAATGGAACACTCCCAGGTCAAATATAGCACAGCTTTCTCTATTCTGCCCCAACAATGTGCCTCGAAAACGTGTGATATTTTTTCCATTCCTTACATCCTGAGGACTATCGGACTGAAGTTGCTATTTAGCAGCACATGCCCTCTAAGAGTTGGATTCAGTCTGCCCAAACTTATTTCACAGAGGATCCTTACAGCCAGCAGACAGAGAAGACTTTCATCCCAGTAGTCGGGGTTGGATTTGAACCAAAGCCCCAGAGGTGGTAGGCCAGTGACTAATCCACTGCACTACCCTGATCCCTCTGTGCTTTTATTGGAACATTGTCACTTGATCTAAGGATGCTGCGATAGCCGTGCCTCCAAAGACTTCTCTTGCTTTCTCTCATTGGTGAGGAAAAGCATCTCACTTCAAAACTGAGAATTACTAGTGCAGTTGCTGTAAATGAGACCAGTCACATTTTCACTGCTACAATTGGGTCAATCTGGACAATCGGAATGTTTAAACCTTCCTGTAACATAAACGATAGCAACCCTGGATTCACAGGACCCTATTAGTTCCTTCAATGAGTTGTTCATTCACTTGCCTGACTTGTGAATCCAATTGTTGGAGAACGTTCTGCAGCTCTTCCTTAAGTTTCTCTGCCTCTTGTTTGTTTAAACACAGATCATCCATCAGCTTCTTATTAGCCTTTTGACTACAGTGATTCTAGATGGAGAATGGTTTACATTAGCACTGGGAAGTAACAAACAACAGTCACTATGGTTTAAAATGATACAGAAACAAAGCACATGCAGAATGACACCAAATAATAATTATGCATTTTAAAAAATAAAATGTGATTTTCACCTTTCCATAGTGTTTCCTAGGTGCTCGCTTCTTGTATAAGTGCATCCTAGGGGGTGACTCCTCACCTGCTTAGTTGACACATGACTTGTCCACCCTTGCTGCTTCCCTCCAGACTGTCTGCTCAAGATTGGGAATTTTAGGAGGCGGGGGGGTTGGAATTATGGGGACAGGACACCATATTGGTAAAGGCTTTTGCACATGCGCACCTAACGAGCACCAGCAGCATGTAAAGTAGGGAGATTATGCAGTAGATCAGTGTGCTACACTGATTTAAAGGGACAAATGCAACTTTGGAACTCCACGCTCCAGCCAATGCACTGTCTTAACCTTGCACAGCTGAACAGGTCTTAAACGGCATGGAAGACTCCCCTACCAGCACCATTTAAAGGGATCAAGCAGGAGTTACAGGTTCGTTGCCAGATTATTGCTTCTGGTTGCTGATGCATTTGTACCTGCTTTTGGAGGTCTCCTATACTTGAATACTAGGATATGGGGACATAGCCTAAAAATTAGAGCCAGGAATTTCAGGAGTGAAGTTAGGAAAGGCTTCTACAAGTTTGGAACTCTCCTGCAAACAGCAGTTGATGCTAGCTCAATTATTAATTTTAAATCTGAGATTGATAGATTTTTGTTAACCAAAGGTATTAAGGGATATAGGGCTAAGGCGGGTCTATGGAGTTAGGTCACAGATCAGTCATGATCTCATTGAATGGCAGAACAGGCTCGAGGGGCTAAATGGCCTACTCCTGTTCCTATAATAAAAGTTTCAATACTCTACAGGGAGTGGGTGGGCTAGCTGACAGGCAACAGCAAGGGGACTGGCGTAGTGGCAGGGGTGGGACAGGAATGCTGTCATCCTGAGAGAGGACAGCAGGTTCATGTTCTTCGCCATTTGCTGCCTTATGTTATGCACCACCTTCTCCTGCAAGAAAGCGGGAAGTGTGTCAGTGAGTATCTTGCAAGATGTTTGGGTGATGTGCCTGTCATGGTTGAATAGCTGCCAGTATGTGTGACCTGTGAGATGTGGGTATACGGCTTGCAACCATGGTAATGTGTAAGGATGAGAGGAAGCATCTGACTGGAAGAGTTGAGTACTGATTGAAAGAGTTTGTTGGTAGGTGGGTGATGAGGGGTGTCGTGCGTGGAGCAGTGGATGAGGCTAGTTGGTAGGAGATGCCACTTGACAGTTGAACTCACACACCTTGACCGCTGAACTCACGCACCTTGACTGCTCTCGTCAAATCATTGCACTTCTTCCTGCACTACATCCATGTTCATGGTGCTATGCTCCTGGCATTGACCTCGTCCCCTACTGCCTCGGGAACATTTGTCTGGAGGGCCTCTTGCCGCCACCACCACCACCACCCCCCTGAGGATATAGGATGCCCCTACTTCTGTCCACCTCTTGCACCAAGGCCTTTAGTGCATCATCAAAGAATCTTGGTGTATGCTTTCTCGCAGGCCGGCAGATCAGCAGATTGGCCAGGTCTGGCGTGCTGATTGGAGGATGTGGGATGGAGTTATGAGTAACCTTTATTCAATCTTTTGAAAGAACTCAAAAGTTTGTAAACATAAGGACGGGACCTGCATCTGTGTTTTATTTATGCGATTTCTGATCTCTATTCAGACCAGTATCTTATATTTTCAAAATATAAGAGTCTCGCAAACTTTGAACAGCCAAGTTGTTGCTCATTAAAAATTCCAGAGTTCCCAGCATCATCATGCTTCACTATATTGCAGCACAGATTCACTTCACCATTGACTTTCATTACTTCCTGCAGCCACAGTGCATCTCCCCTTGAAAAAGGTGCAAGCTGCCTTTAAGTGGTGCTAGCCACTCGCAGTATCTGGGCCCCCTGCTGGTGTGCAGCCACTCAACAGCGCAAGTAGGGCTGGCTGCACACAGCAATTATGTAAAACAGCAGGCAGCATGAATGTTAAGTGCTGCCTGCCTCTCAACGACCGGGTACGGGTTAATCGCGCACCGCAATCCCCGTGCTTGTTTTCAAGGGTTAACCAATTTAACCCCCTATGTGTGCAAAGACTGGGCGAGGACAGGATCAGGCTCAGCAGTGATATCCCATAATTGAATAGCCTATCAACACTCACTGTCTAGGCTCACAGATGAAGAATGGCTGAGTGGGTAAGATACCAGAGGGGCAGCCAGCGTTCAAGGAGCTGCGCCCAGTAAAAAGTCAATGCCTTCTGATGAGAATGAGAGAAAATTAAAAAAAGAAATCTAATTCCACGGACAATGTAATGGAGTGTCACTCAGTTGTATTTCAGCCCTCAGTAGCTAACCTCAGTACACACGGCCTCCTGTTCCTCTTCCAGAACTCGGATCCGTGCCTCATGTTGCTGCAGTCGCTGCTGCAGGTCACATTTGGACCGCACTAAGCACCCTTCCTTTTCTTGCCATGCTTTGATTTGTTGCTGGAGCTCCTCTGCATTCTGATCTGCAAGTTTCCTAAAAAGATAAAGAGGGAGGGTTACACACAGGGTGGAATGACTCAAAGTCCAGATGCCAGTATGACTTGGAACTTCTTTTTGCAGTGTATCTATACTAAAGTGCGCATCGTGGATTTATTTTGGTTTTGTTCGTTCAAGTGTGTGTGTATCTGTTTTAAAGTTAATGAGACCAAGGATCCAGTCAGTCTTTGAGACTGGGTCACACCTTCTAAATATATTTGAACCTCTTACTGTCAAAGTAGAAATATCTAATTAATGCTGAAACATCCCTTTTTGGGGAGGGAGGTTGGAAAGAAGGCAAAATGAGTAGACACTATTGAACGGAGATATGAAATGTCTGATTTTCTGACTTTCTTCCCCACCCCAAAGCGTTGCAATAGTTTGCCATTGCAAAATATTTGATTCAGTACCCTGTGAACTGGTATACAAAAAGGATATAGAGGTACTGGAGAAGGTGCAAAAAAGATTTACAACTTTGATACCAGAACTAAGAGCTTACAACTATCAGGAAACACTGAACAGGCTGGGACTCTTTTCTCTAGAAAAGGGAAGGCTGAGGGGTGGCCTAATAGAGGTCTTTAAAATTCTGAGGGGGTTTGATAGAGTAGCTGTAGAGAAGTCATTTCCAGTTGTGAGGGAGTCCTAAACTAGGGGTCATAAATATGAGGTAGTCACTATTAATTCCAATAAAGAATTCAGGAGAAACTTCTTTACCCAGAGAGTGGTTAGAATGTGGAACTTGCTACCACAAGGAGTAGCTGAAGCAAATAGCATAGATGCATTTAAAGGGAATCTAGGTAAGTACATGAGGGAGAAAGGAATAGAAAGATATGTTGATAGGGTTAGATGAAGTAGGGTGGGAGGAGGCTCGTGTGGAGCAAAACACCGGCATAGACCTGTTGGGCTGAATAGCCTATTTCTGTGACTCTATGTAATTCAGTATGTAATAAACACAATCAGTGTACAAAGTGTAGAGGTTACAAACAGTCACTGCACATTAGAGAGATTACACAGGTTACACTGTACAACAGGAAATTTTCACTTAAATGTTTTGGTATTTGTGCAGGAAAAGGTAGGTACTTGTGAAATTAAATTTGCGCATTTAAATCTAATCCAGTTTAAAGGTGCTTTTACATCAGGTTCAGGAGACCAAATTACATGCACTGTTGTTCTACTTTACAGTCCACAATTAAAGGCCTGGATCATGTTCTTGTTGCAGAAGGTGGAGAACAAGTTCAGCTGTGCAAGTTTCTCCTTATAACTTAGAGCCATAGGTCCTAGAGTCAATGTGGGATCCCTATTTTTAAAAGAAACTCCACAATTTTCTCTCTCCTCTCCTGAAAGTGGCAATTCATGGTTCAACTGGCCCTGGCTCCCTCCAATATCTCATCCAAAAGGACATTCTTCACATGTGAGCCTGGACAGTGAGTATTAGGAAGTTTCAATCATGGAGAGCATCATAGCCAAGCCCAATTCTGTCCTCACCTGATGGCCACACACATGCACCAGCAAGGGGTCAGTGGAATGTGATCAGGAGTAGGAGCCGTGGGCAATTTTCCCATCACTAGCCTGGTTATACTGAGGTCACTATAGCACTGCTACTGCTGCCCTGCCTGAATCCCCCAACTTAGCACAACTCAGGGCTTTAACCTCTAACTCTGTCCTGCACAATACAGCCCCATGTGGTGCATTTACATTCAGCCACTGGGTGGGGCGTGGGCATAGAAGCAAATCGCAGCATTACCAAGAAGCAGTTTAGAATGATGTGGCAACTTATCTGTCCTGACGTATTGCTGTGGAATAGTGATTCAGTTAACATCAGGGAGTGGGTCTATTTGGTGGCTCTTTCAGACAGCCAGCACAGGCACGATCAGCTGAATGGGGACCTCCTTCTGTGCTGTATGACTCTATAACTCAGAGTTTGATAAGAATGACTGGTCAGATTAACATCAGTGCTTCATCTGTCCTAATAATTTAACTTGGAAGTGGAAAAGTAAGGCAAGTCTACATGCTTGGTTTCATTTTCTTTACACAACATCCCACTCTCTTTCCTACAACATCCTGGGTTCCCACCCCTTCAGAGTTTACCTCTGAAGGACTTCCTCCTGTAGCTGATTCTTGAACGTGGCTGCTGTGTCCCTGCTTTCCATTAGCTCTGCTTCTAACGCCTCCCTCTCCTTGGCTCGAGCGTCTGACAGTCGTAGCTGATGCTGAACGCTGCTCATGTGCTGCTGAAGCTCTGCAGTCTTCAGGCCCAGTTCACGTTGTGATTGTCCGTGGGAGTAAGGGAGGGAAAAGAGAGAAGAACGACAAAGCATTTTTGATGTCTTGCAAACAGCATCTCTCAAATAACCTACTGATCAAAATATTAAATGAACAGTCCAGACAAGCAGATTTGGTAAAGGGGCTTGAAATAAACAGATTTTTTTAAAAAAACAAACTGTTTCATTTACTAGCCAAAGTTCTATGCAAAGGATGTACAGTGTAGCTTCAGAATCCAGTTATTGCATAAGATTGCAATACAGTAAACTCCTTTTAAGATGGGGCAGGCTAAGTTGTACCTCTGTATTAGTTATGAGTTTGGGTTGGATCCTGTTTTTTTCCTAAGTTGATCCAACTGAGAAGTATGGGGAAAACAAATTGAGCGCAATCCCAACCGAAATTCCCTTCAGCTACATTGTATCTAAAAGCAATGCAGACTTACCTCAGTTGACTGAAAAATGTAAAAATAAACAAATTAAGATTTCCGATAGCCACAACTATTTTTAATTGATGAATTTTGTTTGACTGCTGATGGGCACGAGTTAAAAAAGTTTACTGGATTACCTGAATGCACTGCAGGAGGGAAGAAAGAAGGGAAAAGAAAGATATTTATACCTGAGGGCCTCTTGCTCTCTAACCAGTATTCAGTTCTGAATACTGGTGAGGGAAAGGGTTCCTCTAAGGAGTGCAGCCACAGGTAAGTTCACAGCATCACAGGTGGCTCAGCTGTATAGGGCCGGGGCTGGGGGGGGGGGGGGGCGGGGAAGAGGAGAAAGGGTCAGGAGAGCAATAGTGATAGGAGATTCAATAGTTAGAGGAACAGACAGGCGTTTCTGCGATTGCAGACGTGATTCCAGGATGGTATGTTGCCTCCCTGATGCCAGGGTCAAGGATGTCACTGAGCAGCTGCAGAACATTCTGAAGGGGGTGGGTGAACAGCCAGAGGTTGTGGTCCTTATTGGTACCAAGGACATAGGTAGAAAGAGGGATGAGGTCCTGAATGAAGAGTTTAGGGAGTTAGGAAAAAGATTAATAAGCAGGACCTCAAAGGTAGTAATCTCCAGATTACCCCCAGTGCCATGTGCTGGTGAGTATAGAAACAGAAGGATAGAGCAGATGAATGCGTGGCTGGAGAGATGGTGCAGGAGGGAGGGCTTTAGATCCCTGACGCATTGGGATCAGTTCTGGGGGAATTGGAACCTGTACAGGCTGGATGGGTTGCGCCTGAATAGAGCTGGGACCAATGTTCTTGCAGGGAGGTTCGGTAGTTCTGAGAGGGAGGGTTTAAACTAATTTGGCAGGGGATTGGGCACCAGGATGTAGCATTGGAAAGGAGAAACAAGGTGCACAAAGGTTTAGGAGAGGCAGATAGCACTAGAGTAAGAAACAGTATGGTATTAGATGGGATCAGACTAAGAGAATACAAGAAGGTCAAAGATAGGTTAACAGTGCATGTATGTAAATGCTCGAAGTGTAGTAGACAAGGTTGGTGAGCTGCAGACGCAATTAGTCATGTAGGAATTTGATGTTGCGGTGATAACGGAGACCTGGCTCAAGAAAGGGCAGGATTGGGTACTAAATATTCCTGGATACAAGGTGTTCAGGAAAGATAGGGAAGGAAAGAAAGGAGGGGTGGGGGGGTGGCAGTATTGATTAAGGAGAATATTGCAGTGCTGGAGAGAGAGGATGTCTTGGAGGGGTCAAGGTTAGAGTTAAGAAACAACAGGAGGTGCCATTACACGACTGGGGCTAACAACTAGTGGGAAGGATATAGAGGAGCAAATTTGTAGGGAAATTAGAGATGTGCAAGAACCATTGAGTAGTGATAATGGGGGACTTCAACTATCCTAACAATAGACTGGGATAGTAATAGTGTAAGGGGCAAAGAGGGGGAGGAATTTTTGAAATGTGTTCCGGAGAATTTTCTTGACCAGTACATTTCTGGCCCAACGAGGAAGGAGGCATTGCTCGATCTGGTCCTAGGAAATGAGGTGGGCCAAGTGGAGCAAGTGTCAGTGAGGGAACAGTGATCATAGTATCATAAGGTTTAGATTAGCTGTGAAAAAGGATGAGGACCACTCTAGAGTAAAAATACTCAATTGGAGGAGGGCCAATTTCAATGGGTTGAGAACGGATCTGGCCGGGTAAATTGGAATCAAAGATTGGCAGGCAAAACTGTAATTGAACAAAGGGCGGCCTTTAAAGAGGAGATGATTCAGGTACAGTCTAGATACATTCCCACGAGGGAGAAAGGTAGGGCAACTAAAACCAGAGCTCCCTGGATGACAAAAGAGGTAGAGGGTAAGATGAAGCAGAAAAAAGGGGCATATGACAGAAGTCAGGTTGACAATACAAGTGTTGTATTGTCAACCAGGTTGAATATAGGAGTCTTCTATAGGCATGTTAACAGGTAGTAAGAAGAGGGGTGGGACCGATTAGGGACCAAAAAAGGAGATCTTTGCATGGAGGCAGAGGTACTAAATGAGTACTTTGAAATTTTGAATGAGTACTTTGAAACACAGTAAGTGAAGAGGTAGCTGAGATACTGGATGGGTTAAAAATTGATAAAGAGGAGGTACTAGAAAGGCTAGCTGTACCGAAAGTAGATAAGTCACCCTGTCCAGATGGGATGCATCCTAGGTTGCTGAGGGAAGTAAGGGTGGAAATTGTGGCGGTACTGGCCATAATTTTCCAATCATCCTTAGATACGGGGGTGGTGCCAGAGGACTGGAGAACTGCAAATGTTACACACTTGTTCAAAAAAGGGTGTAAGGATAAACCCAGCAGTTTAACCTTGGTAGTGGGGAAACTTTTAGAAACGATAATCTGGGACAAAATTAACAGTCACTTGGACAAGTGTGGATTAATTAAGGAAAGCCAGCACGGATTTGTTAAAGGCAAATCCTGTTTAACCAAATTGATTGAGTTTTTTGATGAGGTAACAGAGAGAGTCAATGAGGTTGAAATGGTGTATATGGACTTCCATAAGGCGTTTGATAAAGTGCCGTATAATAGGCTTGTCATGAAAGTTGAAACCCTTGGAATAATGGAGGCAGTGGCAGCATGGATACGAAATTGGCTAAGTAATAAGAAACAGAGAGTTGTGGTGAACGTTTGTTTTTCGAACTGGAGGGAGGTATACCTGTTCCCCAGGGGTCGGTACTAGGACCATTGCTTTTTTTGATATATGTTAATGACTTGGACTTGGATGTACAGGGCAAAATTTCAAAATTTGCAGATGACACAAAACTTGGAAGAGTAGCGAACAGCAAGGAGGACAGTGATAGACTTTATGAGAACATAGACAGGCTGGTAGAATGGGCGAACACGTGGCAGATGAAATTCAACGCAGAAAAGTGTGAAGTGACGCATTTCAGTAGGAAGAGCAAGGAGAGGAATTATAAACTAAAGGGTACAATTCTAAAAGCTGTGCAGGAACAGAGAGATCTGGGGGTATACATGCACAAATTACTGAAGGTGACAGGGCAGGTTGAGAAAGTGGCTAAGGAAGTATACCGGATCCCGGGCTTTATAAATAGTGGCATAGAGTACAAAAGCAAGGAAGTCATGAAGAACCTTTATAAAACACTGGTTCGGCCACAACTGGAGTACTGTGTCTAGTTTTGGGCATGGCACTTTAGGTATGATGTGGAGGCCTTAGAGAGGGTGTAGAAAAGATTTACTAGAATGATTCCAGGGATGGGGGACTTCAGTTACATGCATAGACTGGAGACGCTGAGGTTGTGCTCCTTAGAGCAGAGAAGGCTGAGAGGACATTTGATAGAGGTAATCAAAATCATGAAGGGTCTGGACAGAGTAGATAGAGAGAAACTGTTCCCATTGGCGGAGGGGTCAAGAACCAGAGGACATAGATTTAAGGCGGATTGGCAGAAGAACCAAAGGAGACATGAGAAAAAACTTTTTTTTAACACAGCGAGTGGTTGTGATCTGGACTGCATTGCCTGAGGAGGAGGTGGAGGCAGATTCAATCGTGGCTTACAAAAGGGATTTGGATAAGTACTTGAAGGGAAAAAATTTGCAGGGCTACGGGGATAGGGCAGGGGAGTGGGACTAACTGGATTGCTCTTGCAGAGAGCCAGCACAGACGCAATAGGCTGAATAGCCTCCTTCCGTGCTGTAACCGAACCTCATCACATGTCTCAGAACTATCGCAAAGCACTTCCCATAAAAAGTGCAATGATTGTTGCTTTATAGGCAAATGTGCCACATCAAGATCCCAGAAACAGCAACAAGGGGAATGAATAGTTAATCCATTTTTAATGCAGTTGGTTAAGTGAGGAATGTTGGTCAGGGCACTGGAAGAACTTAATTGCCATGGGAGCTTTAATGTCCGCCTGGAGCATCAGAGCAGGCGGATGGCACCTCGGTTTAACATCTTATCTGATGAATAAGACTTTCGACAATGCAGTATTCCTTCATTACCACAATGGAGTGTCAGCCTAGATAAATTGGAATCTAGGCATGAAAACATATCATTTGGAAGTCGAGGCAGAAAGATGTACTGGGAGGGAAAATGCCAACATTTGTTAGCTGTGAACAGTTTTGAGTTTTCCTTTGAGAGAAAAATGTAATTATGAATGGCAGAAGCGCTAATTCTCATCACTTCAAATCAAGCAGATTCCAGTTCAAATCACTTCCCATCAGTGCCATCTAGGAAAAGATTGATATTGCCAATAATCAATTAAATATGTCTGTGTTAATAAGGTACATTTCTGTAATTTCAGTTGTGGTATTTCTTTTAAAAAAAAGTCAGAATCTTTGTTCATTCTCAATTGGTGACAGTGTACCACATTACATTCCTGCGGCTTGTAACACCTCCCCTCCAAATTATCTTATTTACTCTCCTGAAGGCTGTGAATTATACAAGGATACAAGTCCTACTGATACTGCCAGTTCTCACCTACTTTGACCAAAGTGTGAACATGGACTGTGGAGTGTTGGCAGGCAATTCTACTGGGTTGGGACACATGTATACATCACAGACAAGCTTGATCTGGATCAAAAACACACACGCACATCTATGTGTGGAGTTACTACAACACCCTGTGGTAACTCAGAATCAATGGATAGCCATAACTATTTGGTGACCTCGGTCATCTCCCTTATCTTTTCTCCTAATTCCTGCTCAGTGCTCAGAGCCCCACACCCCCCACCCTTTTGGACACATTACTACGTCGAAGGCTCTAACTAAGTGCAAAGTGTTGTTGGTTGAGTTTTAACAGGCTATGACTTTTTGCAGAGCCCAAGGGAATGATCATTAGAGCTGCCTAGGAGCGAACAACCTTCTTTTGACAATACACATGATTCATTTTTAAGGATCAAACTTTGACAGAACAAACTAAAAGAACCCTCCACAGTAAACTCTGCATCATCTCTCACCTTTTTCTCTGCATCTGTTGTTCTGTCTCTCTCTGCTATGAGTTCATCTTGCATGCTTTTTAGCTGTTTGTTGAGGTGGAAGGTCTTGGCAAATTCCAATTCCAGTTCTTTCATCCTCTGCTGCTTAATTTCACTTTCGGATTTCAATACTAAGTTGTGTTTCTCCAGTTCCGACAGCCTGCATTGCGCTGTTTTGAACTCCAAGTTCACCTGTGAATATAGAATTATAGAAATTTAAGCACATCATTTTGGCCCCTTGCATCTATGCCAATGCTAGCTCCACACTAGAGCTATCTACTTCACTGCTCTTTCTCCAACCCTTTAATATATTTTTCTTCAAGTGATTATTTAACTCACTCTTAAATGTTGCAATTCAATCAACTTCAATAGACATTGTGGCAATCTATTCCATATTCTAATAACTTTTGCGTGAAAACATTTCTTCTAACTTCCCCTCTACGTTTATAGTACATAATCTTTCAAACCTTCCCATAATTTTGAACATTTCTATTAGGTCGCCCCTTAACCTTGTCTGTCCTAGTAAATGCAGCTTTAGTGTCTCATCATAAGTACATCCTCTCATCCCTGGTATGATCCTCGTGTCTGGACAACACATGGGTCTAAGGGTTCTTTGAAGACATAAGCAACACTTACATTAACCATACAGGTACATGCAAGTAATGCATTATAGATAAGTGTTGGAAGCTGCCTCTGTACAATTCAAAGACCAGGGCACTTGTGCAAAGGTGAAGGGCCAGGATATCAAGCTTTGAGTCTATGAGACACCAATTTGCTCTTGGCTGCAAGGTGGGCTGGAAAAACTCACTCTCATTTCCCTTCCCCACTGAGAGCTTGTGTACACAAACATATGCAACGAGAGCTAAACTTGGTTTCTGGAGTGATGCAGTGGAGAATTTCTTCAGCGATATTGTAAATGCATTTGTGAAGAATTCCACTGCTTGGTATTTTGGAACACATTTACAATTTTGCCAGGAATATCATCATAAGGTCAGAAATGGGGATGTTCGCTGATTATTGCGCAATGTTCAGTTCCATTTGCAACCCCTCAGATAATGAAGCAGTCCGTGCCCGCATGCAGCAAGACCTGGACAACATCTAGGCTTGGGCTGATAAGTGGCAAGTAACATTCGCACCAGACAAGTGCCAGGCAATGACCATCTCCAACAAGAGAGAGTCTAACCACCTCTCCTTGACATTCAACAGCATTACCATCGCCGAATCCCCCACCATCAACATCCTGGGGGTCACCACTGACCAGAAATTTAACTGGACTAGCCACATAAATACTGTGGCTACAAGAGCTGGTCAGAGGCTGGGTATTCTGCGGTGAGTGACTCACCTCCTGACTTCCCAAACCTTTCCACCATCAACAAGGCACAAGTCAGGAGTGTGATGGAATACTCTCCACTTGCGTGGATAAGTGCAGCTCGAACAGCACTCAAGAAGCTCGACACCATCCAGGACAAAGCAACCCGCTTGATTGACACCCCATCCACCACCCTAAACATTCACTCCCTTCACCACTACAGGATGCACTGCAGCAACTCGCCAAGGCTTGTTTGACAGCACTTCCCAAACCCGTGACCTCTACCACCTAGAAGGACAAGGGCAGCAGGCATATGGGAACAACACCACCTGCACGTTCCCCTCCAAGTCACACACCATCCTGACTTGGAAATATATCGCCGTTCCTTCATTGTTGCTGGGTCAAAATCCTGGAACTCCCTACCTAACAGCACTGTGGGAGAACCTTCACCACACTGACTGCAGCGGTTCAAGGTGGCGGCTCATCACCACCTTCTCAAGGGCAATTAGGGAGGGGCAATATATGCTGGCCTTGCCAGCGATGCCCACATCCATGAATGAATAAAAAAAAAATATGATATCTTCACAACCACATTGTTATATTGTCACCACACATACGAACTGGAGGAAGTCTTACCCCAGGTTCCTTTACTAGGAACTACTGCCAGCTGGAGGCAGGTGCAGCATTTGATGATTCTACCAGGAGCTACAGATGAGCAAAAAATAAAGAATTGAAACTTTCACTGGCATTTAAGTGAGTGTCACCAGAGGATGTTTCAAAAATGAGTTGCAAAAAATAAGTAGGAGCTCGCCAGAGGAACAGACTCCTTAATGAAGTCACTGAGTCTAAAGGTATGATGACAATTGGACATCAGTGGAGATGTGAGCCTATCTGATTTTAGAATAGGAATGCTTAGCATGTTTCTATGAAATTAGTTTGTCTACTATTTTAACGGAAGTACTAACCAGGTTAGTTTAAACAGTAATATTGCAGAGCGCAATCTTTGGATTACAGTCATTAACCAGCTACACGCCAGCTTCAGCTGTATATATAAATTCAGCTCCTGCCCATCGCTAGGGTTTAATAAATCAATTGACTTTTCTACGTACTTTAATCTAAAAAAAATCTTAAAAATCAGACTCTCGGTCCTGGATTTTTTTCACCATTTTCACAAGATGAGCTCACCCTGTTATTTTCCTGATCAAGCAGAGTATTTTGTTTTTGTAGCTCCATCAGTTGGTCCCTCTTGTACTTCAGTTCCTTCTCAGCAGTGCCGCACAGGTTGTGTACCCTCTGCAAATCCTGCCGCAGCTGCCGGGACTCCTCTGAGTGTTGCACCAGCAAGGCTTCCTGGGACTGAGACAAAAAAAGCCGATTTCAATTCTAAAGGACTCAGGGGTTTTCTACATTTCTGCCTCCCCTCCCACCCACCCCCATCCCCCCTGCCCCCACTTTTAGGTCTTTTCTGGTTATGCAATGTCAAGGCTAAGAAGAATGATAGGGAACTAGCTCCCTGGCTGTTCCTTGGTGGGGATGCACAAGCAGTGGTCTAGAATAATTGTTTTATACCTCCCTGAAAAGCACAACTGAAACTGCGAAATCATTGTGTGAGAAGCTATGGAAAAGCTAATTATACAAAAGTGACAGCTGAAGAAATATTAAAATACACAGCTTTTCACTGGATTACAGGACACCTAGATTATAGATTCCAGTGAAGAGCCTCTACAAATCTAAGCTACAAGTGTATGCTACAGCACTATCTAGAAAATAATGAATGCAAAAGAGGCAATTATTATTGCTATATTCAAAAAAAGTTTTGCGTTTAAAACAAAAAATGTTGGAAACACACAGCAAGGCAGGCAGCATCTGTGTAAAAAGCTGGTAAATTAATAATTCAGGCTGTATAGCGGGAACATTAACTTATCTGTTCTCTCCACAGATGCTCATTGCTCTGCTGTATGTTTCCAATGCTTTCTGTTTTTGTTTCAGATTTCCAGAACTTCCAGTTTTTTTGCTTTCCTTAATTTTGTAAGTTATTTTTTCTCTGCCCTGCAGGTCCTTTACATCTTGCCACATTCCTGTAATGTTCAATTCTCCCGGTTAAAACTCATGGTAAGCCCATTTGAGATTTTAACTATGAAACGACTTGCTGTGTTTGAATCTCAATGGGGAGTTCCATTAGAATCCTCACTTTAATGGACATCCATAATTGGGCTTCCAGTTGAAGTCAAAAGCTCCCAGTCTCAGACAAAGTGGGAGTGGAACAAAATGGCTGAAAAAGGGGATTTCAGCAATATAGTGCAGTCATCCTCGGGGACTTGATTATACTGGCCATATATACCGGTCTGGATGTGGAGTATCATGTCCATGTGCAGGCACAGGCATAAGGACAGTGCTTCAAGTTTTGGAGCATTCAGTGTCATGTGGCTAGTGTTATCAGGCATATACAGCTTTACACTTATCTCCTGATGCTTGGGCTGTTGACCCAAGACTCACACCTGTGGCCAAGTATAAAAGGTAACACCGATGCATACCACAACATTACAATATCAAATAATGGTGCAGCATTATGTTGGGCCCAGACAGTAAGCTTGAAGCCAATGCCAGGTGTACCTAAAAATGAGTGCCAACCTGGTGAAGCTACAACTCAGGACTACATGCATGCTAAACAGTGGAAGCAACATGCTATAGACAGAGCTAAGCGATTCCACAACCAACGGATCAGATCAAAGCTCTGCAGTCCTGCCACATCCAGTCGTGAATGGTGGTGGACAATTAAACAAGGAGGAGGAGGAGGCTCTGCAAACATCCCCATCCTCAATGATGGCGGAGTCCATCACGTGAGTGCAAAAGACAAGGCTGAAACGTTTGCAACCATCTTCAGCCAGAAGTGCTGAGTGGATGATCCATCTCGGCTTCCTCCAGATATCCCCACCATCACAGAAGCCAGTCTTCAGCCAATTCGATTCACTCCACGTGATATCAAGAAACGCCGACTGCACTGGATACAGCAAAGGCTATGGGCCCCGACAACATCTACCCAACAATGTGGAAAATTGCCCAGGTGTGTCCTGTCCACAAAAAGCAGGACAAATTCAATCCGGCCAATTACCGTCCCATCAGTCTACTCTCAATCAACAACAAAGTGATGGAAGGTGTCGTCGACAGTGCTATCAAGCGGCACTTACTCACCAATAACCTGCTCATCGATGCTCAGTTTGGGTTCCGCCAGGACCACTTTGCTCCAGACCTCATTACAGCCTTGGTCCAAACATGGACAAAAGAGCTGAATTCCAGAGGTGAGGTGAGAGTGACTGCTCTTGACATCAAGGCAGCATTTGACCGAGTGTGGCACCAAGGAGCCCTAGTAAAATTGAAGTCAATGGGAATCAGGGGGGAAACTCTCCAGTGGCTGGAGTCATACCTAGCGCAAAGGAAGATGGTAGTGGTTGTTGGAGGCCAATCATCTCAGCCCCAGGGCATTGCTGCAGGAGTTCCTCAGGGCAGTGTCCTAGGCCCAACCATCTTCAGCTGCTTCATCAAAATCCTGGAACTCCCTTCCTAACTGCACTGTGGGAGAACCTTCACCACACGGACTGCAGTGGTTCAAGAAGGTGGCTCACTACCACCTTCTCAAGGGCAATTAGGGATGGGCAATAAATGCCGGCCTCGCCAGCGACGCCCACATCCCATGAACGAATATAAAAAAACAACACAGTCCTCCACAAGACCAGTATTCTCACTACTCCTCCAAACTATAACTGGAACTGTTTGGACACAATTGACCAGCCATGTTGCCTCATTAATAAGATCTGGATGGATAGACTTGTCACTGGAAGCTGTCATTCCTCTCAAGCGGCTTCATAAAATTCTACAAGTGAATTCCCTATTGGCTGCTAAACAAGGTCCTAGGTCCTAACTGGAAAAGTAGCAGAAGGCTTAGCAGTTCTCTTAACTGGTTTTAGCGGATTAAACTCCAGCAATACCCCCGTGCACATTCAGGAGTCCCTAAATCTTGGCTCTTATTATTGGGTATGGTCGTGTAGTGGTTAAATTACTGGCCTAGTAATCCAGAGCCCTGGACGAATAATCCAGAGAACACTAGTTCAAATCTCATCATGGTAGTTTGAAACCTGCTGTCCTTATCCGGTATGGCCTATATGTGATTCCAATCCTACACCAACTCTTAACTGCCCTCTAAAGTGAGCCACTTAGTTGTACCAGGGAAACTCGGGATGGGCAATAAACGCCAGCCTAGCCAGCAATGCCCACATCTCAAGAATAAATGAAGAAATCTTGGCTCTTGTCAATCTGTGCCTAAGCTGTGTGCTAAATCTGATGTGTCCCTACAGGGAGATACTGTGCACTCCACATTAGGCAAACACAAACTGTGAGGATTTTTCAGTTGTCTGGTTTAGAAGCCAGTAAGCAAGGTGATAAGACATCTGGCTGACCCTTTCTGGCTTGGAGTTTGTTTGGTCTAGAGATTAACTTTTAACATTCAGGTCTCCATTTGCCACTAAAACGATGTGAACACAACATAAGAAATCAAGTATAGAAGCAGCAGGTGCCAAACCCTGAGCCTGTTTTGCATTTTCTCATACCTGCTGGAAACTGGATTGATTCAGTACTCTATAATCTTCTTATACTTTCAAATACTAAGATCAGCAGCTGATGAATGTTCATCTTTAGCAAATTGAGTTTATTACAAATCACCAGTTGCCAGCAAGTGGTAGGAAAAGAGTAATGCAGCAGAAGTAATATAACAGTCAACCAGAAAGCACCGATTGTTGCTACTGGACAGTTCCAGAGGCACCAGCTCCCCTCCGATACCTCACTATTCCTGATATGTAAGCCTAGATAGTGAATATTGGTAAGATATTTGATGGTAAGACTTATCACACCTTCCAATAAAGGTCACAACAATTAGGAGCAGAAATCCCAGCTGATTCCTCCATCCCCCTAACTCAGGGTACTGAGGCCAACTGTAGCACCTGAACTGCTGTACTGGTTGAGAACAGCTATCTCAGCACAGACTGTGGGCCAAGCTTGGGCTTTTCTGGCTCAGTACCAACCCAGGCAGTGCATTTAGCCATTAAAAGGCATCAAAGTGAGCTAACAGCACAATCTTTAAAATGTTCTCCTATGCTATTTCTACAAGTACTTTAATCCTGTTGTTCGCTTCATCCAGCTGCAATTCCATGGTCTGTTTCTGCTGGCAAGAATTCTGCTGTTCGCATTCTAGGGAAGACTGGATGTGGCTCATTTCTATCTTCAGAGCCTGCAGCTGCACCTAAAACAAAACAGTCAGTAAGCGAGGCACAAACACACTTATTGTTGTGAGCAGAATAGACAGTCAGATAGTAAGCCCACAACAGGACTTAAATGTTAAGTTGATGCTCCAGTGCTGTATTATCAGAGGTACCATGTTTTAGATGAGATGGAGCATTCTTGCCTCTGGGTCAGAAGATTGTGCAATTGAGTCCATAATCTAAACTCACATTCCATTCCAGTATTAAGCGAGTGCTGTATCATATAATCATAATATTGCATAAATGCCTTATCATGTCATCAGAACATCTTAAAACGCTTCACACAATGAAATACTTTGAAGTGGAGTGACTGTTGTTATGTAGACAGCAATTTTGAACACAGCAAGATCCCACAAACGATGAGACAAATGACCAGTTAAATCAATGTTTGGTTGTAGTAGCTAAAGGATATGGGGGGTGGGGGTGGGGAAAGAATGTTGGCCAGGATACAATATGGGCTTCATCCTCTTCTTTGGATGGTGCCTTGGGAGCTTTAATGCCCCCTTAAATCAACTAACAAGTTTGCAGGTAATGTCTCATCTTAACTACAGCACCTTCAACACTGCAGCACTCCCTAGAATACAATCTTAAACCCTGGTATAGGGCTTGGACCACAACAGACTGACATAAAAACATCATTAGAACATCTCAATTCTCGGATACACAACTTTAAAATGGGCCAAATTCAAGACAATGAGGGAAGAGCTTAAACCAATCAACTGAGGGAGGTAGTACTCAGGAAATCCTGAGTTGAGTGGAAATGAAATACTTTTAAGAACATACCATTGAGCATGCAGGATAAGTACATACCAATGATTGGTAAGAAAAGATTAAGGAAATATAACCCTAAATTGACAAGACAATACAAAAAGAAATAAGTGAAATCAATCTCTAAAAACCTGTAGGGTGAAAGCTGAAGGAAACAACAATAAGAATACACGAACCTCTAAAATATGCAAAAAGGCAGTCAGAGGGGCAAAGAGGGATGTAGAAATGAGCACAGATAAAGAACAACAGTAAGAAACTCTGAGTATTATAGCAGCAAGAGATTACCAAACAAGAATCTTTAAGGATGCAAATGAGATTGAAACCGAGGATGAACTAAACCAGCTGACATACTAAATGATTACCTCCCAGAAGAATTCATGAGAGAAGGCATGAGTAGACTGCCACGTAGACTTTGGAAAACCCTGTGAGAGTGTGGTATGTCTATGCAGAAAGTTTTCAATAAATTTCCACATGAAAGGCTGCTAAACAAGCAGTGGGTATCCATGCAGCAGGTACTGGTTTGGGCAGTGATGTTGGGCTGGGGATTCAGAAATTCAGTGTAAATTGATCATATTTGTAGATTACATCTAACCTGAGTTTGGGTGTGGTGGGGTGGGGGGGGCGAAAGAGGAGAGGAGCAGTAGTTTCTGATGAAACAGCCAAGGAGTTACAGAAGGACCAAGACAATATTAATAATTGGGCAGAATTGTGGCAGATGAAATTCAAAACAGATAAGCTTTACACATCGGAAGAAAAAATGGAGGGCATATTTAATGAACAATAACTTGCATTTATATAGCGCCTTTAACGTAGTAAAACGTCCCAAGTCGCTTCACAGGAGTGTAATCATTGTGAAAATCGGGAGCAATGTATAACGGGTGGCTAGTTCTCAGGTGTTCTCAGCCTGGCCCTCCATCCCACAAAAAAAGCTTTTGCCATAAGACGGGAAGCTCCAAGATCATGGTCTGAATGTCTGGGACATCCTCAAGACCCTTATCTACATTGACACAACAGGACATTTACTGTGTAATCTACCTGATTAATGTTGTCTTCCACTTTTTCTTTGGAGTGAATTATGGCATTCAGCTGTTGCTGTATGTTGCACATTTCTTGGCTCAGGCACTTGTTCTCCTTTTGGCTGCTCGTCAGCTGTTGCCGTATGGTACTGTTTTCCTGTGCAAGAAGCTTGTTCTCCTGCTGGCTGGTGTTGAGCTGTTGCCGTATGGTGGCAGTCTCCTGGTTCAGAATGTGGCTGCCCTGCTGGTTGCTACAGAACTGTTGCCGTAAAATAAGATTCTCTTGGTTCAGCTGCTGGTTTTCCTTTAGCATTGTACTGAGCTGCAGCTGCATACATTCTAGTTTTTTGCCAGAAGAGTCAGTCATCTGGCTGCTGAGGAACGGAAAGTTACGTGGAAATGGTTAGTATAATTTCCATCTGACATTGGTACTTTTGCCACAGGAAGAGGTGTGCTGTATTTAACATTTTTTTTAAAAATAGTTCCTCCAGTTTTCTCCCTTCTGTGTGCACTTTCTAGCAGTGATAGTGATCAGATGCAGGAATGCTGACTGAATTTTACCTTCTCTGGTCTAGGGGGCACTGACTGTGGCTACAAGAGCAGGTCAGAGGCTGGGTATTCTGCAGCGAGTGACTCACCTCCTGACTCCCCAAAGCCTTTCCACCATCTACAAGGCACAAGTCAGGAGTGTGATGGAATACTCTCCACTTGCCTGGACGAGTGCAGCTCCAACAACACTCAAGAAGCTTGACACCATCCAGGACAAAGCAGCCCACTTGATTGGCACCCCATCCACCACCCTAAACATTCACTCCCTTCACCACCGGCGCACTGTGGCTGCAGTGTGTACCATCCACATGATGCACTGCAACAACTCGCCAAGGCTTCTTCGACAGCACCTCCCAAACCCGTGACCTCTACCACCTAGAAGGACAAGGGCAGCAGGCACATGGGAACAACACCACCTGCACGTTCCCCTCCAAGTCACACACCATCCTGACTTGGAAATATATTGCCGTTCCTTCATCGTCGCTGGGTCCAAATCCTGGAACTCCCTTCCTAACAGCACTGTGGGAGAACCTTCACCACACGGACTGCAGCGGTTCAAGAAGGCGGCTCACCACCACCTTCTCAAGGGCAATTAGGGATGGGCAATAAATGCTAGCCTCGCCAACGACGCCCACATCCCATGAACGAATAAAAAAAAAAAATTGTAGTGTCCTCTACTGCTGACCCAGTTAGCTCAGCACAGACCAAGAATTGTACCTGCGTACATCTTCATCTAAAAAGCAAAATAGTGCAGATACTGGAAATCTGAAATAAAAACAAAAATGCTGGAAACACTCAGCAGGTCCTGCAGCATCTGTGGAGAAAACAAAAACATTAACGTTTCAGGTCTTATAACTCTTTATCAGAACCAGGAGATGTTACAGATGAACCTGTAACATCTTCTGGTTCTGACGAAGGGTCAGTAGACCTGAAACGTGGAACTCTGCATGTATGGCTCAGTATCACACTGGGCAGTGCATTTATTAACTGAGCCACTGGGATGTCACCTTCTCAGTCCTTTTTGGCCAAATTAGCAGAAGGAAAGTTGAGTAATTTACAAAATGCAAGCATAAGTTCCAAACACTTCCACACAGATAGTGGGATAAAGATATGAAACTGCATTCAAAGGATAAAAATCAGCACATTTAAAGAAAGACTTGCATTTATACAGTAAATGTCTCTCTTGGCATCGGGCATGAGCCCATACCCTTGACCCAGAGGTGAGAATGCTACTACTGATTGAGCCAAACTGACATACACAATCATTCTTCATTTGTTTCATCTCCCACAAGCCAATGATTATTACATGGGATGTAAAATAGAAGGGAGCAACTACCCACAGAATCCATGCTAAAGGATGATGGACTAAAGAGGAAGCTAGGTGTGAACAGTAATATTTAGTAGAGCAGAGAACTGCTCCTCAGCGCAGTATTACTAACCGACTCTGAATATTAGTGCATTAGTCCACATTAGAGTAACAGCATGTTTCTGCTGTATCACTAATAGGCTGAGGACCGTAGGATAAGGTTTGGTCTCAGTCCATTAATCACACACCAGAAACGTTTTCTTAGTGAGACACTGTTACAAGTTTAGTCAGTATTACAATTTGGCAGAAAGAATTGCACAAAGCTACAAAGATCTTTTATTCTGCACAGGTCCTGGAGCAAGCTAGATGTGCTGGTGCCATTTTCTTATTCCTACCTGCTTACATACCTCAACTGAGTTTATAGTGCTTACTGTACACTGCTTTGTTCTTTCTCTGACCTGTCTAATGCTTCCTGAAGTTTGCACATGGTGGTCTTCATTCCTGCTATCTGGCTTGCGTATCCCTCTGCCACCTCTTTCCAATTTGGGTCTGGTACCTCCTTCCGATTGTTGCACAACTCTGTGTAATCCTCCAGCAACTTCTGGAGCTAATAAATAAGCCAAAAGGTCAGATTAACTCTTACTGATCCTGAATTATAATATTTCACAGAAGCAAAAGTGAAGAATAAATGGAAGCTCTCTTGAATATGACTGCATTGCAATGGCTTTCACAACTGAGTGAAAATAAAATACCAGCAATTCTTATACCGCCAAGACGAGTGCTGGGACCACCGATCATCTAATATGATTTACTTCCTCAATAGATCAACACAAGAGGGGAGATATCGGGATTGATATTAACCCCCCCCCCCCCCACAACGGGCAGGAGAGGGTCGGAGGGAGGGGTTAAAAATTTAAAATACCGAAATGCGGCCCCAACCTGCTGCGTACGCGCCTGCTGCCATTTTTATGGAGGTGGGTTGCATGTCCCGTCTTGGAGACGTGGGACACTTCATTATAATATTCAAATCAGGCTCCCACAGTGCAATTAGGAGTCTGATTTAAATTTAATGGTTGCCATCCAGGTTTCTCAGAGTTTGGGAAATCCGGCCGTGAAAAGGAGACGGGAGCAGCCAGTTGCAGTAGGTGAGTGCTTTATAAGAGCACTCCTTGTGGGCCAGGAGGAGTAGGAGTGCTCCCCCCACCTCCTCAAACAAACCTTCTGCCAATCGTGGCCTCTCCTCGCTGCCACAATCGGCCAATCTCCACAGCCCCCAATCTCGAACTGCCTGCCCCAGAATCGCCCAACCCCTCCCTCCGTCCCGATTGCCAGGCTCTGACCCCATCCCGATCCAAGCCCCTTTCTCTTCCTCCTTCTCAATTGTCGGGCTCTGACCCACCCTGCCACCCAAATCCCGATCTTTCCCAATTGCCAGGGACCATCCTCAAGGGTCGGCAGCTGCGGCCTTCTGCTGCTAGCTTTCCTGCCCGGCAACCGGCCAGCCTGTCAATCTGACTTGCCAACAGGCAGGAAATGGAATTAAAAAATGATAATGAGGTCCTGCTGTTAAATTCGGCAGGACCTCTGCATCCCAAAATCTTTTAGGAAACAGTTAGATGTTGTGATGCCAGAGCTTTAGGTTCTTTCTAAATCGATATGGACATTGGCCAAATGGCCCTCCTTGACCATATCCATCTTGTGATCCTGAAAACAGAGAGGATGACATTGTTGCTCCAATCTTGTACACATTGCAGTTTTCAGAAATTCCAGTAAGAGCAACACTCAGGTGATAGTTGATAACCTTGGACCCTACAGTACTGTGCAGTGATTCTTGGAACCAATACCTGTACCATTCTGAGCTTGCTGGTATGGTACTAGCTTCTTTGAGACATTGTGAGTGAGCAGCTCTGAATTATTCAGCCCACTTACACTGCTATTTGGGGAAGGGAGGAGGAACATAGGAACAGGAGTAGGCCTTTCAGCCCCTCAAGCCTGTTCCGCCATTCAATTAGATTATGGCTGATCTGTATCTTAACTCCATCTACTTGCCTTGGTTCCGTAACCCTTAACACCCTCGCCTAACAAAAATCTATCAATCCCAGTTTTGAATTTTTCAATTGACACCCACCCCGCCCAGCCTCAACAGTTTTTTGGGAGAGAGTGTTCCAGATTTCCACCACCCTTTGTGTGAAGAAGTACTGCCTGACATCATTTCTGAACGGCTTAGCTCTCATTTTAAGGTTATGCCCCCTTGTTCTGGACTCCCCCACCAGAGAAAAAATTAGTTTCTCTTTACATTTCAACTCCTTTAATCATCTTAAATGACTCAATTACATCACCACCTTATAAGAACATAAGAAATAGGAGCAGGAGTAGGCCATACGGCCCCTCGAGCCTGCCCTGCCATTCAATAAGGTCATGGCTGATCTTCGACCTCAACTCCACTTTCCTGCCCGATCCTCATATCCCTTGATTCACTTAGAGTCCAAAAATCTTCTATACTCAAGGAAATATAAGCCTAGTCTATGCAACCTGTCCTCACAATTTGACCCTTTTAGCCAGGATATCATTCTGGTGAATCTGCGCTACACCCCCTCCAAGGCCAGTATGTCCTTCCTGAGGTGCGGTGCCCAGAACTGAACGCAGTTTCCCAGATGGGGTTTAACCAGAGCTCTGTGATGTCAGAAAGCACTCCTTCACAAAAAGGGTAGTGGAAATCTGGAACTCTCTCCCCCAAAAAACTGTGGAGGCTAGGGATCAATTGAAAATTTCAACACTGAGATTGATAGAACTTTGTTAGGCTGGGGTATCTTTAGATTACGGAAACAAGGTGGGGAGATGGAGTTAAGATACAGATCAACCAAAATCTAATTGAATGGCGGAATGGGTTTAAGTTGCTGAATGGCCTACCCTGATCCTCTGAACAGTATACACAGGGGTAAATTTTACGAGTTTGTGCTGCTGACTGGGAACCTCCTTTGATGGGAGGGCAGATCACAGAATCGGGCAGAATGATCAGTGGCTCGATATGTGGCCCTCACAATGTTCCTGTCATCTAAATAACTGGAAAATCATGAGTGAGATTCCCTGTTGGAAATGCAAACTTGTAAAAGGTACTTCATAGTTTGGTATATATCTAAGATATACAGAGTTAGGGAGTGAACATTGCATATTGGCTTAAGGTTAGCTCAGAACTCGATCTGGTGGGTGGTACTGGTATTCAGGTGTGCTGCCATGACTAGCCATTGCAGCGATATTAGGTACTGTATTACCTGCTGCCTCGTATTATCATCTCACCTTCTGCTCTACAGTACTCTTCTCCATTTGTATCCTTTCAAGAGCGTTATTTAATGCTTGATTCTGCTCTGTTGCTGCACGATAATCCTTCAGCTCCACATTCAGATAGTGCACTTGAGTCCTGAAAGCCTCCAGCTCCTGTGGAAGGCAGGAAAAGTCACATTAATACAGTGCTTTTTTTTTTATCCTTTACCCCCATCAGTTTCATCCGCTCCCATCTTCTGAAGGCACCATCTCCTTGCTGGGGTACGATTCCACGTGCAAATCTAGATAGTAAGGGCTGGCAGGCTAGTTGACTGCGTGAGACCTCGAATCCACACTTAATCCTGTCCTCACCCAACAGCTACGTGGATGCATGTTCCAGTGGAAGTCACTGGACTGCGATCAGAAGCAGGAACCTGGCAGATATTCCCCCCGCTCTAGCTCAGGAGGACGGAGTCTATTGGTAAAACTCCAACCGTCACTCTGTGTGAGATCAGCTAACTCAGCACAGACTAGGAATTGAATCCAGGACTTTCTTGGTCCATATGTCTCAGTCACATTAATACAGTTTATTTTAAAAAAGCATGGAAAATTTTACAAACACAAACATCTACTGCAAAAATGGACTTTCTTAAACTTGCTTTTCTTCAAGTAGATTAATGTTGAGGTAAATGAGACAGATGTTACAAACTATTAGAAATGTTTCATGAAATTCTGACATTTTCTTTCCCAGAGCACAGATTTGTTCAAAAGGAGGCAATTGCTGGTGAAAGATTAAAGGAACTTGAATTTGAATCTTTGGCCTCCTATAGTAAGGGGAAACAAAGTCATATGCATGTTTTTTATGCCAATGATATTAGTTTGAGGTTATTGTTTTATGTTTCTTAATTTCTGGCTAAGCTTTTACCCTGGCCATTACAAAGCTCCACTGGCTCCCCGTTACCCTACCAATCAACTTCAAGATCCTAGTCCTTGCCATCAAATACCTCCATAACCTCACCACTCTACCTCATTGATCTCCCACAGCCCTATTCTCTGCTCGAACACAATGCTACTCAACACTGGTCCGCTCCTCTTTTGCTGTCCTCTTCATCCATCATTGGCAGCTACTCTTCCAGTCACCATGCCCCAGCCCTCCAGAACGCCCACCGAAAATCCCTCCACCTTATCCCCTCCCCTCCTTTCAAAAGCTTTAAAGAAATACTTCACTTCACCTGCTCTTTCAGTCCCATCCCTTAATTCCATCTACTTTTCTTCCCTCCCACTGAGTATTCATTTTTCTCTTCACTGCACTGTTCTGAGATGTCATTCTATATAAATGCAAATTGTAAAATTTTGAAATAAGTATATTTTACTGAGAATTTTAATCTCAAGAAAACAAGTGCTAGCATTTATATAGCACCTTGACACGTTGATATCACATTGAAACATTTCAAAAAGCACTTCACACAATTGCTTTTTTTGAAGTGCAATTGCTGCTCTTCTGTGGGCAAATACAGCAGCCATTTTACACACAATGAAATTCACAAACAGTAATAAGATGAATGCCCAGTTAATCCATTTTTGTTGAGAGGGGAATGTTGGCCAGGACAATGACAACAACAATTTGCATTTATACACCATATAAATCTTTCAGCGTAGAAAACGCCCTAAGACACTTCACAAAGGAAGAAATAAAGACGTAAGTAGGAATAGATTAGGGAACGGGCTTTAAGTCATAGGGGAAGAGATTACGAGGGGTAACTGAGAGCTTGATTGAAAAGATGGGTGGGTTTTGAGGTGGTATTTTAAAAAGATGGAGAGAGAAGGGAAGAGGCGCAGGTGCTTGGGAAGAGAATTCCAAGCAATAGGGCTGAAGGCTTTGCCATCAAAAATGAGAAAAGAGGACAGGATGCATTAAAGGTCAGAGTTGGAGGACCAAAGAGTGCAGTAGGGAATTTAAGGTTGGAGGAGACTCCAGAGATTGGTTGGGGCAAGACCATGGAGGGATCTCAAGAGGAGCACTTTAAAATTTAATGATTTGAAGATGAGGATTTTATATTTAATAACGCCATCCTACTGTTCTTCAAATAGTACCAAGGGATCTTTAACGTCCATTGAACAGGTAGGTAGGACCTTGATTCTAGTTTAGTATAATTTCTTTGTACCTCTGTAGACCAGATCTAGACAATTCCACTTGGCATCATTCTGGGGTATGGGTATGGCTCAGCTAGGAAGGACTAGAAAACAAATGGACCAGATGGAATGTTGGAGTGTTAATACCTCCAACCTTTCTAGTTTCCTTCTTTGCTTTCATGCTGCACTTGATCCTTCTACCTGTAAATAGATAGATAGATAGATAGATAGATAGATAGATGGATTCTATTTTTACATTAAAAGAGAGGCTAAGTGTGCTGCTCTCTTGCTTGTGGATGGTGCAGCTGATCTTACTGTAAACTAGCTGCACCCATGGGTCTGGCTATTTTGTGCATGTGCAGAATGGCAGTGACAATTTAGCCAGTGTGCGTGCTTGCAGTATTGGTGTCCCACATCAGCAGAAAGTGTACTTGATGACATCATGAAGTCACTGTCAGTAAACGTACTACAACTCAATGTATTATAGTAATTTCATAGTATGTTACAACACCGAAGGAGGCCACTCCGACGAAGCAGGTGCAGCCTTAGAATCAGCGAATGATACAGCACAGAAGGAGGCCATTCGGTCCATCATGCCTGTGCTGGCTCTTTGAAAGAGCTATCTAAGTAGTCCCAGTCCCCTGCTCTTTCCTCATAGCCCTGTGAATTTTTTCCCTTTAAGTATTTATCCAATTCCCTTTTGAAAGTTATTATTGAATCTGCTTCCACCACCCTTTCAGGCGGTGCATTCCAGATCATAACAACTCGCTGCTTAAAAAATGTTTCCTCATGTTGCCTCTGGTTCTTTTCCAATCACCTTAAATTTGTATCCTCTGGTTACCGACCCTTCTGCCACAGGAAACAGTTTCGCCTTATTTACTCTATCAAAACCGTTCATGATTTTGAACACCTCTATCAAATCTCCTCTTAACCTTCTCTGCTCTAGAATCATAGAATCATTACTGCACAGAAGGAGGCCATTTGGTCCATCAAGCCTGTGCCAGCTCTTTGTAAGAGCAATTCAGTTAGTCCCATTCCCCTGCTCTTTCCCCATAACCCTGCAAATTTTTTCCCTTCAAATATTTATCCAATTCCTTTTTGAAAGCCATGATTGAATCTGAATCTGCATCCACCACTCTTTCAGGCAATGCATTCCAGATCACAACTACTCGCTGCGTAAAAAAGGTTTTCCTCATGTCGCCTTTGGTTTTTTTGCCAATCACCTTAAATCTGTGTCTTCTGGTTCTCAACCCTTCTGCCAATGGGAACAGTTTCTCTTTATTTACTTTATCTAAACCTGTCATTATTTTGAACACTTCTATCAAATCTCCTCTCAATCTTTTCTGCTTTAAGAAGAACAACCCAGCTTCTCCAGTCTACCCACGTAACTGAAGTCCCTCATCCTTGGATCGATTCTAGTAAATCTTTTCTGCACCCTTTCTAAGGCCTCCACATCCGTCCTAAAGTGCGGTGCCCAGAATTGGACACAATACTTCAGTTGTGGCCGAACCAGTGTTTTATAAAGGTTCAACATAACCTCCTTGTTTTTGTACTCTAAGAACGTAAGAAATAGGAGGAGGAGGAGAGGCCACACGTCACCGCGTGCCTGCTCCGTCATTCAATCAGATAATGGCTGATTTTCGATCTCAACTCCACTTTCCCGCCCGATCCCCATATCCCTTGATTCCCCTAGAGACTATTTATAAATCCTGTATGCTTTTTTAACTGCTTTCTCAACCTGTCCTGCCATCTTCAAAGATTTATGCACATATGCCCCCAGGTCTCTCTGTTCCTGCATCCCCTTTAGAATTGTACCATTGCCTCTCCTCGTTCTTCCTGCCAAAATGAATCACTTCGCACTTCCCGGCATTAAATTTCATCTGCCATATGTCCGCCCATTCCACCAGCCTGTCTATGTCCTCTTGAAGTCTATTACAATCTTCATCACTGTTTACTACACTTACAAGTTTTGTGTCATCTGCAAATTTTGAAATTGTGTCCTGTACACCCAAGTCCAAGTCAAAAAAAGCAACGGTCTGAGTACCAACCCCTGGGGAACACCACTGTATACCTTCCTCCAGTCTGAAAAGCAACCGTTCACCACTACTCTGTTTCCTATCACTTAGCCAATCACTGTCCCTTTAATCTCAAGGGCTTTAATTTTGCTAACAAGTCTATTATGTGGTACTGGATCATCGTGCTCACTGGCCCCAGGAAGATTGTCATGCTGTCAGTGGGTCTTCCAGCCCATTGGTCTTAAAAAAACAAAAATCTGGCCATGCTGCCATTTGTGGGAAATCTGTGCATCAGATCAACATTATACTGTAAAGTCCAAAAACGAAATTAAAAACATTGTACTCTCTCTTTAAGATTGTCTTTATAATTATTTTACATGTTTTCTAATTTGCTTCACACCACCAAAAAAGAATGGGTTCAGCAGTGGATCTCCCAGCCACAATGTAAAATGGAGCAATGTCCTCAACAGTCCTACCTCCTCTTCTCGTATTTTTGACTGCTGGGCAGTTGCCAGAGCAGCTTCAAAGTACTCCCGCTTTTTCGTTTCTTCTTCAAGTCTTAGCTGGATGTTCTCCATCACCTCATTACTCCTCATTAGTTGCTGTTGGAGGTAATGCAGAGACCAATTATCAGTGTTAGCAGAATACAAGGCACAACCCTTTCAATCAGGGCTCCTTTCAAAAACACCCACAAATATTTTCCCTACTATCCCGATGACACTGACTCCGATTGAGGTACAGCTCCAAGGTGTAGCCATCCTATACCACATCCATCTTTACGTGTGAACCTAGGCAGTAGAGGACATCATGGCTGACACTAATTCTGTCCTCTTCCAATACCCACAAGGAAGCACGTCCCAACAATCTAGATCAGAATCCCTGGCTGAGTCTTGCTATCTCTCTCTACATTAGGACACTGGGATCAATTTGAATGCCCCTACTGCTGCCTGGCTGACATCAGTTTTTTTCAACATAAACCAGGAATTGAATCTGCATCTTCTGGTCCGTGTAGCTCAGATCGAGGCAGCCGCATTTTCTGTTTTTGACTGCATTATTTATCATGCACAAAGGAGGGGTCTGGAGAACAAAACATTCTTCTACATTCCATCCATTGAGATATATCAAGCATCGATTTCCTTGTTAGACAAATCCTTTCTCAAAAATCAGAGTAAAATCTCACACTCACCTCCTGCACATCTTGATCCTTACCCACAGCATTGATCACCTCATGACTTTTGGCTTTAAGCTCTTTGTACTTCCGCTTGAGTTTTGCATAATCAGTCTCCATACTGCTGAGCTGTGCAGAAAGATAGAGTGTTAGAAAACACCAGCTTCCTTTCTAAAAAAGGGAAAAGATGAGAACCAGTGCCATGGTTACTTGGCAGCAAAGCATATTTACATAATGCAAATTAGTTAATAAATTAAAACTGGTCTCATTGACTAATCCACCTCCAACACAGAGCCTCCTTACAATTCCCCACCCCAATACAAAGAAACCCCAGTAAGGTCCCTCAACACTAACACAGGGCACCCCTGCTATAATGCCTCACCCCCAGCATTGAGCACTCCTACTACGAAGCCTACATTCAATATGTAACCCTCCAGTACAATGCCCCAAGCCCTATATGGAACTATCCCACTATAACGTCCTACACCCAATATAGAGTCCTCTGCTACGATGCAACACAAGAGCAATCCTGCTATGGTGCCCCATCCCAACATGGAGCCCTCCTGTTACAATGACCTACACCCAGTACAGAGTTGGCAGACAACATCCTTAACATGATGCCTTCTGCTACAATTCCAACACCCTAACATAGAGCTCTCTTATTGTACGCCTGCTTGGAAAATGGCAAAATTGACTTTGTTTAGAAAAAGAGAGCATGTTTCAATAGTCAAGACCTAGGATTCAAGCCCTGACATCCTGTATGAGAATCTAGCACCGTATAGCATGGCTGAAATTTCAGCCAACAAATCCAGCATTCCATTCCACTACAGCTAATGGGATCTGAACCCATGTCCCCAGCCAGGTGCCCTTCATCCTACCGTCAGATCCAATGGGCTCGGAAGCTGGGTCCTCAACGTGGGAACCCAGCACTCTTCCTCTCTGAAATTTCATATGTGAAGATTAAACAAAGATCTCTTTGTTTGTTTTGAAATTATCTTTGTGGAAAATAACCTCAGTTGTGCAATCCAGGTTCACCTAGTCACAACTTCTGAAGTTTAGCGTTGCTCTGCTACTGATTGCAATCATTATTTGGCAGGACACCTCAACGGTATCATCAATAGCACTGAGATGTTCCCCCAGTGCACCACAGCCCTTTCTTAAAAATGTTTTTCATGAGGTTTGTGTTCATTAAATTGAAGGATATTAGTGTTAGAGAATGAAGCACATTCCATTTCAGGCACCCAGTATCTGACCAAGGCCAGGCGTATAGCATGGTTATATGCAGGTCAGGAATCCAACAAGCACCATATTCAACATGTAAAAGAGCATTTGACTGCAGGAAAAAAGGAGGCATTGAGATGGTGGGGAGGAGATCAAATGCATGGGCAGAGAAATGGATTCTTAGGAGGCTTTTGAAGGCAGGGAGGAAGGTGGAGATAGGCAGGTGAAATGGTTTTGGAAACGAATTATAGGGGGCAAGAATCTAACATTAGAAAAATTGCTCACCAATGGTGGATGGAATGTGAGATGAGTAGTAATGCAGAGTCAGAGGAGTAGAAGGTGCAGGGAAGCAGGAGGTGTGGGGGGTGCAGCGCAAGTTGGGATGTATAACTGGGAAAGATTGCTGAAATGGCTGGAGCAAGGCTTTGCAAGGATTTGAAAATGAGAATAAAAAAAACTGAAGTTGATTCACTGGGGAACAGGGAGACAGTGAAGCATGTCAAGGGTGAGGGCTAGGATGTGTGGGACTTTATACAGGAGAGGAAGGATAGAGACAAGGGAGGTCAATTAAAGCAGTATTTGAGAAATCAATCCTGAAATGATATGGATGAGGGCTTCAGCAGCAGTGGAGAAAGAAAAGGGTGTGGGCAGGCAATGTTCCAGGAGCAGGAATGAGTCTTGAGAACAGATAAGATGTGAAATAAAAAGTTTATCTCCGGGTCAAGCAGGACACCAAGGTACTACGCTAGCAGATTCAGTCTGAATGGTCTAGCCATGAGGTTGTGGGAGTCAGAGTCAGGGCCAGATCCACGTAGGTATTGGCAGGAGTTGAAAAGGTGGCTTTAGTTTTGTTAAGATTCAGCTGAAGGAAATTTCAACTCATCCAGGAGTTGATGAATGGCAAAATTAGACAGAGTAAAATAAAAACAAAATGCTGGAAACACTCAGCAGGTCAGGCAGCATCTGTGGAGAGAGAAACAGAGTTAACATTTCAAGTTGATGACCTATCATCAGAACTGGAAAAAGTTAGAGATTTAACAGTTTATAAGCAAGTACAGCACCAGGGAAAATGGGGGGTTGGGAAGAACAATAAGGAAGGTTAGTGATACGGTGGAGGGTAGGAGTGATTAAATGACAAAAGGAATGAGGGTGCGTGGCAAAAGGGGGTGGTAATGGGACAATAAAGAAACAAAAGATGGGTCCAGAGGAGGTGTAAATCGTTACAGCAGAACCATTACCAGCACCTGCTGTCTGAGAAAATGGAAGTAGTGGTTATGAATTGAAGTTGTTGAACTCGATGTTGAGGCTGGAAGGCTGTAAAGTGCCTAACGGAAAGATGAGGTGCTTCTTCGAGCTTGCTTTGAGCTACATTGGAAAAGCGTAGGAGGCCGAGGACAGTGAGATCAGAGTGGGAGTGGGATGGATAATTAAAGTGGCAAGCGACCGGAAGCTCAGGGTCACGCTTGCGGACTTATCAGAGGTGTTCAGCAAAGTATACTGTATTCGCTGCTCACGATGTGGTCCCTTCTACATTGGGAAGACCAAATGCAGATTGGGTGATCGCTTTGCTGAGCACCTCGCTTGTCACTTTAATTATCTATCCCACTCCCATTCTGACCTCTCTGTCCTCGGCCTCCTACACTGTTCCAATGAAGCTCAACACAAACTTGAGGAACAGCACCTCATCTTTCGATGAGGCACTTTACAGCCTTCCGGCGTCAACATCAAGTTTAACAACTTCAGTTCATAACCGCTACTCCCATTTCCTCAGACAGCAGGTACTGGTAATGGTTCTGCTGTAACCATTTACACCTCCTCTGGGCCCATCTTTTATTTCTTTATTGTCCCCTTACCACCCACTTTTGTACCATCATCCCTTTTGTCATTTAATCACTCCTGCCCTCCACCCTATCACTAACCTTCTCTATTGTTCTTTCCTCCCACCCCCTCCCCCTGCCTTTTTCCCTGGTTCTCTACTTGTTTATAAACTGTTAAATCTCTGACTTCTTCTAGTTCTGATGAAAGGTCATTGACCCGAAACGTTAACTCTATTTCTCTCTCCACAGTTGCTACCTGACCTGCCGAGTGTTTCCAGCATTTTGTTTTTATTTCAGATTTCCAGCATCCGCAGTAGTTTGCTTTTGTTTTCATAGACGTAGAGTAAAGCTTCCTTTCGCTGCTCCATTAAGTACTCCCAAGCCAGGTATAAAACGGGTTAGGTGCAGAATAAAGAGGTTAGAAGGATTTTCTTATGCTGTGGGTTATTGGAGCAGGGAATGTGTTGCCACTGGGACTAATTGAGGCAGACACCATTACATCTTTTAAGGAAACATTGACAAACATCTGAGGCAGATGAAGATACACGGCTATAGGGAGACAGAAGGGTAGTGGGATTAGTTTTGGATTGCTCTAGAAAGAGCCATTATGGACACAGTGAGCCAAATAGCCTTTTTCTGTGCTGTAAACTTTTATGGTTCTCCGGTAAGAAAATGAGACGAAATACAAATAATAAAAGGAACTTTAGTGGTCTGTGCCATGCTCCATTGTCTCCCTATTCCCCAGTGAATCAACTTCAGGTTTTTGTGTTCTTATATTCAAATCCCTCCACAGCCTTGTTCCAGCCATTTAAGCAACCTTTCCCAGTCATACATCCCAACTTGCGCTGCATCCAACCCCCACACCTTCTACTCCTCTGACTGCATTATTACTCATCCCACCATACCATCCACCATTAGTGAGCAATCTTTCCATTGTTAGATTCTTGCCCTCTAGAATTATTTGCCAAAACCACCACCTTCCCATCCCCATCTCCCTCCACGCCTTCAAAAGCCTCCCAAGTGTTGGGTGAGGATAGGATTGGCTTTGGCCCCCATGGTCGAACAATCTACAAACACTCAGCCTATTTTCACAGGTGAGGAATGATCACTTAGGCAAGGTGCCGGAGGACTGCAGACACTGGCACGAGTCCGGGCCGGAAAGAAAGCTGGTTAGAGAAAATTATATTCAACACACACGTGAATTTAAAAAGTATCCCATGAAGTGAACAAACACAGAGTGCAAACGGTGCCAGCCTGCAGTTTGGGAGTTACAGACCCACCCAGGTACAGCCCTGTCTTACAGTATTGCAATTAAGGTGTGAGAGAACAATGGGTATGTGGACCTCTGCTGTTCAGACTAACCCTGGCTTTCATTAATTCCTTCTCGCAGTCATTGCTATGCCGGTTATCTTTTAAGCGATTCTGATATTCTTCCGTAGAGGACTCGAGCGTCTCATTCCTCAACGTCACCTGTTCAAGTTCTTGTTGCAGTTTGTGCAGCTTGCGCTGCAGCTCGTGGTTCTTTGATTCGAGCCGATTAATCTCATGATGGCACCTAGAACATAAAACAAATGACAAATTTTCTGCCTTTTCATTTTCAAATGTTCATCCTTCCTCCTCTGAAGGTGCTGACTCTTGCTTGAGTACCGATCCACAGGCCATCCAGAATCTCCACCTTTCTTTATGTGTGATTTTAGAGAGTGAGTGTTGACAGGATTTTCAACCATGGGAGAACAGCCAAGTCCGATCTTATTCTCACCAGGTGTTTACACACATGCACTTTGCAGCAGGGATCACTGAATTGCGACCAGGATGGGGAACCCTAGTTGATATTTCACTGAACTCTACTGCCCCACTCAACATGAGGGATCAAACCTGGGAGCTACAATCTGTATGGTTCAGTACCTTCATCACTAAGGAAACTCAACAGTTATATTTAAGAAAGAAAGACTTGCATTTATATAGCACTTTATCACATCTCAGAAACCCCTCAAAGTGCTTCATAATAGAATGTATTACTTTGAAGTGCAATGACTGTTGTGATGTAGGAAAACACATCATCCAGCACTCTGCAAGGAAAGGGCACACAAAAAGGCAAAAAATGGCACAGATCCTGGCGAATGGGAAAGATACAAAGATCAACAAAGGGTCACAAAACAGATAGTAAGAGCTACAAAAAGAGAGCATGAAAAGAAACTTGCAAGGGATATCAAAACCAATACGAAGAACTTTTATAGTTATATTAGGAAAAAGAGGGTGGTCAGGAGCAGTGTTGGCCCCTTAAAAACTGAAAGTGGGGTTATTGTCATTGACAATGGGGAAATGGCGGACATGTTGAATAATTACTTTGCGTCAGTATTTACAGTAGAAAAAGAGGATAGCATGCCGGAAATCCAAAGAAAACTTATATTGAATCGGGGACAGGGACTCGATAAAATTAACATAAGTAAAGCAACAGTAATGAAGAAAATAATAGCACTAAAGAGTGACAAATCCCAGGACCAGATGGTTTCCATCCCAGGGTTTTAAAGGAAGTAGGTGAGCACATTGCAGATGCCCTAACTATAATCTTTCAAAGTTCTCTAGATTCAGGAACTGTCCCTCTAGATTGGAAAATTGCACATGACACTCCGCTTTTTAAGAAAGGAGAGAGAGGGAAACCGGGGAATTATAGACCAGTTAGCCTAACATCTGTCGTGGGGAAATTGCTGGAGTCTATAATTAAGGATAGGGAATTTTCAGTTAATCAGGGAGAGCCAGCATGGATTTGTGAAAGGTAGGTCGTGCCTGACAAACCCGATTGAAATTTTGAAGAGGTGACTAAAGGACAGGGGAATGTCAATGGATGTTATTTATATGGACTTCCAGAAGGCATTTGATAAGGTCCCACATAAGAGACTGTTAGCTAAGTTAGAAGCCCATGGAATCGAGGGAAAAGTACGGACTTGGTTAGGAAATTGGCTGAGCGAAAAACAGAGAGTAGGGATAATGGGTAAGTATTCACATGGGCAGGATGTGACTAGCGGAGTCCCGCAGGGATCTGTCTTGGGGCCTCAATTATTCACAATATTTATTAACAACTTAGATGAAGGCATAGAAAGTCTCATATCTAAGTTTGCCGATGACACAAAGATTGGTGGCATTGTAAGCAGTGTAGATGAAAACATAAAATCACAAAGGGATATTGATAGATTAAGTGAATGGGCAAAACTGTGGCAGATGGAATTTAATGTAGACAAATGTGAGGTCATCCACTTTGGATCAAAAAAGGATAGAACAGAGTACTTTCTAAATGGTAAAAAGTTAAAAACAGTGGATGTCCAAAGTGACTTAGGGGTTCAGGTACATAGATCATTGAAGTGTCATGAACAGGTGCAGAAAATAAACAATAAGGCTAATGGAATGCTGGCCTTTATATCAAGAGGACTGGAGTACAAGGGGGCAGAAGTTATGCTGCAGCTATACAAAACCCTGGTTAGACCGCACCTGGAGTATTGTGAGCAGTTCTGGGCACCTCACCTTCGGAAGGACATATTGGCCTTGGAGGGAGTGCAGCGTAGGTTTACTAGAATGATACCCGGACTTCAAGGATTAAGTTACGAGGAGAGATTACGTAAATTGGGGTTGTATTCCCTCGAGTTTCGAAGGTTAAGGGGTGATCTGATCGAAGTTCATAAGATATTAAGGGGAACGGATAGGGTGGATAGAGAGAAACTATTTCCATTGGTTGTGGATTCTAGGAGTAGGGGGCACAGTCTAAAAATTAGAGCCAGAACTTTCAGGAGTGAGATTAGAAAACATTTCTACACACAAAGGGTGATAGAAGTTTGGAACTCTCTTCCGCAAACGGCAATTGATACTAGCTCAATTGTTAAATTTAAATGTGAGATGGATAGCTTTTTGGCAACCAAAGGTATTAAGGGATATGGGCCAAAGGCAGGTATATGGAGCTAGATCACAGATCAGCCATGATCTTATCAAATGGCGGAGCAGGCACGAGGGGCTGAATGGCCTACTCCTGTTCCTATGTTCCTAAACTGTTATGAAATGAATGACCAATTAATCTATTCTTGGTGATGTTGGTTGAGGAAGGAATGTTGGACTGGGCATTGGGAGAAATCCATGCTTTTCAAAAAAAAAGCAGTGCCATTGGATCTTTAACATCCACCTGAACCACTAGAACAGGCAGACTTAGTTTAACATCTCATCTGAAGGATGGTACTTTTACTGTGCAACGCTCCCTCAGTACTATATATTGGAGTGTCAACTTAGATTATGTGCTCAAAACTGCACTGGGACTTTAAATCACAACCTTCTGACTCAAACAACAGTGCAGCCAACTGAGCCAACTTAACAAATCAACCCATTTCGGCCAATTGCTATTGCTGAGTGAAAGCTTTGCAAACCGCTATGTCATCGCTACTGATTTACCTACACCTTGCTGCATTAGGGCTCACGTGTAATAGTGATCCTTTCCTAAAGGATACATTTCCATTGCTGGAGTTGTCCTAGTGGAAAACTGGAAGCATCAGGGAAGGAAATAAGACCCGAAGGGAAGCCCTAGATGTTGTGCGAAGAGATTCACGTGATGACGATCTAATGCAATTGTATTAGAAACTTCTTGAAGGACATTTGCCATAGGATTCTCCCACAGGTAAATGGGCGGGTGGGAGGGGGGGGGGGGGGGAGAATTACTCACAAGATTGATGCAGAGGAGGGATGTGTTTGGCCCATCTTAGCTTACCTATCCAGACAAGGACGTACATCCCTTCATTGTAATCTAATTGACTTGAATTAGTTTAAGCTTTTTAACCCCCAGTACCCTACCTGGAAGACCATTCCACATGTTGATCATTGAAGATCTTCCTGACATCAGACCTAAATAACCCTTTCACCAGTTTAACCTATGCTTCCTTGTTTTAGTATCCTGGAATTCCATTAAGCAACATTCCTGATTAACCGTATCTATGTCACTTAATATGTTTCATACCTCTATAAGGTACGTGCTCCATCATCTTCCCTTAAGGGAAAAAAGCCTCAGTTTCTCCACTCTTTTCTCATAATGCAATCTTTCAGTAGCAGGGATCAGCCTCATGGCTCTTCTCTGCATCACCCCTAGGACTTGAATGTTTCCTTTATGTCTTGGTGGCCAAAACAGAACACAGTATTCAAGGTGTCGTCTAACCAAGATACTGTACAGTCTTAGCATGACATCTTCCGCCCTTACAATCAACTGACTTAGCAATTTATATTATCTATTCCTCATTTGAAAATGCTTTTTAAAAAATGCAATTGCTGGAAATCTGAAATATAAATGGAAAATTATGGAAATAAGTGGCAGTTCCATCAGCATTTGAATTACAACAGCTTTTAAACCCAACTTGCATATTGAATGATGCTGACATTCCAAAATTACACTGCAGTATCTCTCAGCCTCATGGAAGGTATTTTTGGGAGAGGAAAAATATTAAACTAGCACTTACTCTTCTCCCACCTCCAAATCCCCATAATTCAGGATCTGTTAATGTACCTTTTGTGGAGTTCCTCTGATTTTGGATGCTGACTGTCATAGCCTGAACGACCTGCATCCATGAGGCATGCTTCCATCTCCGAGTCTTGGCTAACATTGTCCTGGGGTAAAGGAGAGAGATCAGTGAAAGTTGGACCGTTAATCACAATGAATATAGAACTGTTAAATCTCCTTTTAGCTTTCTTCACTCCCATTAGAAATAGTAGCCCTGATTTTAACCTAACTTGCCCAACGAGAACGGGGCGGTTCGGTTTGGATGCCCGATTTATATCCCATTCGACTTTACGCTGGTGACTTCAATGGAGCCAAAAATCGGGCAGGGTCTAAATCGGGCGTCCGTCCCGATTGCGCCCCGTTTTTGCCAGGCGCATTAGGTTAAAATTGGAGGTAGCCTCTCAAATCTCTCCTCATAACTATAGCTTCACATCCTTGGCATCATAATGGTGAACCTACACAGTATGCTTTCAATTGTTTTATTGTCCCTTTAGTAATGGGGCACCCAAAATTGCATATAATGGCATAAACATAGCCTAATCAATGCTTTATACAAATTCCTGCTTTATTCTTGTACTCTGCCTCTATTTCTAAAACCCAAAATTATAAAATTGTACAACCAGGCAAGCATAGGCTAGAATACAGCAACGAGAATCTCACTGAGCCACAGAATGATGGGCTGCATCTCTATGCCTGTGATTCCTCAGGTGGTACGCTCCTGATTTCAATCATACATTGTGGGCAGTTGTTGAGTGGAAGCAAAGCATTTCGCCACAGGAAGAGGAAAATGAACCACAGGGCCAATAGTTCCATCTTAATAAGGTTTTTTGCTGTATGGAAACTGGGGTAACCATGCCTTTTAACAACATTTCCTTGCCATTGTTTGTTGGGAGAGGAAGAACAGGAGAGGGAACAGCCCTGATTCCCAGCTCAGTCAATAGCACAAGGACAGGTAAACTGTGAATGAAGGTCAGCAGCCAGCCCTCCTGCACGATGTCTCTAGAGAGCTATAGGTGGGGGAAGGTGGATATCAGTGCTTTAGCCCCTTACCACAGCACAGTCCAATAGGTTATAGACCTGCACCACAACAGCCAACAGACATGAACATTAAGGCAGTTCATAAATCTTAGATGCCCAGTCATATTTTGGACGAAGGTATGCTCCACACAACATAATTTTTCTTTTATAAACTGTTTTTTCCAATGCTCTCCTGAAGGTGCTTCAGCAGCCCACTGATACCTCACGCGAGTGGCCATTCTTTATGTTTGGGCCGAGATGTTTAGTGTCATTGCTTAAGAACGCTGCTGACTGAGCAAAGATCAGGGTCTAAACCTGGGACCTTCCTCGTCTGTACAGCTCATTGCCATACCAGACCATGCACCTATACACTGAGCCATCCAGAAAAGTAGGCTTGCATATTTACTTCACCCCTTACCGTAGAAAGTGTAAATGGAGATGCAAGTGACCTCTTCTTCTTACGAACAGTTGGCACTGGAGCCTCGTTTACTGGTTGTTGCTGGGCATCCTCCTGTTGGTCTCCTTCCCACTGAGGTAGAATGACACATAACAGTGAGGAAAGATGGCTACCATTACTGTATGACAAGGATTTGGCTCATTAGATTCTGAGGTGAGACTTGGTGTTGTGATTGGAGATTACACTTATTACAATAAAAACATAGCCCATTTTCTACTGTACCTTAACATGTGCACCAACCCAACTTCATGCTGAGCTCAGCAGCCAGCCCTCCTACACGATAAACCCATAGACAGTCCACCTCCAAATTAAACAATCAGCCAGTTCATCTCCACACTGAGCTCATCAGCCTTCCAAACTACACAATGAACTCACCAGACAATTAATCCGCCCGGCGACACAATTTCATAAAGGCCCCATCAATTGACACCCAACCTTGTTGCAGCACAGGAGCTCCATACCATGCAGCAAGCATAGCTTTAAAAAACATACAGCATGGGGAAAAGCAGATCGTGAAACAGCAGACATAATGTATCTTAACCAAAACTTGCATAAGACATTCCCAGTATTCACCTTATAGTCTGCAGTGGAGGCTGGTTGCAGCTGTTCCATTTCCTTTTCTGGACTGTGTTGTTGCGCCTGTAATGGTTGGATTTTTTGAAGGTTTTCAACCTGTTCAGAGACAATATAAAACAGTGCAGGACTTTCTGTAAACACATACTGAACTGAAGACGGAAGCAGGAAGGCAAGAGAGGGAAAACAAGGCATGATGGGGAGGGGAGCAAAGGCGGGTGAGGAGGGGGGGGGCCAGACGGAGGGCGGGGGAGGAGGGGAGCGGGGGGAGGAGGAGGGAGGCCAGACGGAGGGCTGGGGGGTGGGGAGGAGGGAGGCCAGATGGAGGGCTGGAGGGGGGGGGGGGGGGAGGAGGGAGGCCAGATGGAGGGCTGGAGGGGGGGGGGGGGGGGAGGGAGGCCAGACGGAGGGCTGGAGGGGGGGGGGAGGGGGGAGGCAGACGGAGGGTTGGAGGGGGGGGGGGGATGAGGGTGGCCAGATGGAGGGTGGGGGGGGGGGGGGGGGGGGGGGAGGCCGACGGAGGGGGTGGGGGGGGGGGTGGGGGAGGGCCAGATGGAGGGTGGGGGGGGGGGGGGGGAGGGAGGCCAGACGGAGGGCAGGGGGGGGGGGGGGAGGAGGGAAGCCAGGCGGAGGGCGGGGGGGAGGAGGGAGGCCAGGCGGAGGGCTTGGGGGGGGAGGTGGGAGGCCGGGGGTGGGGGGGCGGGAGGCCAGAGAGAGGGGAGGGAGGCCAGAGAGAGGGGAGGGAGGCCAGAGAGAGGGGAGCGGTTGGCCATAGGTAGTGGTGGGGAGGGGGTCGGCCATGGGAGGGGGGTGGCAAGGAGGGGATGGCCCAGCGGGGAGGTCATGCGGGGGGGGGGGGTGGGGGGGCGGGGTGCGGCCGAGTAGGGAGGGGGTGCTGGGGCCGAAAGGGGTGGGCCCCGAAGGGTGGGGGGAGGTGGAAGCGAGCCAGAGAGAGGAGGGGCGGAGGCAGTCAGAGAGGGGAGGGGTGGGGGCAGCCAGAGACGGAGGTGGTGAACGAAAGGTAAATGGCATCAGTGCGAGAGACAGGATGAGGGTAAGAGAGAGGAAGTGACTGACGCAGGTGGCAAGTCACTCACTTGCTTTCGTCCCTTCTCTCCTACTTGCTAGTGTGAGAGAGGGTGCGAGATAGAGACAGCTGGCAAAGAAAGGGCAAGTGAGTGAGAGAGAGAGATAGGGGACTTTGCGGCAGACAGAAGGAGCAAGGGAGTGAGCCAGAGAGAGTGGGAGTGATAGTGTGCAGGCAAGAAAGAGGGGGCTGGAAAGAGTGTAGAGGTGAGAGAGCAAGAGCAAGAGCAAGACAGTTCATAGAATCATAGAATCATAGAAGTTTACAACATGGAAACAGGCCCTTCGGCCCAACATGTCCATGTCGCCCAGTTTATACCACTAAGCTAGTCCCAATTGCCTGCACTTGGCCCATATCCCTCTATACCCATCTTACCCATGTAACTGTCCAAATGCTTTTTAAAAGACAAAATTGTACCTGCCTCTACTACTGCCTCTGGCAGCTCGTTCCAGACACTCACCACCCTTTGAGTGAAAAAATTGCCCCTCTGGACCCTTTTGTATCTCTCCCCTCTCACCTTAAATCTATGCCCCCTCGTTATAGACTCCCCTACCTTTGGGAAAAGATTTTGACTATCGACCTTATCTATGCCCCTCATTATTTTATATAGACTTCTATAAGATCACCCCGAAACCTCCTACTCTCCAGGGGAAAAAGTCTCAGCCTATCCAACCTCTCCCTATAAGTCAAACCATCAAGTCCCGGTAGCATCCTAGTAAATCTTTTCTGCACTCTTTCTAGTTTAATAATATCCTTTCTATAATAGGGTGACCAGAACTGTACACAGTATTCCAAGTGTGGCCTTACTAATGTCTTGTACAACTTCAACAAGACATCCCAACTCCTGTATTCAATGTTCTGACCAATGAAACCAAGCATGCTGAATGCCTTCTTCACCACCCTATCCACCTTTGACTCCACTTTCAAGGAGCTATGAACCTGTACTCCTAGATCTCTTTGTTCTATAACTCTCCCCAACGCCCTACCATTAACGGAGTAGGTCCTGGCCCGATTTGATCCACCAAAATGCATCACCTCACATTTATCTAAATTAAACTCCATCTGCCATTCATCGGCCCACTGGCCCAATTTATCAAGATCCCGTTGCAATCCAAGATAACCTTCTTCACTGTCCACAATGCCACCAATCTTGGTGTCATCTGCAAACTTACTAACCATTCCTCCTAAATTCTCATCCAAATCATTAATATAAATAACAAACAGCGGACCCAGCACCGATCCCTGAGGCACACCGCTGGTCACAGGCCTCCAGTTTGAAAAACAACCCTCTACAACCACCCTCTGTCTTCTGTCGTCAAGCCAATTTTGTATCCAATTGGCTACCTCACCTTGGATCCCGTGAGATTTAACCTTATGTAACAACCTACCATGCGGTACCTTGTCAAAGGCTTTGCTAAAGTCCATGTAGACCACGTCTACTGCACAGCCCTCATCTATCTTCTTGGTTACCCCTTCAAAAAACTCAATCTAATTTGTGAGACATGATTTTCCTCTCACAAAACCATGCTGACTGTTCCTAATCAGTCCCTTCCTCTCCAAATGCCCGTAGATCCTGTCTCTCAGAATACCCTCTAACAACTTACCCACTACAGATGTCAGGCTCACTGGTCTGTAGTTCCCAGGCTTTTCCCTGCCCCCCTTCTTAAACAAAGGCACAACATTTGCTACCCTCCAATCTTCGGGCACCTCACCTGTAGCTGTCGATGATTCAAATATCTCTGCTAGGGGACCCGCAATTTCCTCCCTAACCTCCCATAACGTCCTGGGATACATTTCATCAGGTCCCGGAGATTTATCTACCTTGATGCGCGTTAAGACTTCCAGCACCTCCCTCTCTGTAATATGTACACTCCTCAAGACATCACTATTTATTTCCCCAAGTTCCCTAACATCCATGCCTTTCTCAACCGTAAATACCGATGCAAAATATTCATTTAGGATCTCACCCATCTCTTGTGGTTCCGCACATAGATGACCTTGTTGATCCTTAAGTGGCCCTACTCTCTCCCTAGTTACTCTTTTGCCCTTTATGTATTTGTAGAAGCTCTTTGGATTCACCTTTGCCTTATCTGCCAAAGCAATCTCATATCCCCTTTTTGCCCTCCTGATTTCTCTATTAACTCTACTCCGGCAATCTCTATAGTCTTCAAGGGATTCACTTGATCCCAGCTGCCTATGCATGTCATATGCCTCCTTCTTCTTTCTGACTAGGGCCTCAATCTCCCGAGTCATCCAAGGTTCCCTACTTCTACCAGCCTTGCCCTTCACTTTATAAGGAATGTGCTTACCCTGAACCCTGGTTAACACACTTTTGAAGGCCTCCCACTTACCAGATGTCCCTTTGCCTGCCAACAGACTCTCCCAATCAACTTCTGAAAGTTCCTGTCTAATACCATCAAAATTGGCCTTTCCCCAATTTAGAATTTTAACTTCTGGGCCAGACCTATCATTCTCCATAGCTATCCTAAAACTAATGGAATTATGATCACTGGTCCCAAAGTGATCCCTCACTAACACGTCTGTCACCTGCCCTTCCTTACTTCCCAAGAGGAGGTCAAGTTTTGCCCCCTCTCTAGTCGGGCCATCCACATACTGAATGAGAAATTCCTCCTGAATACACTCAACAAATTTCTCTCCATCCAAGCCCCTAATGCTATGGCTGTCCCAGTCAATGTTGGGAAAGTTAAAGTCCCCTACTATTACCACCCTATTTTTCTTGCAGCTGTCTGTAATCTCCTTACATATTTGCTCCTCAATTTCCCGTTGACTATTTGGGGGTCTGTAGTACAATCCTATCAACGTGATCTCTCCCTTCTTATTTTTCAGTTCTACCCATATAGACTCCGTGGGCGAACCCTCGGATATATCCTCTCTCACTACTGCCGTGATGTTCTCCCTAATCAAGAACGCAACTCCCCCTCCTCTCTTACCTCCTGCTCTATCTTTCCTATAGCATCTGTACCCTGGAACATTGAGCTGCCAGTCCTGCCCCTCCCTATAGCTATAACATCCCAGTCCCATGTGCCCATCCATGCCCTGAGTTCATCTACCTTGCCCATCAGACTTCTTGCATTGAAATAAATGCAGTTTAATCTAGACTTCCCTTGGTCTTTGCCCTGCTTTCTCAGACCATCTGTCCGGTCATGTTTTGTACACTCTCCCTTACTGCCTTTTATTTCTGTCACCACTTTACTTCCCGCTGACTTCCTGCATCGATTCCCATCCCCCTGCCACATTAGTTTAAACCCTCCCCAACAGCACTAGCAAACACTCCCCCTAGGACATTGGTTCCAGTCCTGCCCAGGTGCAGACCGTCCAATTTGTACTGGTCCCACCTCCCCCAGAACCGGTTCCAATGTCCCAGGAATTTGAATCCCTCCCTCTTGCACCATCTCTCAAGCCACGTATTCATCCTAGCTATCCTGTCATTCCTACTCTGACTAGTCCGTGGCACTGGTAGCAATCCTGAGATTACTACCTTTGAGGTCCTACTTTTTAGTTTAACGCCTAACTCCCTAAATTCAGCTTGTAGGACCTCATCCCGTTTTTTACCTATATCGTTGGTACCTATATGCACCACGACAACTGGCTGTTCACCCTCCCCCTCCAGAATGTTCTGCAGCCGCTCCGAGACATCCCTGACCCTTGCACCAGGGAGGCAACATACCATCCTGGAGTCTCGGTTGCGTCCGCAGAAACGCCTGTCTATTCCCCTTACAATCGAGTCCCCTATCACTACAGCTCTGCCACTCTTTTTCCTGCCCTCCTGTGCAGCAGAGCCAGCCACGGTGCCATGAACCTGGCCGCTGTCACCTTCCCCTGGTGAGCCATCACCCCCAACAGTATCCAAAACGGTATACCTGTTTGAGAGGGGGATGGCCACAAGGGACCCCTGCACTACCTGCCTGCACCTCTTACTCTGCCTGGTGGTCACCCATTCACTTCCTGCCTGTACTCCCTTTACCTGCGGTGTGACCAACTCGCTAAACGTGCTATCCACGAGTTTCTCTGCATCGCGGATGCTCCACAGTGAGTCCACCCGCAGCTCCAGCTCCGAGATACGATCGGTCAGTAGCTGCAGGTGGACACACTTCCTGCACACATGGTCGGCAGGGACACTGGTAGTGTCCATGACTTCCCACATCTTGCAGGAGGGGCATATCACGGGTGCGAGGTCTGCTGCCATGACTTGCCTTAGCTTAGTTACCCCTTTTAAATTACGTTGAAATTAGAAAATGTTAGAAATTGTAAGAGAATAAGAGAAAGGTGGGACGATGGGAGTTTGGAGAGAGGGCAACAGTGAGAGAAAGAGAGGGAGCGAGGGGGAGAGAGAAAGGGAGGGAGAGCGAGGGAGTGTGCTGACAGTGAGAGGGAGAGAAATAGAATGAGTAACAGAAAAATCAAATTCAACAATGCAATACCATTTAACAGTATAAAACTGCTGGAGAGCTTCTCAGGTTTACACATTTAAAAATTACTTATGGTCAGCTTAATGTTTTCCACATTGGTAACCTTTCTGCCTCTGTGGGATGTTTGCAATCTGTTTGGATACATAATTCATTACTTGCTGCTGATGGTCTTATAATGAATTATGTATCCAAAGTAATGAAATAATGACAGATCCCTTTTACAAGTACAGTAAGCAATTTGGTTAAAATTAAAATTACAGTCCGTTGTGGCAGTACAGCACCCTGGAACAGTAAATATAAAGTGTAGGTTAGGAGGGAATTTGGCCAATCTAGCTAAATCTTCCCTAAAATCCTACAATTTTCCCATCACAGCATCTAACTGGCTCTCAGGATTCCAGAGCTTTGTCACTACCCAGAGAACTATATTAATCGCTCTTCGTCCTCTGTCTTGTGGTTTAAGGCCTGGAAAGGATGTGTCTGAGAGGTGATATTATTGAGGTACATAAGATAATTAATATCCAGAATATTACTTCAAATTAAATTGCAAGAAGAAGACAAGGGGATATCAGTTCAAACTAATAAAAGGTAAATTTAGGACAGATATCAGAAAATTTTTCACACAAAGAGTGATCAGCATGTGCAATAGACTTTCAGATATGAGTAATGAAGGCAAAAGTCCTATAAGCTTTCAAGAAACAAGTGGATGTTGAATTGGATGAATTTATGTGGGCTGAATGGTCTTCCTCCGAAACAGTCTTATGTGCTTGAAATAGTGCTCAGGATTAATCTTTTCTATTTCACTTCATATCTTACATATGGTCCCCCTCTCAAGACTGAACAGTCCAAGTTTCCTCGTAGTTCAGTCTTCTGATACTAGGGATTAGCCTCATGGCCCTCCACTTCCAGGGCTTGGATTTTTCCTTTGTACACCAATGACAGAACTGAACACAGTATTCAAGCTGACCTGACCAGAGGACGATGGTCTCAGACATACTCTCCTGATTTTGCAATATAGCTCAGCATTCTGTTTGCTTTGTGAATTGCTACTCTGCAATAGCTAGATACATCACTCCCAGATCTCTTTCCCGCTCTCTTAGCTAGTTCAACACCATTCATTCAGTATGTCCCTCATTTTTTCTTCCACCATGTAAGACCTTACACTTAGGAACATAGGAACAGGAGTAGGCCATTCAGCCCCTCGTGCCTGCTCCGCCATTTGATAAGATCATGGCTGATCTGTGATCTAACTCCATATACCTGCCTTTGGCCCATATCCCTTAATACCTTTGGTTGCTAAAAAGCTATCTATCGCACATTTAAATTTAGCAATTGAGCTAGTATCAATTGCCATTTGCGGAAGAGAGTTCCAAACTTCTACAACCCTTTGTGTGTAGAAATGTTTTCTAATCTCACTCCTGAAAGGTCTGGCTCTAATTTTAAGACTGTGCCCCCACTCCTAAAATCCCCAACCAGCGGAAATAGTTTCTCTCTATCCACCCTATCTGTTCCCCTTAATATCTTATAAACTTCGATCAGATCACCCCTTAACCTTCGAAACTCGAGGGAATACAACCCCAATTTGTGTAATCTCTCCTTGTAACTTAACCCTTGAAGTCCGGGTATCATTCTAGTATACCTATGCTGCACTCCCTCCAAGGCCAATATGTCCTTCTGAAGGTGCGGTGCCCAGAACTGCTCACAGTACTCCAGGTGCGGTCTAACCAGGGTTTTGTATAGCTGCAGCATAACTTCTGCCCCCTTGTACTCCAGTCCTCTAGATATAAAGGCCAACATTCCATTTGCCTTCTTGATTATTTTCTGCACCTGTTCATGACACTTCAATGATCTATGTACCTGTACCCCTAAGTCCCTTTGGACATCCACTGTTTTTAACTTTTTACCATTTAGAAAGTACCCTGTTCTATCCTTTTTTGATCCAAAGTGGATGACCTCACATTTGTCTACATTAAATTCCATTTGCCACAGTTTTGCCCATTCACTTAATCTATCAATATCACTTTGTAATTTTATGTTTTCATCTACTCTGATTACAATGCCACCAATCTTTGTGTCATTGGCAAACTTGGATATGAGACTTTCCATGCCTTCATCTAAGTCGTAAATAAATATTGTGAATAATTGAGGCCCCAAGACAGATTCCTGCGGGACTCCACTAGTCACATCCTGCCAATGTGAGTACCTTCCCATTATCCCTACTCTCTGTCGCCTTTCGCTCAGTCAACTTCCCTCAATTCCATGGGCTTCTATCTTAGCTAACAGTCTCTTATGTGGGACCTTATCAAATGCCTTCTGGAAGTCCATATAAATAACATCCATTGACATTCCCCTGTCCACTACTTTAGTCACCTCTTCAAAAAATTCAATCAGGTTTGTCAGGCACGACCTACCTTTCACAAATCCATGCTGGCTCTCTCTGATTAACTGAAAATTCTCGAGGTGTTCAGTCACCCTATCCTTAATTATAGACTCCAGCATTTTCCCCACAACAGATGTTAGGCTAACTGGTCTATAATTCCCCGGTTTCCCTCTCTCTCCTTTCTTAAAAAGTGGAGTGACATGTGCAATTTTCCAATCTAGAGGGACAGTTCCTGAATCTAGAGAACTTTGAAAGATTATAGTTAGGGCATCCGCAATGTGCTCACCTACTTCCTTTAAAACCCTGGGATGGAAACCATCTGGTCCTGGGGATTTGTCACTCTTTAGTGCTATTATTTTCTTCATTACTGTTGCTTTACTTATGTTAATTTTATCGAGTCCCTGTCCCCGATTCAATATAAGTTTTCTTGGGATTTCCGGCATGCTATCCACTTTTTCTACTGTAAATACTGACGCAAAGTAATTGTTCAACATGTCCGCCATTTCCCCATTGTCAATGACAATATCCCCACTTTCAGTTTTTAAGGGGCCAACACTGCTCCTGACCACCCTCTTTTTCCTAATATAACTTACCCATATTTAATTTCATCTATCATAGTTCTGCTCACTAGTAAATATTGTCTTGGTTTTTCTGTATTTCTTTGGCTGCTTCATTAGATTCCACTGCCCCTCTTAGTTTGGCATCATTTGTGAATTTGATTGATTTACATTGTGCTTCTGAATCCAAGTCATTTACATAAATTAGAAACGGTAGGGAGTCCAGCTCTAATCCCTAGGGCAATCCACAGAGTGCAGCTTCTCAGCCCATCATCACTCCCCTAACTAGTATATGCTTTTTCTTTTTCAGGCAATTCCTTATCAACATTGAAGTTTTACCCAAGATACCCAATGCCTGAAGCTTATGTAACAGCCTTTCATGTGGAACTTTGTCAAAGGCTTTTTGAAAATCTAGGTGCATTACATCATAGGGCTTTCCAACATCTACTTGGAAATGTTACTTCTTCAAAAAAGTCAAAAATGTTCTGAAACTGTGTTGGTTGCTGCTCACGAGGTTATGTCATAGAGGTAGCCCTCAAGAATGTTCCTGATCATCAATTCCATTATTTTTCCAGCTAGTGATGAAAGACGAATGAGTTGGCAGTTACCTGGGTTTGTTTTGTTACCTTTCTTGAAAATAGGATCCATGTTGACTTGCTTCCAAATTCTTGTATTCAATCATGACCCAGTGTCAGCACTTTACAGACTTCATCCCCACCCTTGGGTATTTCCTGTCTGTCCCAGAGGATTTATTGGTTCTGAGCCCCTTGAGCCTAGGGGACATTTATGCAAGTGCTATCATAGTATCATAGTACGGTACATCACAGAAGGAGGTCATTTGGCCCATCACGCCTGTGCCGGCTCTTTGAAAGGGCTTTCCAATTAGTCCCATTCTCCTCCTCTTTCCCCATAGCCCTGTAATTTTCTTCCATTCAAATATTTATCCAATTCCCTTTTGAAAGTTACAATTGAATCTGTTTCCACCACCCTTTCAGGCAGTGCATTCCAGATCATAAAACTCGCATTCCAGATTATAACAACAATAAAAGAAAATGTTGCCTCATGTCGCCTCTGGTTCTTTTGCCAATCACCTTAAATCTGTGTCCTCTGGTTATCGACCTTTCTGTCCTTGGAAACAGTTTTTCCCTTATTAACTCTATCAAAACCGTTCATGATTTTGAACACCTCTATCAAATCTCCTCTTAACCTTCTCTGCTCTAAGGAGAACCATCCCAGCTTCTCCAGTCTCTCCACATAACTAAAGTCCCTGGTAGCATGCTAGTAAATCTCTTCTGCACCCTCTCTAAGGCCTTGACATCCTTCCTAAAGTGTGGTGTCCAGAATTGAGCACAATACTTCAGTTGAGGCCTAACTAGTGTTTTATAAAGGTTTAGCATAACTTTCTTGCTTTTGTACCCTATGCCTCTATTAATACAGCCCAGGATCCCATATGCTTTTTTAACAGCCTTCTCAACTTGTCCTACCACCTTCAAAGATTTGTGTACATACACCCCTAGGTCTCTCTGTTCCTTCGCTTCCTTTAAAATTGTACCATTTAGTTTATATTGCTTCTCCTCATTCTTCCTACCAAAATGTATCACTTCACATTTCTCTGCGTTAAATTCCAGCTGTGATGTGTCTGCCCATTTCACTTGTCTGTCTACGTCCTCCTGAAGTCTGTTACCATCTTTCACATTGTTTACTACAATTTCGAGTTCATGACATCTGCAAACTTTGAAATTATACCCTGTGTACCCAAGTCCAGGTTATTAACATATATCAAAAAGAGCAGTGGTCCTAATACCGACACCTGGGGAACACCACCGTAAAATTCCTTCCAGTCTGAAAAAGAACTGTTCACCACTACTCTCTGATTTCTGTCCTTTCGCCAATTTTGTATTCACGCTGCCACTGACCCTTTAATCCCATGGGCTTTAATTTTGCTACCAAGTCTATTATGTGGTACTTTATCAAAAGCCTTTTGAAAGTCCATATATACATCAACCGCAATACCCGCATCAACCCTCTCTGTTACTTCATCAAAGAACTCAATCAAGGTAGTCAAACACGATTTTTCTTTCACAAATCCGTGCTGACTTTCATTTATTAGCCCATACTTTGCCCAAGTGCCAATTAATTTTGTCTCAAAGTTTCCCCACCACCGACATTAGGCTGACTGGCCTATAATTGCTGGGTTTATCCCTCTCCCCTTTGTTGAACAGGGGTGTAACATTTGCAATCCTCCAGTCCTCTGGCACCACTCCCACATCTAAGGAGGATTGGAAGATTGTGGCCAGACCCTCTCTAATTTCCACCCTTACTTCCCTCAGTAACCCAGGATCCATCTCATCTGGACTGGGTGACTTTTCTACTTTGAGTACTGCAAACCTTTTAAGTATCTCCTCTTTATCTATTTTTATCCTCTCCAATATCGCTACAATATCAGTCATTAAATGTAGCTGTAGAACCTTCAATGGGGGTTGGCATGCTATTAGAGCCACCTCTAGTGTGTACCGCCACAAAGTAATCACCGAGTGGCTGAAATTCTGCGGCCTGGTTTACTCCCACTATAAATCTGGTGGAAGGACTGGAAATTAGGCAGAGGCCTGGATATGTTAGATCCTGGCCTTCCCTGCCAGTTTTCACAGGGCTTTGTTTGGGATAGAGCCTCTAACTGCCCCAAACAAGGTCACTTGCATCAATAACCTGCATTGCCAGGAGAGGGAACTCCTAGGCTAAGAGTTTCCATCCTGACAATCCACCAGCAGGCTGGTTACACCTGGTGAAAAACAGGCACACCAGCCTACTAGCATATGCACTACCCACCCAAGGGTCCAGGCCTGGGTTGTGGCCTGAACCCCAGGAGATTTAAAAAATGTTATTAAGTATTTTTCAGCCCCCTTATAAAGGGGGGCGGGAGACAGCGTTAATGCACCCCTGGAGCAGGCTGCCTCCCACAATTGGTGAGCATCCACGATGCACCCACCAGTGATATTTTAGTGAGGGATCCTCCCCCAGCCTCGCACACTTCAGTGGGGTCGGCAACAGATGTTCCTCGTGGGCACACCTTGCCACTGATGCCAGGATATTGACCCCATTGGATTTTCGGGGTCTTTGCATTTTTAGTTCATCCTCAGTCTCAATCCTGTTTGCATCTTTATGGGATCTCGAAACTTCTTTGATAACCTTTTGCTGTTATACGGGAGACTTTTTAATCCGTTGTGTGTGACTTCTACAACTACACATTTCTAGTTCTTTCTTTGCCCTTCAAGCCACTTTTTTAAAAAAACATTTTTTGAAGGTTCCTCTATTCTTCCCAGTGATTCCCCTCGCCTTTGTCCCTGCCCGCTTTCTAGAATTTATGTTTCTTACTTGCCTCACTCAATGTCGTCTTATTAATCTGTTTAGGATCATGTTTCCTTAATCTTTCCTTATTAGTCCCTTATCTTGCATGCTTTGTAGTGTATCCTTAAAAGTTTTCTATTTATCATCAGTCTAAGTTTTCTTGTAAGGACTTGCACAACACCAGGTTATAGTCCAACAGTTTTATTTTAAATCACAAGCTTTCGGAGCTTTCCTCCTTCGTTAGGTGACAAAGGAGGAAAGCTCCGAAAGCTTGTGATTTAAAATAAAACTGTTGGACTATAACCTGGTGTTGTGCAAGTCCTTACATTTGTCCACCCTAGTCCATCACCGGCATCTCCACAACACAAGTTTTCGTGAGTATTAGTTGCCAATTGATCGGCTTCTTCCCTCACTGTCTTGAAGTTAGCTCTTTTAAAGATGTAAACTTGGGTATTGATTTGCAGTATCGACTCATCCTAGATCATGGGAGTAATTTGGGCAGATACTATTGTATCTTTAAAGGGGTGATTCGATAAACATTTGAAGCAGAAGAAGATACAGGGCGGCAGGATTCAATTTGGAATGCTCTAGCAAAGTGCTGACACAGACATGCTGGGCCAAATTGCCGCCTTCTGTGCTGTTAGCTTCTGTGGCTGTATGTCAAATGGTGACTTTTGCTGTGGGTGCCCCTATTTCCATTCCCAGTATGCTATTTTGGTCACTTGCCATTATCAGGTCAAACTGTGAGTTACCTCTCATAGTATCCCTACTGGGTCAGAAAGCAGTCTTCAAGTTTACTAGTTCATATTTTGGTCTGCTTGGGCGTTGCCAGTTAAATTAGCTTGGTTGAAATTGCCCACAAGTATGATCTTTCTGTTTGAACATATTTTCTTACCTTTTCATACAGTAACCTACTCTCAATTTTGTTTTGACCCAGTGGTCTAGATCAAACCTTTAGGATTATCTTTGCTCGCTTCATGCTACATAATTCAACTCAAACTATCTTCCTGGGAAGCATATCCTGTACTGATATGTCTATTTCTTTCATCTCCCAGGTGTCACTGACATTTAGAGTTATTCTATGTAGTTTGCCCTTCCTGAACACTCTAAACCCTTGTATGTTGTACTCATCTCCATCAATGGGATTGACAGCAACTGCTACATTAGTTCAGTCATCCTTTGTGAATGCCTCTAGCATTCATACATTTGCTCTTTAATAGGTTAAGCCTGTCTTTCACAGCACATTTTTCCTTAACGGATTTTTCTGCTGTTAATGTCCTTTAATTTCTGTTTGTTTTGTTTCTCTCTTCCCTTATACGAGTTCAAATTCCCCCACTGTCCTCTTTACCCTCTCTGCCAGGACATTGGTACCAATTAAGTTTAGAGAAAGTCCCCACCATCTGAACATTTCCCCCTAACTCTGCATTCAAACTTGTCCCAATGTCCCTTCCGCACCATTTCCCTAGCCACTCATTGATGTATCATTGATGTATCTAGTCTGCTTCTGCCAAATTAGTCCAGTGCATGGAATAATCCTGAGATTACAACCCCTGAAAACTTCAAATTCCTTCTGCAAGACCTCCATTATGCTCTTCTCTATGTCACTGGTTCCAAAAGAACCACAAGTTATGACTGCTTCCCCTCTCTTTCCAAAAAGCCAGACAACCTACACCTTTGGTGCAATACACCAGGAAGAGTCAGCAAATTCAGGAAAAGAAGGGTTTTTTTTAAAGACAAAGAACAAGTCTAAGTTACTATTTTTTTTCTTATGCTTCCCCACGGAAACAGAGGTGAGTCACTCCCTTGTCACTCTCACGCACCTTTTATCAGCCAATTCTGGTCGTTATCATTATTTCCACTGGAATCACGTCAAATTGGTGGAAATAGCCATAAATATTCTACCGATTTGATTAGCATCACTTGTGCAGGGAAATACCAGTGGAAATAAAATCATATTTCCACTGAGGCCACATCACAATGGCAGTGACATCACAGAGCAGCTGTTAAATATCTCCACTAGTGGGGCTGACATAACCCAACGATTTTCAAACTTTCTTTTGTAGGGGATCCCCCTCAATTCTGACAGACAATGTCTGCTATCCAATGGGAAAGAGTGCTATGATTGCCTGAAAAATTTTCATTAATATACAGCAACAGAAACAAGTTAATACCGAAATCTGATGAGCTTAGGAACTCTCCCTAGAATCCCGTTCCAGACCCTCTTTTTAAAATCTATGCCACAACCCCACTGGGTGATATTGATAATGTCATTCTGACAATGTTTCTATTTATACCATAGGCTCGATATAGCAAAATATTCTTTAAAAAAGTATTGGACATTCTACAGGTAAGTTGTCTAAATTCTTTATGATGTCAGCTTTCTTGTCCCCTACTCCAAATTTGCTCCTGAAGATGCTGACTCTTGCTAGGGTGCAGTTCCATGGTCCTCTAGTATCTGACCCAACAGTGGTAGTCTTGTCACTGAGAATCAGTAGGCTATTCGAGCATGGCAGATGTCACAGCTGAGCCCGATTTTGTCCTCACCTGACACTCAACACAGGCACTTTCCAGCTGATGACACTGCACAGTGAGGAATGAGAACTTTTCCACTAGGACACTGTCTTCAATGTTTACCAGTATGAAACACAACTTAAGAGACATAAGGGGATTGAGTGGTGCAGTAGTTATGCATACAGACTGTCATTTCATTTTTGCAAAATGGGTTCAAATTCAGCCCTGACTGATGGAATAAAAAGTCTCCTCTTTCTGCTGGCTAAGAGGAATCTACATGAGATGTGTTTGGGCCTCAACCCAGTTTCTGTGGACAAGTCACTCAGTACAAATTTGCTATCTCATTCAAAGCAGCCATAAGGATGGCTGGTGTTGAGAAATGAAGGAAATAAAGAAAACCAGGCAGAATACAGAGAGTGCAAGGGGAAACTGAAAAAAGGATACAAGGGCAAAGAGTATGAGAAAAGATTAGTGGGTAACATAAAAGGGAACCCAAAAATCTTTTATAAACATATAGAAAGTTAAAGGATAGTTAAAGGAATGGTGGTGCCCATTAGGGATGAAAAAGGAAATCTTCTTGTGGAGGCAGAGGGTATGAGTGAGATAATGAATGAGTACTTTGCATCTGTCTTCACAAAAGAGGATGAAGTTAATGTCACAGTAGGGGAGGGGGGGGGTGTAGAGATATTGAATAGGTTAAAAATAGATAGAAAGGAGGTGGTAAATAGGTTGGCATCACTCAAAGATAACAAGTCACCAGGTACAGATGGGATGCATCCCAGGTTGTTGAGGGAAGAATGGGTGGAGATAGCAGAAGCTCTGACCACAACCTTTCAACCCTCCTTGGATAAGGGAGAGAACTGGAGGATTGCAAATGTTACACCCCTGTTCAAAAAAGGGGATTTTAGTTAGGCATTTGACAAGGTCCCACATGGCAGACTGGTCAGAAAGGTAAAAAGCCCATGGGATACAGGGAAATGTGGCAAATTGGATCCAAAATTGGCTCAGTAACAGGAAACAAAGGGTAAAAGTCGATGGATGTCATTGCGAATGGAAATCTTTTTCCAGTGGTGTGCCACGGGGCTCAGTGTTGGGTCCCTTGCTGTTTGTGGTATATATTAATGATTTGGACTTGAATGTAGGGGGCATGATTGGCAAATTTGCAGATGACACAAAAATTGGCCGTGTAGTTGATAGTGAAGAGGATAGTTGTAGTCTCCAAGAAGGTATCAATGGGTTGGTGGACTGGGCGGAAAAGTGGCAAATGGAGTTCATCCCAGAGAAGTGTGAGGTAATGCACTTAGGGAGGGCAAACAGTAAAAGGGAATATGCAGTAAACGGGAATATATGGAGAGGGGCAGAGGAAGTGAGAGACCTTGGAGTGCATGTGCACAGATCCCTGAAGGTGGCAGTACAGGTAGATAAGGTTGTGACGAAGGCATACAGAATGCTCTCCGTTATTAGCGGAGGTATAAAATACAAAAGCAGGTAAGGTCACAACTGGAGTATTGTGCACAATTCTGGCCATGACATTACAGGAAGGACGTAATTGGTCTGGAGAGAGTGCAGAGAAGATTTATAAGAATGTTGCCGGGGCTTGAAAATTGCAGATACGAGGAGAGATTGGATAGGCTGGGGTTGTTTTCCTTGGAGCAGAGGAGGCTGAGGAGTGACTTGATTGAGGTGTACAACATTATGAGGGGCCTAGATACAGTAGACAGGAAGTACCTGTTTCCCCTAGTGGAGAGTTCAAGAACTAGAGGACGTAGATTTAAGCTGATTGGCGGAAGGATTAGAGGGGACATGAGGAAAAACGTTTTACCCAGAGGGTGGTGGGTGTATGGAATTCGCTGCCTGAATTGGTGGTAGAGGCAGGGACCTTCAACTCTTTTAAAAAGTACCTGGACCTGCACCTAAAGTGCTGTAAGCTGCAGGGCTACGACCGGGTGCTGGAAGGAGGATTAGAATGGGCACCTGGTTGTTCTTCAAGCCAGCACGGACACAATGGGCCAAATGGCCCCCTTCTGTGCTGTATCTTTTCTATGGCTCTATGGATAAACCTGGTAACGACAGGCCAGTCAGTCTAATGTCAGTGGTGGGAAAACTACTAGAGATCATTGTCAAGGACAAAATTAATTCTCACTTGGAGAAGTATGGGTTGATAAGAGACAGCCAGCACGGATTTGTTAAAGCCAAATCGTGTCTGACTAACCTGACTGAGTTCTTTGATGAAATAACAGAGGGGGTTGATGAAGGTAGTGCAATAGGTGCTGTATATATGGACTTTCAAAAGGCAGCAGCTCTGAAGTGCTAGATTGTATAAATGCAGAGATAGAACAAGCATGTAACAAAGGCATAGTGGTCTTAATGGGGGACTTTAACCTTCACATAGATTGGGGAAACCAGACTAGCAACTTCAGAAAGGTAGTGAATTTCTTGAGTGTGTCCAGGATAGTTTTCTACAGCAGTATGTCCTAGAGGCAACAAGAGGGCAAGCCATACTAGATTTAGTAATGAGTAATGGACCAGATTTAGTTAACAGCTTAACTGTGCATGAACATCTATCCAATAGTGAGCATAACATGATCAAGTTCAATGTAGTGTTTGAAAGGGAAAAAAGTGAGTCAGCTGCTAAGATTCTAGACTTGGGTAAGGCCGACTTCAATGCGATGAGACACAGACTGTCCACAGTAAACTGGGCAAATCTGTTAATGGGTAAAACGCCTGATGATCAGTGGGAAATGTTTAAAGAAACATTTAACGAGATATAGAACCTGTTTATACCCCGAGGGGCAAGAACTCTACTTGCCAAAAAAAACAGCCATGGACAACTAAAGAGGTAAGGGACAGTATAAGCCATAAGGAAAGGGCATACAAAAAGGCAAAAAATGGCACAGATCCTGGCGAATGGGAAAGATACAAAGATCAACAAAGGGTCACAAAACAGATAGTAAGAGCTACAAAAAGAGAATATGAAAAAAAAACTTGCAAGGGATATCAAAACCAATACAAAGAACTTTTATAGTTATATTAGGAAAAAGAGGGTGGTCAGGAGCAGTGTTGGCCCCTTAAAAACTGAAAGTGGGGATATTGTCATTGACAATGGGGAAATGGTGGACATGTTGAATAATTACTTTGCATCAGTATTTACAGTAGAAAAAGAGGATAGCATGCCGGAAATCCCAAGAAAACTTATATTGAATCGGGGACAGGGACTCGATAAAATTAACATAAGTAAAGCAACAGTAATGAAGAAAATAATAGCACTAAAGAGTGACAAATCCCCAGGACCAGATGGTTTCCATCCCAGGGTTTTAAAGGAAGTAGGTGAGCACATTGCAGATGCCCTAGCTATAATCTTTCAAAGTTCTCTAGATTCAGGAAATGTCCCTCTAGATTGGAAAATTGCACATGTCACTCCGCTTTTTAAGAAAGGAGAGAGAGGGAAACCAGGGAGTTATAGACCAGTTAGCCTAACATCTGTTGTGGGGAAAATGCTGGAGTCTATAATTAAGGATAGGGTGACTGAACACCTCGAGAATATTCAGTTAATCAGGGAGAGCAAGCATGGATTTGTGAAAGGTAGGTCGTGCCTGACAAATCTGATTGAATTTTTTGAAGAGGTGACTAAAGCAGTGGACAGGGGAATGTCAATGGATGTTATTTATATGGACTTCCAGAAGACATTTGATAAGGTCCCACATAAGAGACTGTTAGCTAAGTTAGAAGCCCGTGGAATCGAGGAAAAAGTACGGACTTGGTTAGAAAGTTGGCTGAGCGATAGGCGACAGAGAGTAGGGATAATGGGTAAGTATTCACATTGGCAGGATGTGACTAGTGGAGTCCCGCAGGGATCTGTCTTGGGGCCTCAATTATTCACAATATTTATTAACGACTTAGATGAAGGCATGGAAAGTCTCATATCTAAGTTTGCCGATGACACAAAGATTGGTGGCAATGTAAGCAGTGTAGATGAAAACATAAAATTACAAAGCGATATTGACAGATTAGGTGAATGGACAAAACTGTGGCAAATGGAATTCAATGTAGACAAATGTGAGGTCATCCACTTTGGATCAAAAAAGGATAGAACAGGATACTTTCTAAATGGTAAAAAGTTAAAAACAGTGGATGACCAAAGGGACTTAGGGGTTCAGGTACATGGATCATTGAAGTGTCATGAACAGGTGCAGAAAATAATCAATAAGGCAAATGGAATGCTGGCCTTTATATCAAGAGGACTGGAGTACAAGGGGGCAGAAGTTATGCTGCAGCTATACAAAACCCTGGTTAGACCGCACCTGGAGTACTGTGAGCAGTTCTGGGCACCGCACCTTCGGAAGGACATATTGGCCTTGGAGGGAATGCAGCATAGATTTACTAGAATGATACCCGGACTTCAAGGGTTAAGTTACAAGGAGAGATTACACAAATTGGGGTTGTATTCTCTCGAGTTTCGAAGGATAAGGGGTAATCTGATCGAAGTTTATAAGATATTAAGGGGAACGGATAGGGTGGATGGAGGGAAACTATTTCCGCTGGTTGGGGATTCTAGGATTAGGGGGCACAGTCTAAAAATTAGAGCCAGACCTTTCAGGAGTGAGATTAGAAAACATTTCTACACGCAAAGGGTGGTAGAAGTTTGAAACTCTCTTCCGCAAACGGCAATTGATACTAGCTCAATTGCTAAATTTAAATGTGTGATAGATAGCTTTTTGGCAACCAAAGGTATTAAGGGATATGGGCCAAAGGCAGGTATATGGAGTTAGATCACAGATCAGCCATGATCTTATCAAATGGCGGAGCAGGCATGAGGGGCTGAATGGCCTACTCCTGTTCCTATGTCCACATAACAGACTTATTCAGAAAATAAAAGCACATGGGATTATAGGGACGGTGATAACTTGGGTACATAATGGGCTAAGGGATACAAGGCAGTGAGTAGTGCCGAACGGATGTTTTTCTGACTGGAGAGAAGTATGCAGTGGGATCCCCCAGGGGTCGGCTTTAAGACCATTGCTTTTCTTGTTAGGTATAAATGACCTGGACTTGGGTATAGGGAGTACAATTTTGAAGTTTGCGGATGATACAAAACTTGGCAACGTCGTAAAAAGTGAGGAGGATAGTAGCAGACCTCAGGAGGACATAGATAGGCTGGTGATATGGGCAGGCGGATGGCAGATGCAATTTTATGTGGATAAGTGTGAAGTGAAGCACTTTGGGAGGAACAACATGGAGAGGCAGTTTAATCTAAATGGTACCATTTTGAGGGGGGTGTAAGAGCAGAGGGACCTGGGGTTACATATTCACAAATCTTTGAAGGTGGCAGTTGATAAGGTGGTTAAGCGTATGGAATACTTGGCTTTGTAAATAGGGGCACTGAATACAAAAACAAGGAAGTCATGCTAAACCTTTACAAATCACTGGTTAGGCCTCAGCTGGACTATTGTGTGCAACTCTGGGCACCACACTTTAGGAAGGATGGCAAGACCTTGGAGAGGGTACAGAGGAGATTTGCCAGGATGTTACCAGGGATGAGGGACTTTAGTTATGTGGAGAAATTGGAGAAGCTGGTATTGTTCTTAGAGCAGAGAAGGATATGGGGAGACCCAGTAAAGTTATTCAAAATTATGAGGGGTTTTGATAGAACAAGTAGGGTGAAACTGTTTCCTCTGGCAAGTGGGTCAGTAACCAGAGGTCATAGATTTAAAATAATTGGCTAAAGAACTAGAGGGGAAATGAGGAGAAATTTTTTCACACAGAGGATTGTTAAGATCTGGAACCCACCACCTAAAAGGGTGGTGGAAGCAGATTCCATAGGAACTTTCAAAAGGCATTTGGACATGTATTTGAAGAGGACTAATTTTCAGGGTTATGAGGAAAAAGCTGGGTGTGGGATTGAATTGGCCAGCTCCTTCAAAGAGCCGGCACAGGCACGGCGGGCCAAATGGTGGTCTGTCCTGTAAGATTCTATAAGAAATGTCACCTAAAGTAGTATGAGGGACTCTTCTACTGTTGGGGTGAAGGTATATTGTTGGGAGAAATGTACTTAACCCATGCTGTAACTTTTTTTTTTACATTCGTTCATGGGATGTGGGCGTCGCTGGCAAGGCCAGCATTTATTGCCCATCCCTAACTGCCCTCGAGAAGGTGGTGGTGAGCCGCCTTCTTGAACTGCTGCAGTCTGTGTGGTGAAGGTTCTCCCACAGTGCTGTTAGGAAGGGAGTTCCAGGATTTTGACCCAGCGACAATGAAGGAACGGCGATATATTTCCAAGTCGGGATGGTGTGTGACTTGGAGGGGAACGTGCAGGTGGTGTTGTTCCCATGTGCCTGCTGCCCTTGTCCTTCTAGGTAGAGGTCACGGGTTTGGGAGGTGCTGTCGAAGAAGCCTTGGCGAGTTGCTGCAGTGCATCCCGTGGATGGTACACAATGCAGCCACAGTGCGCCGGTGATGAAGGGAGTGAATGTTTAGGGTGGTGGATGGGGTGCCAATCAAGCGGGCTGCTTTGTCCTGGATGGTGTCAAGCTTCTTGAGCGTTGTTGGAGCTGCACTCATCCAGGCAAGTGGAGAGTATTTCATCACACTCCTGACTTGTGCCTTGTAGATGGTGAAAAGGCTTTGGGGAGTCAGGAGGTGAGTCACTCGCTGCAGAATACCCAGCCTCTGACCTGCCCTTGTAGCCACAGTATTTATATGGCTGGTCCAGTTAAGTTTCTGGTCAATGGTGACCCCCAGGATGTTGATGGAGAGGGGATTCGGCAATGGTAATGCCGTTGAATGTCAAGGAGAGGTGGTTACATTCTCTCTTGTTGGAGATGGTCATTGCCTGGCACTTGTCTGGCGCAAATGTTACTTGCCACTTTTCAGCCCAAACCTGGATGTTGTCCAGGTCTTGTTGCATGCGGGCACAGACTGCTTCATTATCTGAGGGGTTGCAAATGGAACTGAACAATTATCAGCGAACATCCCCATTTCTGACCTTATGATGGAGGGAAGGTCATTGATGAAGCAGCTGAAGATGGTTGGGCCTAGGACACTGCCCTGAGGAGCTCCTGCAGCAATGTCCTTGGGCTGAGATAATTGGCCTCCAACAACCACAACCATCTTCCATTGTGTTAGGTATGACTCCAGCCACTGGAGAGTTTTCACCCCAAGACTGACCTGAGAGTGCATGATAGGGCAAAGTCATGTGGATAGTCATGCTAAAGCTCATCTTGGAACACTTATTTGGGACATGCTAAATTCAAATTCCATCAAACCCCAGGAATGCTCAATGGGGCACATTCATGGGATCATCTGACCCATGCTATATCTCATCAAGAACTTGATTGGGACAGTGTAGTGGAATATTTGCTATGCAATTTTAAAATTCATTCTCAGGATGTGGCAACACTGTCATTTATTACCCATCCCCCTCATTTTATTCAACTGAGAGTCAACCATTTTGGTGTGAGACTGGATTCACATACAGGCCAGACCAGATAAGGACGGCAGGTTTCCTTCCCTAAAATTGCTGGACTATAACTTGGTGTTGTAAAATTGTTTACAATTCCCTAAAGAACATTAGTGAACCAGTTGGGTTTTTTACGACAATCCAACAACTTTTACTGATACCAGCTTTTTATTTCCATATTTTTAAAATTTTAACTGAATTTAATATCTCAAACTGCCATGGTGATATTTGAACTCATGTTCTCTGAATTATTAGTCCAGGCCTCTGGATTACTAGTTCAGTAACATAACTACTACCCTACCAAACTCATGTTATACCTGACCTGCCAGTACTTGACATTGAGTGCAATAAGACAAAAGTGTTTTATTCCCCAACGGTGATGTCTCAGCTTGATGAGCACAAAAAACAATTCATCAAAAGTAATATATTTCTATTGCTTTCTTTATGATATAAACAGGTTAGATAGCAGGAAAAGGGAAGGATACCAAACTAATTCCATTTTTAAAGCACCTTCATCATTGTAACAGAGTGAGAGAGGGACAATATGTAAGCCATAGGATGTTGAGAGCTCTGTATCCAAGATAAGGCTACAACTTTAAGAAGTTATATAAAAGGCAGTAGAACTTTAAGAAATCGTTGACCTTAATTGCCTTTAATGACTCCCAGCCTGTAAGAATAAACGACTGGGATAATGGCTCAGTTGGGGAGAGGAATTTGGAGAAGAAGTCGGCTGGAAAGTAACTGGTCACTGTCTTGTTCATCACTGCAAGTAAAGATGTCGTGTGGGTGAATAAATCTCACTTGTTCTCGGATCTAGTCTGCATGCCTAGTTGACCATTGGGTCCTGGGCCTGCATCAGCTTGTTACAATCACTCACTGGAGAATTTGAGTCTTGGGTTAAGAAGGGGTAGGTTTTTGTCTTCACTATCTGGGCGGTAATCTGGTGGAGCAGATTGCATGATCTTTATAGAACCCGTCCAATTTTTATTTCATTAAAATCAATGGAATGAAAATCAGGTGGGTTCTATAAAGAGCCAGTGATCTATCCTGCCGCTCAGACGATGAACATTTCAGGGTAGATTTTCATCTTCATCAAATACAAGATAAACCACATGTCCCATTGCTGCCCTCTCATCTCCAGCCTCCAATCTCTCCCCATCCTTAAACTCTTCCCTCTCATTCTTCTGAAGCTACAAAAGTACACACTCTTTACACAATATTCCTCCTCACTGTTATTTATTGTAAACAATTTTACAACACCAAGTTATAGTCCAGCAATTTTATTTTAAATTCACAAGCTTTCGGAGGCTTCCTCCTTCGTCAGGTGAACGATATGAAAATGTCACATCGTTCACCTGACGAAGGAGGAAGCCTCTGAAAGCTTGTGAATTTAAAATAAAATTGCTGGACTATAACTTGGTGTTGTAAAATTGTTTACAATTGTCAACCCCAGTCCATCACCGGCATCTCCACATCATGACTATTATTTATCACACTGTCTCCTATTCCAATCTATTCTTTCCCAGGATTTCAAAACTCCCTCAGTCTTTCCTCCTATAATCTATAGCCTTTAAAATCCAAGCATCACCTAATCATTACTTTCTGATTTACTTTATCTCTTTTACTCTTTTTGTCTCAGTGGATCCCTTCACTTAACAAAAAATCTTTATCCTGTAGTAGGATGTTGACTGATTCAAATGCAAGTGCATTTATTACAATTCTGTAGGCTTTGCCAGTAAACTTGTTTTCATGGAGAATACTACACTTTAAAATAACAAAAAAATAAAATTCTCCAAATTATATTATGCATCAGAGACAATATTGTTGCTCACACCCCAGTTCCAGAAACAAAATGCAACAACTGACTGCAAAAGATGGAACAACTAGTTTAAAATATAGTATTCTACTGCAGTGTAACAAAAAGTGTGACTACCATAGTGCAAGCAACTTACTGTTTCTAAGAGGGATTTCCGTTCCGCGTCCAATGTCCGTACACGATTGCGTAGCGCCAGGATTTCTTTATCCAGCTTGTTGTTCTGTTCTTTGGCTTTATCTAGTTCCATGAAGTCTGTGAAAAAAACAAGGAGATTTGAATCTTTTGCAGGCAAATCCTTCTCGTTTACAGACAATTCATCCTCGTTCACAGGCAATTCATCCTCGTTCACAGGCAATTCCTCCAATTTTATATCTGGAGTGTCCATGATTCAGCTTGGAGTTGCACGTTGCCCCAAAATATATACATTAGTGCGTCAAGGAAAAATCAGAATATTTTGGGGCAACCTTTTGATCATTATTAGCCTGATGATTGTCTTCAGCCAAATGGCCGAGGGCAGTGGGGAGTCAACACTCAACAAGCTGCTGGATAAAAAGCCCCTGCTGCTTTAAATTAACACAGCCAACATACAGTTGTGAGGTCATGCTTTATGATGCAAAAGTGTTCTTTCTCCTTTTTCTGAAGACTGGTTACCTTTCAGGTTGGGTCCTCCAAACACAGGAGTTTGTTCAATCATGGGCCCATACATGTTTCTGCATATATAGTTTATGGGCACTTCCCAAATGGAGAGATTTATCATGTGAAGCCATGAGATAACTACTTCCGCAACAGGGTTTAAAAATTGCATGGTCCTCTTACCAACCTGACTTGATGATGGATAGTAAACTCCATGTGGCCACATAGTTGTATTGTCAACAAAACCAATGAGGTAGGCCTCACTTTAGGGACTTATAACTTTCTTCCCCGAACAATTTCTCCTCTCCTCAATGCGTTGTGTCTTGTTGGGCTAGAGTTCCATAAACACTGGCATCCCTCCAGTATCTCACCCAATGGTCCTTCTACATGCGGGAGCCTAGACATTGAGTGTAACGAGGATACCCGACAGGAGGGTATCACAGCCAATGTTCAGAGTCAATGTCCATATGTACCCACTTTCCAGCAGGAGTCACTGAATAGCGATCAGGAATGGGAACTCTGGCTGATTTTTCTCCCCCCTCCCTAACTCAAAGGATGTAAGGCCAACTGTAGAGTCCCCACTATTGCCCCAGCTGCATATTTTTACATATGTGAAAAAATATTAGGAGTGATACTTTATACCATCATACCTGGACTGATCGCTGATTATTACATTTTCACATTAGAGTCCATTGCACATTAGTAGATAGATAGATTGAATCAATTGATCTGACTGGGGGAGAATGAGAAAGGGAAATTATGCATCATCATTCCTAAAATGAGCCGAGGGTTGAAAACAAGACAACATGGGAGTTCTCTTTACACAATGGACAAAGATTGAGGTAAACTGCTTTTGAATACTTTATAAAACGAATAATTCTAGTGTCTTGATGTGTTTACACTGCTTTATGATGTCATGGAGCTGAACAGGTCTACATAATTGTAAAGACCATTCCATGTCGCATTACAGAGCTGCATCCTTGCCAGTCACAACATATGACAAGTAGCCTCTGTGGGGGAGGAGTCGTCGTCGAAATTTTACAGAAATGTCTCTTGGCTTATGGGAACATCCCAAATGGAGAGATTTATCACATGAAGCTAAATACCCCTGTAGCAGGTTGTAGTGTAAAATATAACATTTTATTCGCATTTTCACAGCCTGATAAAAGTTGAAACTAGATTGTGATTTCACCCTCATTGTGAGGTCAGAACTGTAGAAATGACTTTATATAAAATAGGTTTATTTTTTAAATAAGGCTCATGAGTACAAGGACCACAGAGTGACACAGCAAACTACAACTCGAACACATTATACCACTACCACTAATGCCAGGATGAAGGTCTGGCCCTGTGGTTACCTGAACAGTAAGTTATCAATCTTGCCATACTGTTATAGAAAGACATTCAACAGGCAGGCACCACCCCAGATAGAGGGATGGGGCATGATTTCTCCCTTTCCTTCGTCCTCACGTCTCACAATTATCACATCCTTGGAATGATACCCCGTCCTTTTCGAAGGAGGTAATGCAACGTAAACAATGCTTTTTTAGCAAGATCTTGCATTTTAAAAATTACAAACAACCCCAGGGTTTCCCCCTTCCCTAGTATTGAACCCACATCTTTCTCTAGCTTCTCTCCCATGTCCCCTCATACCCTCTCCGAGCTCATCTTGCCCATGAGACCCACTTCCTGCTCTCTCAATGCCGTTCCCACTAAACTGCTCATCACCCAACTTCCGTTCCTGGCCCTCATGCTAGCTAACATTATAAATGCTTCTCTCTCCTCAGGTACTGTCCCCCTCCCTTTCAAAACCACTGTCATCACCCCCTCCTCAAAAAACCTACCCTCAACCCCTCTGTCCTTGCAAACTACCATCACATGTCCAACCACCCTTTCCTCTCCAAAGTCCTTCAACATGTTGTCTCCTTCCACATCCGTGTTCAGCTTTCCCGCAACCCCATGTTTGAATCTTTTCAATCAGGTTTCCGCCCTCGCAACAACACTGACGCAGCCCCAATCAAGATCACGAATGACATCTTCTGTGATTGTGATGCATGATCTCGTCTCGTCCGTCTCAACTTCTATGCAGCCTTTGAAATGGTCGACCACACCATCCTCCTCCAACACCTCTTCTCCGTTGTCCAGCTCAGTGAGACTGCCCTTGCTTGCTTCTACTCTTAGCTATCCAATTTTAGCCATAGCATCTCCTGCAATGGCTTCTCTTCCCACCTTGCACCTCTGGAGTGCCCCGAGGATCCACCTTTGGCCTCACATTCCTCATATCACATTCTGCCCCTCGGCAACATTATCTGAAGACATGGGGTCAGCTTTCACATGTACGCTCACTCAGCTCTATCTCTTTACCACCTCTCTAGACCCTTCCACTGCTTCTGTTATGTCAGACTTTACATCCAATCTTGGATGAGCTGCAGTTTCCTCCAGTTGAACATTGGGAAGACTGAAGCCATTGTTTTTGGCCCCTGCCACAAACATCAGCCCTACAACTCAGAACTTTGCATCCCCGACTCCCATCGCCCCATAATTGGCGGCCGTGTGGGCTTAAGCTCTAGGATTCCTTTCCTAAACATCTCCACCACTTGCTCTTCTAACGCCCTCCTTAAAACCTACCTCTTTAACCAAGCTTTTAGTCACCCCTCTTAATATCTCAATTTTTGGCTCGGTGTCAATTTTTGTCTGGTTAGGCTTCTGTGAAGAATCTTGGAATGTTTCTCCAAGTTAAAGGCGCTATATAAATTTATGTTGTTGTTATTCCAAGCTTCAGGGCAGGGAGAGGAAAGAAGTACACTCACATATTCTCTGCTGCCCTGCTAGCTCCCCACCAGGATGCTTGAACCCAGATGTGCAACAACCTTTATAGCTCCAAAAGACACCCTGCTTTTCTCTGCGGGAAGGTAGATCACCTTACATAGGAAGATATAGGACCGGAAAAGACCATTGCAGCCCATCATTTAAGTGTCAGCTTAGCTCATTTGGTAACACTCTCCCTCTAAGTCAGATGGTTTTGGGTTCAAACCCCATTCCAGGATTTGGACACAGTCAGAGTTCTCATTTCAGTGCAGCACTGAAGGAGTGCTGCATTGATGGAGGTGCCACCTTTTGGATGAGACATTAAAAGGTGGATGTTAAAGATCCCATGGCACTTTTGAAAGAAGAGCAGGGAGTTTCATCAGCTGTCCTGGCCAATATTCACTCCTCAAATAAGACCACCAAAAAAAATTAACTCCTGGACATTTATCTAAATGCTGCTTGTGAGATCTTGCTGTGTGCAAATTGGCTGCCACATTCACTACATAATGACAGTGACTGCACTTCAAAATTTTTGTTAAACATCTTCAGATGCTTCTCAGGAACATGTTAAGGTGCTATATAAATGCAAGAATTTATTCTCTTTCCTTGTATCTGACCAGTCCCAAAGTTCAAAGAATAACATACAATACATAGTTTCTTATAATTGCTGAAGTGCTCCTACTGCCAAAGAACTTGTCAACACAATCCTCCTCTATTGTTTATCTGGTAGTCTGCTCCGCACATTCAGTACCTGCTGTGAAAAGTTAAATCTAAACTCACTGGTTAGTTTGTGATTATGGCAAACAATTTATTAGGGTGCATTTGATCTACTATACTTTAGGAGCTGGCCAGCCTTTATTGCCCATTCCTGGAATAAATTGAAGGAGCTTTTTAAAGGGCTTCATTGACTCCTGGTTCCACACCTCATTGTAAGAGAGCACTAACAGCCTAATGGGGAGGTCTGACAGGAGAACTAAGATCTTTAAACATGACTTGCCAGTGAAGTTGGAAGCATTGTGAGGCATACTGAACTCTGGCCTGGGTCAACACTGCAGAAGTGATCCTGCCCTCTGCAACTCATGGAAAGTGCAATGCCCCTCCAAGGGCCATAGTCAGAAAAACTATAGAAGCAAAGAAAGATGATGCCAGTACCCTGGCTTTAGAAGGCTATGGGACTGCTCCAGTACTGTGTAGTAGTTGAGGTGCCAATAGCAAAGCCTTGGGTCAAATGGCTACTTCTGCCCTGTCTTGAACATATGCTATGGGCATCTTATGTTGTCAAATTATTGCAAACCTTAGGGGGAAAGGTAATGAATGGGATAGGGATAACATAAGTTTGAAGTAGAGATTGCAATTCCACTACATTGGAAACTACTAGTAACCCAAATAGGAGAAGGGAGGGCTCATTAGTGTCATGTATCTAGCCACCATCTTAAAGAGAGGACATGAAACTGACTGCCACTGACCTGTGAACAACTGACGAATGATCATGAAGCAGGACGGCCAGTAGCAATTGAGAAGGCAACAACTAAGATCATTCAGATTGCTGAAGCAGAACAAAGATGTGAGGTAGCAAGCAATCCACAAAAAAGTGGGGGAGGGGTTAGGAATTAACCTAAATGGCTGCCTGCGTGAGGCTAGTATTGCATAACACATCAATTTTAGAGCCAGCCGGTATAAATATTACTGAAAATGAATGCGGCCACATGAGCTGGAAAGTGGGAGTTACACATATCGCTCTCTATCAGCTTAGACACCTCTTCCTTGAGTGTTTTGATCTCATGACAAGCAGTCTGAAGAGCTGGGTCTGAATGACAGAGAAGATACAGCCAGATGTTTTAAAAACACACAATGTATGCAACTGGGTTGGGAAAATTCTGACTGGGAAATAGCCCGAGATAGCTGGAGATGATTCTTGTTCTTTTTCTTCCCTCCTCTCCTGAAGATGTCAATATTAATGCAAGATTCCATCACCCTTCAATGCCTCACCCAGGTGCTCATACTTTGTGTGTGAGCCCAGACAGTGGGTGTCAGCAAGCTATTGACAATGGAAAGGCATCAGAGCCAAGCTGATCCTGTTCTCACCTGATGTCCACGGACATGCACTTTCCAGCAAGAGGTCACTACACATACCTTCCCCTCCCTATCCCAGAGTCACAGAGACCAACTGTGCCTCTAGGATGTAGACATGGATCTTCTGGTCTGTATGGCTCAATTAGCTGTTGACTTTACCAACTGATCCATCAAAGGAGCTGAAGAAGAAACATGGTCAAGTTATAGTAATACCCTACCCTAGCACTCTTCCCATAAAACTCAGTTTGACAAATATGGGAATATCACATTATAGAGATTGTGTTCTTTATACTGTAGAATCAAGGAAGCTATAATACACATTGTTTATATGGGGTTACTATATCAGAAAAGGTTCTAACGGAAGACTGCCAGGCTGGAACTAGATTGGATTTATCTCTACAGTCTGGAGCAGTAAAATAGACACAACGATACTCAAAAGTGCTGCTTTTCCCAGGATTAACATTCACAGTAAACACGGAGGCCAAATATCAGTTTGGCAATTACATTTCAGTCTTAGGTTCCCTTTTTTATTGTCCATACCCTAAAAGCATGTGGTCAGTGTGAAGCAGTTATTAATAAAGTCCCAGCCAAAGCTGAAAGTTCCATCCAGTGTTTCTGTCCCTTGAACCTCTTATCCATGTAGGAACCTAATTAATCTAAATTGCTTCTTGGAAACTGACTTTTCTCTTTCAGTAGTTTCAGTCTAACTGGTTCCTTCTTTCAAAAGAATCTTCAAGTTGGCTCTTTGATTTAGACAAAACGCCCCTTTTTTATAGCTCAGAAAGTAAAAAGATTATCGATACATCCTGGATTTTGAATATCTGACCATTCATATTTAACAGGAACTGTTGTCGTATACAAATTAAACCAATGACATAGCATTCTTTAGTTTTGAATTATTCTTCTATCCAGCCTGTAACCGACAAAACGTAAAACTAACAAAATAAGCTTGGTACAGGAATTTGAGCTGCGGCCAGTTACTAAACTGTTTATGTAATGTGACTGGATTTAAAGCTACAGCCACTAAATCAAAACTAGACAAAAATACCTAATTTTTGTCACACTAGCATTACCGAACAGAGGAAAATATACCCACAGGTGTGGCTACTGGAAGTAGGGAAAGGTTTTGGTATAAACATAAGAACATAAGAAATAGGAGTAGGAGTAGGCTGTACGGCCCTTCGAGCCTGCTCCGCCATTCAATCAGATCATGGCTGATCTTCAACCTCAACTCCACTTTACTGCCCGATCTCCACAGCCCCTGATTTCCCTAGAGTCCAAAAATCTATCTATCTCAGCCCTGAATATACTCAACGACTCAGCATCCACAACCCTCTGGGGTAGAGAATTCCAAAGATTCACAACCCTGAGTGAAGAAATTCCTCCTCATCTCAGTCTTAAATGGTTGACCCCTTATCCTGCGACATAACATTTCATCAGGAAAGTTTGGTGCGATCATCAGTGTGCTTTTTTTTAACCTGATGATTTTTTGACAATTCTCCAAGATACCATGGAGGAGAAAGATCTGAGAGCAGTAGTTTAACTCTCACTCACCATTGTTGCTGTGCACTTTCTTCTCCATGTCCAGTTCATCTGTTAGTCGACGGATCTCCTCATGTGCCATCTGTAACCGCCGTGCTGCCTCATCCAGGTCTCGCTCTGCTCGATCTCGTAGCTTCCTCTCTTTCTCCAGATCCTCTTCATGAGTCTGTAGTGTTAACCAGAGCGAAGTGTCAAAAATGAACAGCTGAAATGCATAAGGACCCCATGGATTGTTGATAAGAGGGATCAAAACAGAGTGAGAGGCAAGGTGCAGAGAAAACCTGAGAAACTTCACTGAGTACCAAATATCAGTAGCAGTCTGACACCAAAGTACTGAACCTACATTTTGCAGTTTGAACTTCTGCCATATAGAACCAGGTCAGTTACTATTAAATCTGATGTATTTTCTGTTGACAAACTTTGTGCTCAATCTGAGAGATGTTTGTGCTAGGGTACCAAACACATTCCTATTTAGGGCACCTAGTGTTAGCATCCAGAGTTTCCAGGTCAGATACAGGAGCTAGATGCAGAGTAAAGCTCCTTCTACTCTGCCCCATTCAGGCAAGATTCCCACTTCTGATCACTATCCAATGACCCCTGCCGGAAAATATGGGAATGCGGACGTTGGTGAGGATTGGCTTGGGAGTCAGCTAGGATGTCATTTCCATGGTGAAATACTCTCTACTGACAATCACTGTGTAGACACGCAAATGGAAAATGGCCATTCGTATCTTATGATGGAACTGCGCTCCAGAAAGCCTCCGGGAGGCGAGGGGAGAAAATTGGAAAAAAAAACAAGAATCATGGAGGAAAATTCCATGGACATTCTGGGCCATAAATTGGTAGAACATGTGTTCACATAGTAAATTTTGAATCTCAGCCATGCTATCATAGGGAGATGGATAATTTATTAACAAACAGGAAACATTTGCCATGCAAGTCAAACATACAGAACAACAGAATTTGTTCCTTTTTGCCCCTACTCTGTTCCTTTGTTGCATGTTCCCCATGAGCTCAATTTAACCAGGTAAAGTATGCATGTAACATTTGTAGGACGAGCACATGCAGTAAATGGTACCTTAGAACCTAGATACTTTCATTATTGGTCATGTTGCATGAAGCAGCACATTAGAATCGGCATTTATCCCATCTCCAATTGGTCAGTACTGGTGTTAAACTGGCACTTTTGGTCTGTTAGGGAATGAGGAGGGAAGAGGGAGTTAAAAGGAAGTGAGTAATTCCATACATGCAGAATCTGGTTACTGCAGAAGACATGCTAGGACCTGATAAGTGACGTAGGTACAGTTGGAGTTCCAGGATAGCCTGAGTCTCAGACAGAGCAAGGCAGTTCAAAGATCCACACAGTGTCCCATAAAACAATATTATTACATGGGACACACATGCAATTTGTGTGCAAATTCCAACAAGATCACAAGATGGCTTCAGACAAAGGCAGCCCTTTGTGCCATTTGATCTCACCCTTCTCGAATACCAACCCTACAATCTTCCCATTACAATATCGAGCTGTTTCTTAAATTAGGCTAATGTCCTAGCCTCAAACATCCTTTCCAATAATTCCAGCTGTTGATCTCCCATGTGTAGAAAAAATGCTTTCTGACATGTCTCCTTCACAACTGATTAAATATATAAAATGCAACAAAATTGATAGAATAAGATTGGGTTATAGCAGGAAAGTGGACATGAAAGAAATCTACAACAGAAATGTCTCTCAGCCTTCACCAAACTACAGACTTCCCCAAAGGCTCAGTTGATAAAGGCACTTGCAGTTTGGAATAAAGCCATACAGACTAGAAAGGTTCTATGTTTGATCCCTGATTCATGCTGAGTTGACTGATCCCAGCTAGGGTGGCGAGGGGGTGGGAGTGCCATAATTGGATTCATTATCTATAGGCTAGAGACGGCAGGTGGGGGAGAAAAATATCAACTAGGATTCTTTCTGTTGCTCGTTACTCAGTGGCTCATACTGGAAATTTTGTGTATATGGGTGTTATCAAAGGATAGGATAGGGTTTGACTGTGATGACCTCCACAGTTAAATAACCTGCCAATGCTCTCTGTCTAGGCTCACTCATGCAGAATGGCCACTTGGGAGAGATACTAGTGAGTGGTTTGTGCAAGTATGCAATGCACCCAAGTATGGAGTCAACTTGGGAGAGGAGGGAGAAAAAGGAAGACAACATACAGGTAGAAGTGACTAAAAGCCCAACATTTGGCATCTGTGAGCAACACAGTGGTGCAGCACATTGGAGCACCAACAGGTAACACCAGAGTGAGAGGACAGGTTCATTTCCCTTTCCTTTTCAGCCAGCATTCAGAAGAGACTTTCATCCCATCACTCTGATCTGCATTTGAACCCAAGTCTCAGAGGTGAAAGGGCAGTGCACGAACTCACTGCATTCTACATCAAAATATTTCTATTTCTAAATTTCACCTTTGAAACAACAACTTACATGTATATAGCACTTTTCACATCAAAAAACACCCCAGGCACTTCACAGATACATGAGAAAAGATTAGATGGGGTGACCAAAAACTTGGTCAGAGGTGGGTTTAAGGAGGCTGTTAAAATGAGGAGAGGGAGGCAGAGAGGTGAAAGGGTTTAAGGAGGAAATTGCAGAGTGGGACCTATGTGGTCGAAGGCACAGCCACCAGCCATGGGGTGAGGGAGAGGGGATGCACTAGAGACCGGAGTCAGAGAAGCGGGAAGTTTGTAAGGGGAGGTTTGGGCTAGAGGGTGTTATAGAGAAAAAGATCTGTCCGGCAATTTTGAGAATTTTAAATATGGGACCAGGAGCCAAAGTAGATAAACTAGGATAGGGTGATGAGTGACTGGAACAGGTGTGGGATAGGATATGGGCAGCAGAGTTTTGGATGAGCTGGTTTACGGAGGATGAAAGGTCAGCACATGGAAAGACACAGCCAAAAATAAACAAGAGCCAGCGGCACTAGCACACCAATATACAAACAGCTATCACTCTTTGCAGCATGTTGCTGGTATAGAAAGCCTGCCGTGTTTTCCTAGTTACTTCAAAGTAATTCACTTTGAGATACTTGGCAGCAAGCAAAGTGCCATATAACTGCAAGTCTTTCTTTTTTTCTTTCAGACACTGGAATTTAAAAGTGGGAAAAATTTGATTAGTGCAACGAGAATATTTTAGTTGCAGTAGCTGTACGTGTGCGTTTTTCTGCCTTGCTCTGTGCAGACATAGCCAGTACATTATAGGTACAGACTGGCCGTGGGCAGAGAGTAGGTGAGACATACGGCTATGCCTTTGGAGACGCTGTGCGCCTGCTGACGGACCCCAAACAGCTTCTTCCATGGACTCGAAGGTTGAGATAAAGGATCCTTTTGAAAGAATAAGGTAAAAAGTTGCAATTAAAAGTGAAAAATTGACGAAATTGCAACTAATAATGATGAAACAACAGACACAGTATTAAAGATAAAACTAAAGCTATGTTTTAAGCTCAACTTAAGAGCCAATTAACCCTTTTGCAGTGAATCGCTCTCTTCTAATGACCTTTTAAGTTGTAGCTTGCTGCACCTCTAGCGATGTGACCCCAAACTGTCTCCCTGCAGCTCTCACCTGTATTTGCATTTGAAGTCTGCTGCCAGTTTCCTGCAGGCCGAGGGATAATTCCGATGGCAGATCCAGAGATCCACGATCCTGGTGTCTCCATTTTTGCCAAACATGATCAACTGCACGAGGCCCACGCATTGAGAGTCAACAACCCAGCGGTACTTTAAAGTGCCTTAAAGCTCATTTAATGACTCTATCTTCTGAGTTTGTTACGATGTGTCTGAATTTTTACTTTTTTTCTCCCCCACTAATTTTCATCACCTTTTCTCTCCTTAAGGCATTGACTCCTGCTGGAGGACATGGATCGCAGCTGCCCTTTTTCCTACCCCATTCAATTGGCCATTCTTCATGCATGAACCCTAACAGCGAAGCTCAGACTTTACGCCTACCCCTCTCCTGGATGATTTCTTGGCGGATCTGGGGCAGGTGGAGGCAGAAAGCAACTTGGGGCACCTCTCCGCTGTTTTCTGGTGCCTGGTCTGTGTTCAACCTGCATTGAATGTGGGAAATATGGCCCGCCCATTAGGCCCTAGTATCTAATGTTCAGAAATCAGTAGTGGGAGCCCCAAGAAGAGGGACCTGCAGAAGTGCTCTCAGTGAAACCAAAAATATTCGGGCAGAATTTTTTCCCCCCAATCAGGCAGCTCACTGGACACCTCCTTTTCCTGCTGTCACTGCAAGTTTCCCCCCCATGACCTTTCTCGACCTAGAAATATAACTGGGGTCAGGGGGCATCTTGGGTGGTCCTTGGAGATGCGCCCCAATCAAGAGGTGAAAAACCTTGGGCTGAGTGTCGACAGGATATTCAAGTAATTATTACAGAAACATGGCTTAAAAAGGAACAGGACTGGCAGCTCAACGTCCATGGTTACAGGGTTTTCCGATGCAATAGAGAGGGGGATAAAAAAGATGGGGAGGTGGTAATTTTGTTTAAGGAAACAATTACAGTTGTGAGGAGGGATGATATTTTAGAAGGAGCATCAAATGAGGCCTTATGGGTTGAGCTAAAGAACAAAAAAGGGGCAGTCACACTAATGGGAGTGTACTATAGACCCCCAAACAGTCAGAGGAAGATAGAGGGGCAAATTTCTGAGAAGTGCAAAAACAATAGGGCAGTAATAGTAGGGGATTTCATCTACCCTAATATTTACCGGGATACAAACAGTGTGAACGGTATAGAGGGCGCAGGATTCTTAAATTGCATACAGGAGAATTTTTTTAGCCAGTATATAGCAAGCCCAATGAGATGGGGGGCAGTTCTGGATTTAGTTCTAGGAAATGAAGAGGGGCAGTTGGAAGAAGTAGCAGTGAGAAAGCATTTTGGTGGTAGTGATCATAATACAGTTAGTTTTAGCATAATTATGGAAAAGGACAAAGACAGGGCAGGAGTTAAAGTTTTCAATTGGGGAAAATAAGTGATTTAGCAGAAGTAAACTGGAAACAGCTACTTGAAGGTAAATCAGTGTCAGAGCAGTGGGAGACATTCAAAGGGGTGATTGAAGGGGTTCAGGGTAAACATGTTCCCACAAAGAAAAAGGGAAGGGCTGCCAAATCTAGAGCCCCCTGGATGTCAAGAAGCATTCAGGGTAAGATAAGGCTGAAAAAGAAAGCCTATGATAGACACCAGGAACTCAATACTACGGAAAGCTTAGAAGAGTATACAAAGTGCAGGGGTGAAGTTAAAAAGGAAATTAGGAAAGCAAAGAGAGGGCATGTAAACTATGTGTGGAGGCGGAAGATGTGGGTATGGTTCTTAATGAATAGTTTGCATCTGTCTTCACAAAGGACAGGGATGATACAGGGATTGAAGTTAAGGAGGAGGAGTGTGAAATATTGAATGGGATAAAGATAGTGAGAGAGGAAGTAGTAAGGGGATTAGCATCTTTGAAAGTGGATAAATCACCAGGGCCGGATGAAATGTATCCCAAGCCGTTAAAAGAAACCAGGGAGGAAATAGCGGAGGCTTTAACAATCATTTTCCAAACTTCACTGGATACAGGCGTCGTGCTGGAGGATCGGAGGACTGCTAACGTTGTATCGTTGTTTAAAAAGGGAGCGAAGGATAGACCGAGTAATTACAGGCCAGACAGTCTAACCTCCTTGGTGGGCAAATTATTGGAATCAATTCCGAGGGACAGGATAAACTGTCACTTAGAAAGGCACAGACTAATCAAGGTCAGTCAGCACAAATTTGTTAAGAGGAGGTCGTGTCTCACTAACTTGATTGAATTTTGAGGAGGTGACAAGGAGGATCGATGAGGGTAGCACAATTGATGTAGTCTACAAGGATTTTAGCAAAGCTTTTGACAAGGTCCCACATGCAGATTGGTCAAAAAAGTAAAGGCCCATGGGATCCAAGGGAATGTGGCAAATTGGATCCAAAATTGGCTCAGTGGCAGGAAGCAAAGGGTAATGGTTGACGGGTGTTTTTGCGACTGGAAGGCTGTTTCCAGTGGGGGGGGCCGCAGGGCTCGGTACTAGTTCCTTTGCTTTTTGTGGTATACATTAACGATTTGGTCTTAAACATAGGGGGCATGATTAAGAAATTTGTGGATGATACAAAGATAGGCCATGTGGTTGATAGTGAGGAAGAAAGCTGTAGACTGCAGGAAGATATCAATGGACTGGTCAGATGAGCAGAAAAGTAGCAAATGGAGTTCAATCTGGAGAAGTGTGAGGTAATGCATTTGGGGAGAGCAAACAAGGCAAGGGAATACACAATAAATGGGGGGATACTGAGAGGTGTAGAGGAAGTAAGGGACCTTGGAGTGTATGTCCACAGATCCCTGAAGGTAGCAGGACAGGTAGATAAGGTGGTTAAGAAGGCATATGGAATGCTTTCCTTTATTAGCTGAGGCATAGAATATAAAAGCAGGGATGTTATGCTGGAACTGTATAAAACACTAGTTAGGCAACAGCTTGAGTACTGCGCACAGTTCTGGTCACCACATTACAGGAAGGATGTAATTGCACTAGAGAGGGTGCAGAGGAGATTTACGAGGATGTTGCCAGGACTGGAGAATTTTAATTATGATGACAGATTGGATAGGCTGGGGTTGTTTTTCTTGGAACAGAGGCGGCTGAGGGGTGATTTGATTGAGGTGTACAAAATTATGAGGGGCCTAGATAGAGTGGATAGGAAGGACCTATTTCCCTTAGCGGAAGCGTCAATAACCAGGGGCATAAATTTAAAGTGATTGGGAGAAGGATTAGAGCGGAAATGAGGAAATATTTTTTCACCCAGAGGGTGGTGGGGGTCTGGAACTCACTGCCTGAGAGGGTGGTAGAGGCAAAAACCCTCAACTCATTTAAAAAATACCTGGACGTGCACCTGAAGAGCCGTGACCTGCAGGGCTACGGACTAAACGCGGGAAAGTGGGGTTAGGCTGGGTGGCTCGTTTCTCAGCCGGCGCGGACATGATGGGCCGCATGGTCTCCTCCTGAGCCTTCAATTTTCTATGATTCTATGATTCAACAAGAGGACATCACCTGACGTACACACGCGCATACTTTAGAGCAAGAGTTACTTGATAGTGTCAAACGTGGGAATCAAGGCTGAATTGTTTCCCTCCCTGACCCAGGGGGCCGAGCCCAATTTAATTGTCCTTCCTGCCAGTTGAGATCAGCTAATTCTGCATAGAACAGGACTTGAGTCTGTGGTCTCCTGATCTGTACGGCTCAGTTAAGCGCTGGCTTTACCAACTGAGCTACCAGAAAGCTTACTTTAACTCATTTAATGCTGAGGTGTTGTATAAACATTATGCTGGCTTTGACCGTGGCATCTAAAAATGGTTGAACCTGTATAACCACTTAACAGTCACACAAGATTTCTGTGTAAAATGTTACTAAAATGGAAGTTACAATAAGAGAGAACAGAGGGCAATGCTTTGTGAATGCTTGGTTAAAAAAAAATTAACACCACCACTACTTGGAGATGCCACAACTATCATCAAGATGGGGCCTCCAACAATAAGAAGCTTTGGCTTCCTAATTGGACTTGGTTTAGAGGCCAGAATGTTGGGGAAGAGGTGGCGGCAATGGCTTAAAGAACAATAAACTAAGGTGGGCACACACCTTTGTCTGATCTTACCATATCCTTCAATCCCTTCTCTGTCCAGAAACTCATTCAGTTACCTCTTGAACTCATTATACTGTCCACTTCAATGCCTTTCCTAGTAGTTAGTTCGACAACTCTATTTCTCCTTGGGTAAAAAGTTCTGCCTACCTTCATGATTTTTAATTTCTGCCTCTGCCACCAAAATTTGCCTCAACCAACTATGTCAATTCCCTTCATAATCTTGAAAAGTCACCTTGAAGTTATTTTTATTTAATTTTCTTATGTTAGTAATGTGCACTTTCGTTTATAAGTGTACAACCTTTTCATTCCATTTCGCACTGGGCCAACAGAAAATCTTCAATTTGGTTTTATAGATGTCATTAACTTTTTGCAGTACCTGGTTTGTGCCCCTATGTGGCGGTATAACTTATTTTGGAGTGTGTTGCAAAAGGCTGCTCCAGCACCAGTTATTGTACTATACTCAGTGCCAGGAAGTGGCTGGAATGGGCACTAGAGCAAAAATGTTTCAGTAGAGAAGTTACCTCTCATCAGTGGCAAGAATCAGTTATTGTATTAAATTAAAGAAACATTTCAGGGTGACCTGTAGTTTTCTTGGAGAAAAGTAAGGTTTCTTTGTTCTAGCTTTCCAAGTTCTCTGCTGCTCATTAAATTCAGAACGCTCATTAAATTTCACATCGTTCACCTGACGAAGGAGGTAGCCTCCGAAAGCTTGTGAATTTAAAATAAAATTGCTGGACTATAACTTGGTGTTGTAAAATTGTTTACAATTGTCAACCCCAGTCCATCACCGGCATCTCCACATCATTAAATTCAGTGAAGTGGTTGGCAGAGCTGGCAGCTGAAGTTAAGGTAAGGAGTGTGTCTAGTTTTAGCACTCTGATTTGAAAAAATATTGCATGGGTGGCTGCCCAATTAGGATGCCAGCCCTTGTGTGGTAAGTTTCTTACTTTTTTAAAGTTAGACCTGGGAGGGAGGAAGGAGTATTTTTTCCATTAATACTCTAAGATCAAGGCATTTTAGCAGCTTCTCCTACCACGCTTCAAAGAACAGAAATTTCTCAAAACATTTGAGGTTCTCTTTCCTCACTCAGAGGGTGGTGAACCTGTGGAATTCTCTACCACAGAAGGCAGTGGAGGCCAAGTCATTTGATGTATTCAAGAAGCAGATAGGTATATTTCTTAATGCTAAAGGGATTAAGGGATATGGGGAAAAAGCAGGAACAGGGTACTGAGTTAGACGATCAGCCATGATCATTTTGAATGGCAGAGCAGGCCCGAAGGGCCGAATGGCCTACTCTTGCTCCTATTTTCTATGAAATCTCTTTTACAAAGAAAATCAGTCCAACTTCCGGAACTTTTCTTGTAACAAACTCATCTGCGTTAGTCTCATCTGTACCACAACAAGAACAAAATATACTTCCTAGAGCTGGATGACCATGTGTGCCTGTGGCAATCTCAACTTGTTTAGCCTAGAGCCACTCATGTATTTTTCTAAAAGTACTCCCCAACTCTTATATCTCTTCCACGCTACAACTACCAAAACTGCACTTTCCATGTTATCGTAACAGAGTAATTGGGAAACAAAACTTTGTGCATTATAATGAATCTTCTGTAACAAACCACAATATACACTATAAAAACAAAAGTAACCCCAGGGGTGATCATAATAAAGATGGTCTATTTCAAAATGAAAACATATTGTAACAAGTACTTTATTAATTTATATACATTTGCAGGAGGTTTGAGTCAGTGCTGATAATGGAGCATTTTCCACTTTTTTACCCTTGCTTGCTTGGGCAAAAGCAGAGTTAAGCTCCCTCTATACCCTCCTATCAAGCACTTCCAGGTCAGGTACAGCATGGTCAGATGCAGATCAAAGCTTCCTCTATACTGCCCCAACAAAGTACTTTAACCCTAACCTCAGAAAAGTGCCTCTACAGCAACAGTGTGAAAATTTTCCATTTGATACACCAGCCATGATAGTCATCCATTAGTGAGATTGCCAATTTAAGGTGAACTAGTGGTAAATTTCAGCCCTATTGTCGCTGCTGGGCTGATGGACTGGAATTTAGTAGTAGTAGTAGTGGTGGTGGTCAATTAGGGGCAACTTTATGCTGTGGGCCACATTCACCAGGAAGTATTAACACTTGCTTCAAGTGGGACTGTTATAGCCAGCAGAGTGAGCGACCAAACTTTCATCCCTTCAGTTTGGGCTGGTTTTGAACCCAAGTCTTAGAAGGCAAAGGGCAGTGTCCGATGCACTACACTCCCCAATCCCGCAGCACAATATTTCTATTTCAATTTAATGATTAAAAGTTTTATTTCTCTCAAAAGGATTTTCATTCAAAAACGTCATCTTAACTCCATGAAAAGCAAACTATGGGATAACTCTTATATAGGAGTGTGGAGCAGCCGGTATGTCCTGTAAAGGACTAGTTTACCTTTGCCATGGTTTCCTTGGTGCGTTGCATGGACTCCCGCTGCTGTTTCAATTCCTCTTCCAGAGTTTGCCGCATCTGGTCCAACTCTACCTGTGAGCAAGAGAAAATGTTACTGACCTGTGACTTGTGAAACTGAATCACCAACAAAAGCAAACACTGTGAGACAAGTCGATCTGGCTCCATTATTGCCCCCTCCCCAAGTACAGTCGATGAATATAGCTTCAGTACTGTTCACTCTCCCTAACCAGTCGGTTAGGGAGAGTGAACATTTACTGGCCTTTGCCCCGTACAAACAGTTAGTTATTTGCCACTACCTATCCCATTCAGCAGGCCCTCCAGTGAAAGGCACATCACAGGAAATCCAATGTCTGTGTAAAAATAGCAGCTACAGAAATGTAGTGTGAGTACGTGAAGTGTGCGTACTTGAATTTCATCAATTAGAATTTCTACCCTGTTAATTTCCATTATTCACGGTGCGGGGGGGTTCTTTTAGTGTGGCAGATAACAAAGGGACCACTGTATTACTTATTGGAATTTTTCCACTGCTCTATCATTCACATTCTACAGTAATATGTAGCAAAGCTACAATAAGCAAGCAGTGAAGCCAGAAGGTAAAGCAGGAAATGGAATGAAATGGTGGAAATAAATCTGCAATGTACTGAGCTGGAATTCACAATGCATGTAGGCAGATTTTTCTTTTAATGGTCCCTGTTTTGTACTCACATTATCTTCTTTGTTTACATTAGTGACTGGAGGAAAATATACCCTATGGGCACCAGTTAGCAGAAGACTGCATTTTTACAAAACTGTTCAAAATTAGTATTTTTGAATGAAACTGAGCTCCTATTTAATCACACATGACTGCAAGTTTTATGTATTTAAGCACACATCATGAAGGTATTGTATTAATTTCTTACCTGTAAGTGTGTCTCAAGAAGGCTCCCTGTGGCACTCTGTGAATCCACCTTTCTCTCTGCCGTTTCCAACTTTTCCAGCAGTGTAGCACGCTCCACGAGAAGATAGGCTACCTGCTCACTTGGGCCACTGTGTGCGATCTCTGCCAGTCCTTCCTGATCCAGCATCTCTTCCACTTCTTTCACCTGTGTATCTGTACACCCACCATTCCAAAGTACTTGGGTTAATAGTGAAATTGTATCAATGTTTCTTTTTAACCATGATATGTACCCTCCTATGAAGACATATACACTCTTTACCAACCCCTGATTTGGGACATACAAGGCAGGGAGTCTGCTTCCCAAACTTCCACTTAATTCAGTGATAGACTTGAGCACATAATCTAGGCTGGCACTTCAGTGCAATACTGAGGAAGTGCTGCACTGTTGGAGGTACCATCTTTCAGATGTGATGTTAAACCAACACCCCCATACACCCTCTCAGATTGATGTAAAAGATCCCATGGCGCTATTCAAAGAGTAGGGGAGTTCTCCAGGTGTCCTGGCCAACATTTATCCTTCAACAAAAACCAATAAAAACAGATTAACTGGTCAGTTATCTCATTGCTGTTTGTGGGACCTTGCCGATGCGCAAATTGGTTACTGCATTTGCCTACATTACAACAGTGATTACACTTCAAAAGTACATCATTGGTTGTGAAGCACTTTGGGACATTCTGAGGATGTGAAAGGCACTATTTAAATGCAAGTTCTTTCTTTCTATTCTTTAGCAATCCATCAGTAGGTATGTCAAAGACTCCCTGGCCAATTTTCCCTTCTCCTGCTCACATCTGACTTCCACTAACTCAGTGTTGCTGAGCACTAGCAAGACTGGGAACCTAAGGAGAGAGAGGAATAATTGAGCTGATATCCCACCATTTCACTCTGCAACACAGTGGAGTTCCAGCACACTGCCCAATCAAACCATCCAGGTAAATGGGCACAAACTGAGGATCCTGTCTATCTATTCAGGTGCATGTTATAATGTAATGGGAAGATGGTAGGGTTGGTATTCTGGAAGGATATCAAATGGGCTGACCTTGTGAAAACAAAAACCGCGAATGCTAAAAATTTAAATTAAGATGGAAAATTCTGGAAATATGGAGCTGGTCTTTCAGGTTTGAAAGTAAAATGACAGATTAGTATTTTTAACACAAGATAGAACTGATAGAGTCCAACTGCAAATGTTAACCTGTCTTTTCTCTTTCCGATGCCGATGGATCTGCCGTGTGTTTCCAGCATTTTCTGGTTTTATTTCAAAGTACAATTCTTGATGGTCAATGCAGTATTAAATTTAATGCACAATATTAATTACTGTGACTTATAGGCTGCAGTTATAATACAGTACCAGTTGAGAGACTGGTGGCTGCAGCCGGCAACACCCGAGTTATATTAGACTGTCCCTGGCTGGGAATCCCATTCTGATCAGTAGGTGGAGCTCTGTGTGTAAACGCATCTGTACAGCCCTGCTCCCCTGGCAGCTATATTTTGTCAGAGTGATTTCTCAAAACATTAAAAAAAACTCCACAGAAAGTTTAGAAAGTGCCCAGAGATCCATCAGAACTCCTGAGTACTTTTTAAACCCAGCTGCATACCACACTGGAGTTATACTCTATACAGTGTTGAGCTCGTAACGCCAGATAGCATCCTACAATGGGTCTCATACCCATTGGCTTTAGTACATTCATTAGATTGGGCACCTAACTCCAGAGTTATTCTCTTTCACATTGGTTGCACATTAATGTCACTTTCACATTAATGTGCAACCAAATCACTTCATATCAATGAAAAAGTGTAACTGCAATCTTTTTTGGGAAGGATTATGATTTTAGTACAAATCAAAACAACTTTAAATTGGAAGTAAAAGCATCACCTTAAACAACTGAGATTGAAAATATTCCATAGCAATATTAATTGTATACAATCTTATGGTTGCAGTCCTTCAATTACTTGATCAGATATAACTAAACATGCACACACTGGGTTATAGCAGTAGCAAATTCGTACAGGTTTCCCTTGCGGTAAAAGATTCTACATCTTTCCAGAAACTGCTGACTATGGTGTGGAAGTGCAATAAAAACAGGTCAGATACAGTGAATATTCAATTCAAAATGTGAACATCTAGAATATATTAAAAATCATTCATTTGCATGCACTTCTTGCCAACTTTTTCCATCATAAATTTCTATGTCCACATTTAATAGTATTTGCCAATGTTAACTCATCATGCTGGATTAACACCCTTCCCGCAGCGGAAATGCTGCAGTGCCAGCGGGAAGGTGTAATTACAGCGTGACAAGTTTACATAGGCTGTTTCCATCATAAATGTGGACATAGGAATTTATAAAAATTAAGGCAAAATGGGGATTGAATTACCTCTGTGTGTCCGAGTCCAATTTTCTCCCATTCTCTAAGCCCTCTTCACCTTGAAGCCAATAATCAGTCATGACTCCCCATGTGCAACACTACAGAAAATTGACTAGATATTTTAAAATTTTTTGCATCAATTTTGGAACTGTATAGTCAAACGGTTTGGTGCCAAATACAAGTCCTAGAGTACTGGTGACCAGCTTCGTAAAAAAGGCAGGATTGCTGGATTTCCCACTCCAATGAGTTTCCAATCTCTAGCCATATCGCTGTGCGGAGTCACCAAGCGGAGGCCTTCTTATTAAATATATTAGGAGAGTTATGTCAGGCCATCCCCTCAAGCACCACTGGCTAACTCAGAGCAGTACTGGCTGAAGCCTAGGAATGGGTTATCTGCCCTCAGTTTACCCATGATCTGGGAAGACTCAGATGCAAATGAATCATTTTTAACGTAGTCTAGATGTTCACGTTTTGAAATGATTATTCATTGGGAACACTCAGAGGAGGTGGGTGTAAAGTAGAATTTGAGTCTGTTTAATCTTTAAAAAGAAAACTACCAATTTCAGCTGGGGCAGTAGTCAGGTGCTATAATTGACGTCAGCAACTGGGGGAAATAGTCCTGATCATTATCCAGTAACCCTGCTGAAAACTGAGTGCGCGTGTGAAGATCGAGCTCAGGCAAGCCTCCTCCCCCTTTCCATGGGTCAAATAGCCTGCTGAGACTTAGGGGGCAATTTTAACCTAACCGGCCCGTCGGGAAACTGACGGGATCAAATGCAATGCTAGTTTTATACCCCACCAGATTTTACTCTCCAGTGAAGTCAGTGGAAAGTAATATTGGGCAGGGTGTAAAACCGGCATTCCATCAGATCCCATGGGTTTCCTGGGCAGTGACTTAGGTTACAATTAACCCCTTACTGCCTAGGCTCATGCATGAAGAATGGGCACTGGAGGGCTACCACTGACTGGCTCATACTGGGGCATAATTGCAAAGTCAGGACAAGAAGGTAGTGAAAGTGTGAGAATATTTCTTCCATATGGCCACACAGTCAGTGTGTAACTGAAACAAATGGAAGTCAAAGTAAAGCAAATACACGTTACATCAGTTGGGGGTTAAAACAAAGTTGAAAAGTCACTGTGTTCTGACCTTGCTCCAGCTGCAGCTGTTGTAGTTCCATCTTGAGCAGCTCATTCTCCCGCTCATATTCGGCCGTCAGTGCCTCTCGCTCCTCTGACAGGTTGCGGATGTGATCAACGTAATTCTCCACCTACAGAAACAAGACTATTCCCACATCACTCTGAGGTGGGGGGGGGGGGTGGGGGGTGGGGTGGGGGTTGTAAAGAAGGGCAGGAAACGTGAGGCTGCTCCAAACTGTGACATCACTAAACTAGTGAAGGGGGTGGGGGGCGCGGGGGGGAGGCTCAGGTAATCCTAATAACACTTGCATTTGAGCTTATATCCATGGCAACGGTGCCTTCAGCCTTTTCAAGCTGTACTCTTATTTCAGTACAATTTTACTGGACGTCGAAGATGGCTTTGTTGTGGCTGACTGTGATATTGTTTACAAATCTCAAAAAATTAAAAGCAGTTCATTTTACCATGTCACGCAGCAGGGAGGCTGGTTAAGAGGATTAAGGATATATATTGGCATCCAAGTAGAAACGATCAACAAAATACAAAAGTTTTTCTTTCAAAAGTGACAGTCCATTTTTTTTAAAGTGAAGCTCCCCCCAACAATGAATAATTGAGTAACAGCACCACTGGGGTAGAACTGAGCCAGTCAACCCACTTGAGCCAGTCTCAAGTTCGATGCCCAATCTGTGCTGAGTTAGCTGATTTTGAATTGTCGAATGCTGTTAGGATTTCAGCTGGGGCAGCGGTTGCAGTATTGTATTGGCCTAATTGACCCTGCACTAGAGACAGGGAATACAAATCAGCCATGGTCCCTGCTCCAGGTTGCCATCCATGACCTCTGCTGCTTGTGTGTGGATGTCAGATGAGGGCAGGATGGGGCTCAGCCCCTTGGCCAAGCAGCTACTAATACTTCCTGTCTACGTTTGGATGTGAGGAATGGCCACTTGGGTGAGATACCAGAAGGTTGCCATCACTCATAAACCCGTACTCGAACAAGAGTCTGTGACTTTAGCAGGGGAGAGAATACTGGAGGGGGGAAAAATGTCACTGAAGCAGGATCTCACAAAGTCACCGAAGGGGAAAATTACACAAAATGCCTGTTCCCACGCCACTCTTAAACTTGCTCTCCATTCAAAAAAAAGGATATCAACTCAGGATCTGATAAACGTGCTCCTTTTGGCTGGTATGTGCATTTTTACTCTTAGAGATAAACCTTGAACAGTGTGGCTTACTATACAGCTGAACAAATCCTAATAACCTATGAGAAAAGACTGAGTCATTTTTCCTTTTACACCAAACTCCACAAACAAGGAGACTGAGTTAGTGTACAGATAACCTCCCCCGAGGGAGAGATATAGTGCACAGCTAGCGCTCTGAGGAAGTGGAAATGAGAGCCACCAGTAAGCATAGATTCGAACACTTGCTACAGAAACAATCATTCATACATATTTAATCTGGCCGAAGTTGCAGGCTGTAAATATAGCCACAACTGGCTATTAAAAGGCGAACAGTCACATGCAAACAAGATTTAAAAAAAATCTCACACAAGGTCAAGACTGCACCCTGCTGACAGATCTCACCTCCTTCATCTCGGAGGCCTGTTGCTGTCGCACCCCCTCCAGATCCTGCATGGTAGCTTGTAGCGTACCCTCGGACCGCTGGTATATACGCCACAGGTGACATAGGTGCTCGTCTGCGGTGCAGGCTCCGGTGTCAAGTCCATCTTCCCGCAGTCTGTTCAGTATATCTTCCAGCTCCACCTTCTCCTGAAGAGAAAATGAAATAGTGGGAATCAGGAATGGGTTGCTAAATCGAGAGAAGAGAGATTCTACGTAATAAAAAGCTTAATTCTCCCCCTGTACTGACAATATTTTCAAAGACATAGCACGTACAAAAGTGATTCTCTCAAAAATCGTAACATAGCCCTTAAATTTGCTCAAATTGTTCGCATATTAAATTGTAAGGGTGCTAAGGTTGCTGCTTTAGTTTTAGAAGAATGGCTCTATTCAAACCTCTTGGTGTCATATTCCACTGTTTACATTCCTACCAGGGGTTGTTCTCCATCAGATAGCGGCCAGAACAGGAGCTGCCAAATCCAACAGCAGTTCACAAGACTCACGAGAAAGTGGATTTCTGCTGCGAAAAAAGGCTAAGTGCCACTAATATCAGGAGAACACTTTGTGTACCGTCAGCTGCAGTTTCACGATACACGGGTATGTATGATCTGTACTGTATTATTTTTGAATTGTAATATCTACACTGAACTGTGTATATCCTTAAATTTTATGAAATAAAGTATATTTTGAAATTAAAAAAAGATACACGGGTGCCTTTGAGTCTGAGTGATGAGACACTCAAACACCTAATGGGGCATCAATCAGGTTTAGGGGTTAGCAGCAAAGAGCACTCTGCATTGTCTAAGCTGGGATCACAGCCTCCTGAAGCTGCACTGCTCAACATCTAATTCAACATTACCCCCTCTGCATTTGATCCATTACCAACACCACTTTCTTCCACCTGCACGATTACCTCCACCCTCCATATTTTTATCATCTTGAGATTTAATTTATCGAACGCTTTACTTGCTTTACTTATTCAGAATGCCAAGGCCCATGTCCTCATCTGTTCAAAACCTCACACCCCCTCAATGCCTGCCTGCCAAGTTTCTCTGGCTCGCTGTGCTCCATCAAATTGATTTTAAGATTCTCATTCTTACTTTTAAATTCCTCTATGGCCTTGCCCATTTTACTTCTACAATCTCCTCTAGCCACAGGTCCCTGTCCACACCTTCAGCTCTTCCAACACTGAGTTAGTCATTCCCACTCCTACAACACTAGATTAAATCACTCGCCACTAACCCACTCCATCAGCAGCCACTATGGCGCTGCCCTCTAAAACCGGTTCCCTCAGCACCTATCCACCTTATCATCTTCCTCCAGCTTTCAAAGACCTCTTCTGTGTTCACTCTTCTGTCCATCACCCCTTAAAGCGTTGAGACATTTTTGTACATAAGAAGCATTATGGAAATACATGTTGTTGTAGTATTATTATTCATTCATATTATTCATGAGCCTTTACTGCCCATATCTTTCTACATCATTAGTTAAAGTGTGGAGAGGATTCCACTGCTATCAGGGATGCCTGTGTCTTATCTATAGCAACACTTCAGTGAAAAGCTGTAACACAACACGGAGTGCCAAAAGCAGCAGGAAAACAGTGCAACCTGAACAATTAGAGGAGACAGATTTTACTCACCAGAAGTAACTCATCAGTAGTGAGTTGAATGTTATACCCCTGCATGCACACCTCCCTCTCCTGTTCTCAGAAACAGTAAAAGGAATGGGCAAGCACAGGCACCCCATGGTATGGTACTGAGCTCTGTGCTGAATTAGCTGATCTCAACTGGGCCAGTAGTTGGGGTGCTACAATTGGCCTCAGCACCTCTGAGCTAAAGAGAGGGGGGGGTGGGGGGGGGGGGAAGTAGCCAGGTTCTTGCTCCTGATCACTATCTAGTGACCTCTGCAGGAAAGTACATGCACATGGATGTCAGGCGAGGGTAGAATCAAGTTCAGCGATGATGCCCTTCCAGAAAATTATCCTGCTGATCCTCATTGTCTTCAGAAAGGCCATCTGTGAAAAGTACCAGAGGTCCCCAGGAGCACGTGTCACTGTACTCTAACAAGAGTCAGTACTTGCAAAAAAAACCAACTGGTTCACTAATGTCCTTTTGGGAAGGGAACATGCCATTCCTGCCTGGTCTGACCTATATGTGACTCCAGTCCCTCACTATGTGGTTGACTCTTAATGCTCTACGAAGAGGCCTTGCAAGCCACTCAGTCGTAAAAATAATCACTAAGATGAAGAGAGCCCACCATCATCTTCTCAATGAGATGGTCAACAAATGTGGCTTACCTAATGTTGTTCACATCCTTAGAACAAATTTTAAAATGCAATGGGCAGGTATCATCTTTAAGAACCCAGTTTTATAGTTTCTCAGTTCAACACCCCTCTAACCCCCATAACAAGTTTAACAAGTTTCTCCATAGCAAGGAGGCCAAAGTATGTGAAACACACAAACTATGTCATTAATTATTAGGCTATCACAGTAATCCAGTAAGATTATACATGAAAGACAAAACCATATGTGCCACAGTATGGTGCCATAACATTGGCAGCAGGCATGGTGTATTTATAGCATGTACACCATGTGTTTACTGTCTGTGCTATAGTCAAGAAAGAAACCATTGAACACTCAAGTATTAGTTGAACAATGCAGCATTATTCAACTCAGTGCATTCTTGCTAAGTTGCAACACAATAGGCCAAATACTCAGTTGAGTCAACTATTTTTTTACAGCCCTAATCAAAGTCACAAATGACATCCTCTGTGACCATGGTGCATTATCCCTCCTCATCAGCTGTGGCTCAGTGGCAGCACTCTCACCTCTGAGCCAGAAGGTTTTGCGTTCAAGCCCCACTCCAGACACTTGAGTACAAAATCTGGGCTGACACTCCAGTGCAGTACTGAGGGAGGTGCCATCTTTTGGATGAGATGTTAAACCGAGGTCCTGTCTGCTCTCTCAGGTGTATGTAAAAGATCCCATAGCATTATTTTGAAGAAAAGCAATCAACTCTGCCTCACCTCGGCTCCACGCTGTGCTGCTGTGGATAAGTGGGAACTCTGTCCAACTTAACATCTGCAAGACCAAAGCCATCCTGTTCAAGTTCCTGACAAAAGCTCCATATCATAGCCTAATTACATCTCTCTCTTCAGCTACTCACTCAGGCTGAACCCAATGGTGCACAATCTCCATGTCTTACTTGACTGAACTGAGTTTCAAGCCCCACATCCTATCCATCACCACGGCCATCTATTTCCACTTCCACAACAGCATTGTCCACCTCCACCCCTACCTCACCTCCGCTAACGTGGAAATCTCCATCCACACCTTTGTCATCTCCAAGCTCGACTTTTCAAACCCTCTCCTCACCATTTTACATAAACTACAACTTATCCAAAACTGCAATAACACCCTGTCCCTGCCAATCTCCACTGACTCCCATCCCTCCAATGCACTGTATTAAAATCCTGGTCCTCATTCACAAATCGGTCTAAAGCATCACCTTTCCTCACCTCTGCACCTTGGCTGCATCACTACGTGCCAGGGTATGCATTTGAGCTCTTGCCTTCTTCGCATCAAATGCTTCCTCCATTCTCCCTAAATCCCACTGTTTCACTACCCTTCTTCCTTAAAATGCTAGTTTTAGATATTAACCATCTTCCCTTCAAGATATCCCCTCGGTTTATACAGATAATGACTTCTACTAACCCAGTCTACAAGCTTGCGTACATTAACAATTCCATCTAGATAAAACCATTGCTAACGTCTATTGGACAGGTTTTTTTTGAGGTTACAGGTTAAATGTCCATTGTCTTTCAAAAGACCATTAATTTGATTGGCAAGCTGAAGGTGCCATAGAGGCTTCAAGGGATACAATCTGAAGTGACTCAGATTCCTCCACATCGGATTTTAATAGCGTACTGCATGAGAATGACTCCCAGTCCAGTAAAAACACAACATAATACTTACAGAAACTGTCTGCAGCATTGCCATGTTCCAATGCAGTCCCCTACCTGCCCAGAGTCTGGTGCCTTGGGCACTCTACACTTATAATTTCCTACTATATAGTACAGTAAATATAACACTAAATGAGTGGTTGGATACAGGATGTTGCCATGGAACAGCTCCATTTTATCTACACTGTAGTGGTGGGGGTGCAATCTGGGCTAGCAGCAACATGCTCCTCTGCATTATTGAAATCGGAACCCTATACTTTTACAATAGTGAAAAGAAATCGCAGGTTAGTGGTACACAAAAGCCAGGGCAAGAGCAGCATGGGACATTCCTGAACAGACAGATTTAAAAGCTGCAAATAAAGCACTAGTAGTGTGTTTCCAGACTGGGAGTCATTCTGGCACAGTATGTGATACAGCCAAAACTGCAGCTCTGGATGGGAAAAGGATAGATTTCCACAACACTAAAAGATGAAAAGTAATGTTCTAAAAGATGGAAAAGGGAGACAAAGAAAGAAAAATTTCCAAATCCCAGATGTTGGTGAAATATCGCTGACTATTACACCCGCATTGCCATGGTTACTTCTTTAGAGCAGCTGAATATATTCCTCAACATCTCGTAACTCCCCTATAAACACTAACTCTATCCAAAGCTTGAATTCTGCTCATACCTCAAATCTAGGAAGGGCCTTCTGGCTCCTCTCTCACATCCCTGGATTAGATACAAGAAAAAGCTGATGGGCGATCCTTCTCTCACCTCTAATTTACAATTTCTAACTCGTCATCAGAATATTATTTGTCTTTCTCTATTAATATTGATGGTCGCTGTTCCTTTGAACTTTCCTCTTATTGTCATCTCTCCTACTCTTTTGAACCTCGGTGGTGTCCTGCATTATGGGCCTCAACCCCTCACCTTGGTTTCTCAATATAAAAAAAAATTCCTACAGGAAATGAAATAAGGACAAGATGTCAAAAGAAAGAAAGAAATTTCACTTGTATAGCACTTTTCACGATCTCAGAATGTCTCAAAATGCTTCACTGCATGAAGTACTTCTGAAGTGTAGTCACTGTTGTAATGTAGGGAAACGCTGTACCCAGTTTGCGCACAGCAAGGTGATAAATGACCAGATAATCTGTTTTATTGGCCAGGACATCAGAAGAACTCCCCTGCTATTCTTCGAATAGTGGGATCTTTTATGTCCACCTCAGTTTAACGTCTCACCCAAAAGAGAGCAGCTCAGACACTGCAGCACTCCCTCGGTATTGCAGTTCAGTACAGCACTGAGGAACACTCTTCATGAACTTGCTGTTTTAAATCCCTTCTTTACAGGAGTGCAGAGTCGTTACTAGAATTTCAGTAAAGTGTATTGGTGGACATTTGAATTATTTTCTATTATGTCCACCTGAACTGCAAAACACATCCAGCAGTACAATTCTTAATTCTGTTCCATCAAACTTGGGTTGTGTTTGGAGAGAGCATTTTGAATGTATAACACTGGAGTGATATACTGGTGGTTGCAGGTCCATCACTGGGGTGATGACCGTGGGAGCGCTTTGAGATGATGAATTAAGAGTATCACACATGTAGGATACTGTACAGCATTGAAGTATAATGGTTGAATCATGATTTTTATCCCCCCATCGCATATTGGTATCCAGATATTAAATAAACCGAGTGACAATACTGCAGCATTTGACCGAGTGTGGCACCAAGGAGCCCTAGTAAAATTGAAGTCAATGGGAATCAGGGGGAAAACTCTCCAGTGGCTGGAGTCATACCTAGCACAAAGGAAGATGGGAGTGGTTGTTGGAGGCCAAGCATCTCAGCCCCAGGGCATTGCTGCAGGAGTTCCTCAGGGCAGTGTCCTAGGCCCAACCATCTTCAGCTGCTTCATCAATGACCTTCCCTCCATCATAAGGTCAGAAATGGGGATGTTCGCTGATGACTGCACAGTGTTCAGTTCCATTCGCAACCCCTCAGATAATGAAGCAGTCCGAGCCCGCATGCAGCAAGACCTGGACAACATCCAGGCTTGGGCTCATAAGTGGCAAGTAACATTCGCGCCAGATAAGTGCCAGGCAATGACCATCTCCAACAAGAGAGAGTCTAACCACCTCCCCTTGACATTCAACGGCATTACCATCGCCGAATCCCCCACCATCAACATCCTGGGGGTCACCATTGACAAGAAACTTAACTGGACCAGCCATATAAATACTGTGGCTACGAGAGCAGGTCAGAGGCTGGGTATTCTGCGGCGAGTGACTCACCTCCTGACTCCCCAAAGCCTTTCCACCATCTACAAGGCACAAGTCAGGAGTGTGATGGAATACTCTCCACTTGCCTGGATGAGTGCAGCTCCAACAACACTCAAGAAGCTCGACACCATCCAAGATAAAGCAGCCCGCTTGATTGGCACCCCATCCACCACCCTAAACATTCACTCCCTTCACCACCGGCGCACTGTGGCTGCAGTGTGCACCATCCACATGATGCACTGCAGCAACTCGCCAAGGCTTCTTCGACAGCACCTCCCAAACCCGCGACCTCTACCACCTAGAAGGACAAGGGCAGCAGGCGCATGGGAACAACACCACCTGCACGTTCCCCTCCAAGTCACACACCATCCCGACTTGGAAATATATCGCCGTTCCTTCATTGTCGCTGGGTCAAAATCCTGGAACTCCCTTCCTAACAGCACTGTGGGAGAACCGTCACCACACGGACTGCAGCGGTTCAAGAAGGCGGCTCACCACCACCTTCTCAAGGGCAATTAGGGATGGGCAATAAATGCCGGCCTTGCCAGCGACGCCCACATCCCGTGAACGAATAAAAAAAAACATGCATGTATCTTGCTAGTGAGCTGTATTAATGTTAGTGAGGTCTGTCTCTCCTGGATCGCGTTTACTCACATTGCCCCACAGACTAACAGGATAGTCAACTTCAGTCCCAGAAATTCTAAAGAATACAAACAGAGCAAAGTACAGAGCATCAGCAAAACATCTCCACAGCACACCACAATCTAACAAACTGGAATAGTTTAGCACTTGTACACCTTTCCTTTTGAGTAGGATAAAGGTCAGAACTGCAGTCATGAAAGTCTCTTTACAAGCCAGGACACTGATAAAAAAAATCTTAAGGCTACATGTCAATTTGTTAGCATGCTATGGAACACTGCAGTGAGACTGGCATGTTGAAACATGTATTAACATCCTGCTGTGATCCAAAACATGTTCACAAACCTCCCAAAGCACAGGATTGAATGAACATTCCCTTTACAGAAAAAGATCAGATTCCAAAACCGTCTGATAAACGAACCTACCAGACAGCAAACACAAGCTACCAGGCATGTGAAGGTAGAGGATAGGATTTCAGACTCACATTACAACCAAATAACTCAGCATTCGGAGCTTCCAGAGTTATTGTAATGTACATCATAGAGAGACGCAGAGATAAGTTATACAAAATGTCTGACTCGGGAGAGACGGATCCTCCATCATGCAGAGTATAAATCTTATACTTTGCTTTTTTCTTGTTCTTGTCTAACATTCTTCACCTGTTTACACCATGGAATTGCTAATGAGACAATTTCCTTAGAGTCCAATTTGCTTTGCTCATAATGCGCAAAGCCTCAATTGACTTTTATCCATGTTGTGGTCACTGCAAAGCTGCATTTGTGATCTTACCATAGAATCATACAGCACAAAAGTAGGCCATACAGCCCATCCTGCCTGTGTGGGTTTTTGAAAGAGCTACCCTAGAAGGAAAAAAACACCAAAGCAGGAAATGCTAAAATAAACAACAGGTCAATTAGCAGCTGACAGAGAAAAACAGGGTGTACATTTCCCTACATTACAACAGTGACTACACTTGGAAAGTAATTCATTGGCTGTAAAGTGGCTTGGGACGTCCTGAGGCCATGAAAGGTGCTATATAAATGCAAGTTATTTCTATTCCTTCTTTGTAAACCTTCATCAGGACAGTTAGATTACCCCAACATAGGAGTTCACATTAACACTGTTCTGCTGGACTGAAATCAATAACTCTATGCATAGTCTTTTGATCACCAGTCTGGTTGTGTTCAAAATACTAGTATCTAAAAGAGAAACATAAATTAACTTTATAAGTCTTATAAAGCTGTTTCACCATTACTAAGGTGTATGCAGATAGAAATGGTGGTAGTTCTTACCCATGATGGTCAGGGTAGATGAAAAGTTCTACAGAACAGCTTCACCATACTATGGAATAAGGGTAATAAAGACTACTATTTAGACTTGACACCCTCCAGTGTGATCACTGGGCATATCTGGCGAATTGGTACTAATACGCTTTTTTCCCCAATATTGTATTAGTACCAATAAATTAGATGCCCAGTGACAACATTGGACACATCTAGCGCATGGACAGATTTTAACCCAATACACTTGAATGTTATACAATAACCTTCTTGGGTGATATTCTTAATTCACCATCTCAATTTGGTCCCACCACTACTCGCACCAGTGATAGTTGTAACTACCAGTACTTCACCTTAGTTTATATAGCTTAAAATGCTCTCTCCAGACATAACAGGGGTTTGCAAACTCAAAATCTATAATTGTACTGCTTTTCAGAATGTAAGTGGATACCATACATAAACTTTACTCATCCACTATCGCATTTTACTGAAATTCCAGTGACAACTATGCCGCCAGTAATGAACACAGGTGAAATTGTTATAAAGGTTTATACAGCAATTGATGTGACAAGATATAACGCAGTTTAACTGTGACAGCAGATCTAGGAGTGTGAAATAGGCAATGTGATAGCGTGCAGAAAGACATGCAATGAATGAGTTACCAAGGTTGAATTTGTTTTTCTTTCTCTAGGCACTGATCCAAAGTAACCCATCCCAGCTAAGAAAATATATATGTTGCTATGAAATTTAGAGATTGAAGGGAATGAAAAGAAACCATATATTTTAGAGCCCACCTGACAGGTTAATACAGAGCCACGCAGGACAGTACGTCCCAGGTTTGATTTCTGCTCTGTGAACCGATCTCAACTGTAGCGGCAGTTGGGTGCTACAAGTAGCCTCAATGCCCCTGGGTTAGGAAGGGGAAAAAATTAGCCACAGTTCCCGTTCATGATTGCTCCAGTAACTCGTGCTGGTAACGTGCATGTGTAAATGTTGAGTCACGTCAGGATTGGACTTAGTTGTGATGCCCTTTATGGTCGAATAGCCTGCCAACACTCAACATTTATATATAAGGATTAAGAATAGCCACTTGTGTGCGGTAACGAGGAATGCCAGCACCTGTGCGACCTAGTGAGATTCAGCACCTTTAGGAGAGCGGAGAAATTGCGGGAAAAAATACATTTTAATCTTTACCTCACCACTGCTCTCCATCTCCCACCCTGCAAACTCAGCAGGCTCCTTTGCCTCCACCTCCTTCTCTCAGACCCTGACCCGACCTCATCTTCTGTCGCTGTCACCAGAGTGGACTATGTACCAAGTCCCTGCCCGGTCTCTGCGGGCTGCCAAGCTAGTTTCTTGCAAAGGTCCCTAAAACCCTGGAGTTGAAGCGTGAGGAACAAGAACTGCAATTAGGACTGCAGGTATGTGAGCAGCTTAACAACAGTTTCCAAGCTAAATATTGAAGGGAATTCCCCTGCTGGATACAGTGCTAATAGGTCCACTGCAATCACTGTCTATAATATATCTGTACTTATATAATCTACACATTGTATACAAATCTACCACACACTAAGCCTTTGCGGCTCCCCCAGTTACCAGGCAGCCAGCACAGCCCACTCACATCCACCGAGGGGAACGGCGCACCGACCAGATCCCTTTCAAATGGGACAAACTCGTATTAACCCCGGTTTAACATTAAACTATATTGTAATTTATGATTTAACTTGAATTTTGCTTTGAATATGAAACTAGACGCCTTGCGGCCTCAGAAGTGGATTGTGGGCGAACTTTTCCCCCTCTGCCAGATGCAATGGATTAGCCCCGCGCATACCGGACGTTGTCCGGCTAGAGAAAGGTTCCGGGTAAGTGAATAAACAAAAAAACTAAATATTGAAGATGCTGGAAATCCGAAAATAAAAACAGGAAAAAAGATGGACACACACAGCAGGTAAGGTAGCATCCGTGGAGAAACAGTAGTCGACGTTTTAAGCCGATGGCCCTTCCTCAAGGCAAGTAAGTGAGTGAGTCAGTAAATGAGTCCGGCACTCGCGCAGGAGGGAACTGTTATACCTCCCCAATTGTTATTGTCGGGACTATTAACGGAGGGACCAGTAGTGTCTGGCGTTGCTGTTAGAAACCATGTGGAAGCAGCGGTAAGAAATAGGCCGATAATTGGGGGAAAAGAGGGAGACCTGGTCCAAGAGAGGGAGAGAGAAGTAGGGAGCTGGGAGAGTGAGTGAGGCTCATGTTGAGAAGGGAGAGGGCGCTCCTGCTTTTCCACTGATCTGATGCTCCGTTTATTTATTTGTAACGATAATTATAAACCGCAGGGCTGGGGAGTCACACTCGGAGCTGCTGCTTTATTCAGCTGTAAATGGATGGGGTAATGCAGTGAATGAGACACTCGGCTTTCACCCTCAGGACCTGGGTACACATCCAGCTCAAACTGATGGAATGAAAATCTCCCCTGCCCACCTATAGTAAAGGTCATATGTGAAATGAGTTTTAGGTATGCAGAGGAGATTCACCAGGATGTTACCAGGGCTGGAGCGCTTCAGCTATGAAGAGAGACTGGGAAGATTGGGTTTGTTTTCCTTGGAGCAGAGGAGGCTGAGGGGGGACATGATTGAGGTGTACAAAATTATGAGGGGCACAGATAGGATGGATACTAAGGAGCTTTTTCCCTTCGTTGAGGGTTCTATAACAAGGGGACATAGATTCAAGGTAAAAGGCGGGAGGTTTAGAGGGGATTTGAGAAAGAACTTTTTCACCCAGAGGGTGGTTAGAGTCTGGAACTCACTGCCTGAAAGGGTTGTGGAGGCAGGAACCCTCACAACATTCAAGAAGCATTTGGATGAGCACTTGAAATGCCATAGCATACAAGGCTACGGACCAAATGCTGGAATATGGGATTAGAGTAGACAGGGCTTGATGGCTGGCGCGGACACGATGGGCCGAAGGGCCTCTATCCGTGCTGTATAACTCTATCATAGTAGGTACAGCACAGGAGGAGGCCATTCGGCCCATCGTGCCTGAGCCGGCTATTTGAAAGAGCTATCCAGTTAGTCCCATTCCCCTGCTCTTTCCCTATAGCCCCATAAATATTTTTCCTTCAAGTGTTTATCTAATTCCCTTTTGAAAGTTACTATTCAATCTGCTTCCACCACCCTTTCAGGCAGTGCATTCCAGATCATAATAACTTGTTGCGTAAAAAGAATTCTCCTCATCAGTGGGGAAATTCTTTTGCCAATTACCTTAAATCTCTTATGCGCTCAAAGGCATTGACACCTTTCCTAAAGTGTGGTGCCCAGAATTGAACACAATACTCCAGCTGCGGCCTAACCAGTGTTTTATAAATATTTAGCATAACTTTCTTGCTTTTGTACTCTATACCTGTATTAATAAAGCCCAAGGTCCTATATGTTTTTTTAACCGCCTTCTCAACTTGTCCTGCCACCTTCAAAGATTTGTGTATACACCCTCGTGCCGCTTTGTTCCTGCACTCTCTTTAAACTTGTACCATTTAGTTTATATTGCCTCTCCTCACTCTTCCTACCAAAATATATCACTTCACGCTTCTTGGCATTAAATTTGAACTGCCATGTGTTTGCCCATTTCACCAGTTTGTCTATGTCATTATTTGCTACATTTGAGTTTTGTGTCATCTGCAAACTTTGAAATTATACCCAAGTCCAGGGCATTAATATATATCAAAAAGAGTTGTCGTCCTAATACTGACCCCTGGGGAGCACCACTATATACTTCCCTCCAGTCTGGAAAAACAACCATTCACCATTACACTCTGCTTTCTGTCCCTTAGCCAATTTTGGTATCCATGCTATCACTGTCCCTTTACTCCCATGGGCTTTAATTTTGCTAACCAGTCTATTATATGGTACTTTATCAAATGCTTTTGAAAGTCCATATACACAACATCAACCGCACTGCCCTCATCAATCCTCTCTGTTACTTCACCACTCAGCCTGTGGGCCCCTACCCTTTCCAATGGGTAGGGGTCCACAGCACAAAACTTCCTCATTTGGCACTAAGAATACTACAACAACTTGCTTTTATATAGCACCTTTAAGGTAGTAAAACGCCCCAAGGCGTTTCACAGGAACATAATCAAATAAAATTTGACACTGTACCACGTAAGGAGGTACTAGGACAAGTAATCAAAAGCTTGGTCAAAGAGGTAGATTTTAAGGAGCGTCTTAAAGGATGGGAGAGAGAGGTGGATTGGTTTAGGGAGGGAATTCCAGAACATAGGGCCAACACATCTGAAGGCACAGCTGCCATTGGTGGAGTGATGAAAATTGGGGATGCGCAAGAAGCCAGAATTGGAGGAGCACAGAGATCTCAGAGGGTTGTAGGGCTGGAGGAGCTTACAGAGATAGGGAGGGCGAGGCCATGGAGAGATTTGAAAACTAGGATGAGAATTTGAAAAGCGAGGTGTTGCTGTACCGGGAGCCAATAAGAACATAAGAGATAGGAGTAGGCCATTCGGCCCTTCAAGCCTGCTCTGCCATTCAGTGAGATCATGGTTGATCTGATTCTGGCCTCAACTCCACTTTCCTGCCTATTCCCCATATCCTTTGACTCCTTTGCTGATCAAAAATTTGTCCAACTCAGCCTTGAATATATTCAATGACTCAGCCTCCACTGCTCTTTGGGGCAAAGAATTCCAAAGGTTCACAACCCTCTGAAAGAAGAAATTTCTCCTCATCTTTGTCTTAAATGGGCAATCCCTTATTCTGAGACTATGTCCCCTAGTTCTAGATTTCCCCTATGAGAGGAAACATCCTCTCAGCATTTACCCAGCCAAGCCCCCTCAGAATCTTATATGTTTCAATAAGATCTCCCCTCATTCTTCTAAACTCCAGTGAGTATAGGCCCAACCTGCTCAATCTTTCCTCATAAGAAAACCCTTCCATACCCGGAATCAACCTCGTGAACCTTCTCTGAACTGCCTCCAATGCAAGTATATCCTTCCTTAAATAAGGGGATCAAAACTGTACGCAGTACTCTAGGTATGGTCTCACCAGCACCCTGTACAATTGTAGCAAGACTTCCCTGCTTTTATACTCTATCTCCCTCAGAATAAAGGCCAATATTCCATTTGCCTTCCCAATTACTTGCTGCACCTGCATGCTAACTTTTTGTGTTTCATGTATGAGGACACCCAAATCCCTCTGTACTGCAGCATTCTGTAGTCTTTCTCCATTTATATAATATTTTGCTTTTTTATTCTTCCTACCAAAATGGATGACATCACATTTTCCCACATTATACTCCATCTGCCAAAGTTTTGCCTACTCGCTTAACCTATCTATATCCCTTTGCAGACACTTTGTGTCCTCCTCACAACTTACTTTTCCACCTATCTTTGTATCATCAGCAAATTTGGCCACAGTACACTTGTTTCCTTCATCCAAGTCATTGATATAGATTGTAAATAGTTGAGGCCCCAGCATTGATCCCTGTGGCACCCCACTGGTTACAGATTGCCATCCTGGAAATGACCCCATTATCCCGACTCTGCTTTCTGCCAATCCTCTATCCATGCTAATATATTACCCCTAACACCATGAGCAATGTAGATCAGCGAGCACAGGGGCAATGGGTAAACAGGACTTGGTGCAAGTTAAGATGTAGGCAGCAGAGTTTTGGATGAGCTCAAATTTATGGAGGGTGAAAGGTGGGAGGCTGGCCAGGAGATCATTGGAATAGTCAAGTCTAGAGGTAACAAAGGCATGGATGAGGGTTTCAGCAGCAGATGAGCTGAGGCAGGGGTGGAGACGGGCGATGTTATGGAGGTGAAAGTAGGTGGTCTTTACAGGGGGCTTTATTCTGTAACTAACTGCTGTACCTTGTCAGTGAATACTTATTCTATGTAAATGAGCACAAAATTCTGCAGAATAATATAAATCTAGGAAGATGTAAATCTGACCAGCTTCTGTACCAGTGTCATTATGCATGGGAAGAACAGGATGTTATCCAAGAGTCTGTACTTCTGAATCTGCCAATGTTGAATTTGTCTGTGGCTTTATTTTTGAATTATTGTCCACTTTGCAGGGGGTCCAGTAGAAAGAAGCTCCAGCAGCAGCAGGTGGAGGATGACAGTGATGACTCTCAGGCCTACAGCAAATTACTAAATCCAGATATTGTGAGTATTATAGGGATGGGTACATTTCTTAAATGACATAGGGTGAGCTCATATATTTAGCAATTTGAATTGATCATCTTGTGATTTTAAATCCTACAGATCTACAGCTGCTTGGGGAGAAAGGATTTTTAGGGAGTTTTTCTAGTTATCTACTCAAAAATCAAATCTGTTATGTAAACCATCTACTGACTGGTTACAGAACATCATTATTAGATAGCTAGAAGTAGATTGTTAGTTTGTCCATCAAGAGAATGGTGTATTTTGATAGGGATAAAAAATACTTGGATTTGTATAGCACCCAAAGATGTTGATACATCTCAAAGTGCTTCACACAATGAACTATTCTGACTATTATGTAGACACACAGCAGCGATTCTGCACCAGCAACATCCCACAAGCTGCAATGGGATAAATGACCAGTTAATTCTTTTAAGTGATGTTGATTGAAGGAGCGCGGTTGCCTAGGACAACAACTACAACAACTTGCATTTATATAGCACCTTTAACGTAGTAAAAATGTTCCACTGTGCTTCATGGGAGTGTAATCAGACAACGTTTGATACTGAGCCACGTAAGAGATATTAGGACACATGACCAAAAGCTTGGCCAAAGAAGTAGGTTTTAAGGAGCAACTTATAGGAGGAGAAAGACGTGGCGAGGTTTAGGGAGGGACATCCAGAGCTTAGCGCCTGGGCAGCTGAAGGCACAGCCGCCAATGGTGATGTGATCAAATCGGGGATGCGCAGGAGGCCATAATTGGACACCCAAAGAACTCCCTGCTCTTCTTTAACTTGTCGCCGAACTATCAGAACTAACAAGTGACGGTATTGATGTTCAAATGCAATTGGTCGCACCCACCCTGCATAAATTGCAACTTGTCCAAATTATAGCCGCCCGTATCCTGTCACGTACTAAGTTCAGTTCACTCATCACACCCACCCTCGCTGACCTACACTAGCCCCCACACCGTGCATTCAGTTTAAAATCCCAGTCCTCATCGTCAAACACCTGCAGAGCTTCACTCCATCCAATCTCTGCAACCTCCTCCAGCTATACATCTCCTCCCGCAACTTTCGGTCCTCCGGCTCTGACCTCCAGTGCATCCCCCTCCCCTTCCCTCCTCAGAAGACTAACACGGGACGCAACCAACAGAGTACCCGTCGTCGTCCAGTACTTCCCCGGAGCGGAGAAACTACGCCATGTTCTCCGCAGCCTTCAACATGTCATCAATGACGACGAACACCTTGCTATGGCCATCGCCACACCTCCACTACTCGCCTTTAAACAGCCACCCAACCTCAAATAGACTATCGTTCGCAGCAAATTACCCAGCTTTTAGGAGAACAGCGTCCACGACACCACACAACCCTGCCACGGTAACTTCTGCAAGACATGCCAGATCATCGACACAGATACCACCATCACATGAGAGGACACCACCCACCAGGTGCATGGTTCATACTCCTGTGACTCGGCCAACGTTGTCTACCTCATACGCTGCAGGAAAGGATGCCCCGGAGCATGGTACATTGGTGAGACCATGCAGACACTGCGACAATGGATGAACGGACACCGCGCAACAATCGCCAGACAGGAGGGTTCCCTCCCAGTCGGGGAACACTTCAGCAGTCAGGGACATTCAGCCACCAACCTTCGGGTAAGCGTTCTCCAAGGCGGCCTTCGAGACACACGACAACGCAAAATCGGCGAGCAGAAATTGATAGCCAAGTTCCGCACCCATGAGGACGGCCTCAACCGGGATCTTGGGTTCATGTCACGCTACACGTTACCCCACCAGCGAACAAAAGCTATCTGTTTTTAATATAATGGGTCATTTGCTGGCTTTCTCTGCCTTCCGGATGTTTCTGCCTCTCTCTCTCTTTTTTTTCCTGTTTGTTTTTTTGTTGAATGTGTATTCGGGGGTTCTGTAGGTGACACCTCTCTGTCTGAACACGGTGATTGCCTTGGCAACGGGCAGTTGCAGGGGCAGTCTGTAAACACCATGTATTGTTCTGTGATGTATAAATGCGTAGGCTTCAAGGAGCTCCTGACATTTACCTGAGGAAGGAGGAAGCCTCCGAAAGCTTGTAGATTTCAAATAAAAATCGTTGGACTATAACTTGGTGTTGTAAAATTGTTTACAATTGTCAACCCCAGTCCATCACCGGCATCTCCACATCATGGCTTCCCTTCAACATCATTGATGGCAAAGCTTTCAGTCGCTTCTGCCCTACTTTCCGGATATCTGTCACTAAACCTTTTGCCCTGTCTACTTCTTGGTCCTCCTTTAAACACCTTGTCAAAGTCACCTCCCCAAGCTCTCCCATGGCTTGATTTTTTTCCATTTATTATTTCTTTGTAAAGTGCCTCGGGATGTTTTGTACGTTGAAAGTGCTTCGTTACTTCAAGTTGCTAATCCCAAGAGCTTTTTTGTGGTACAAGTTTTATTTGAGATGTGCTCCTAAGGGGGAAATACAGGACACTGTTCTCAGACATTCGGAATTATCCTTTGATGATGTTTTTGTATTGAATAGAATTATTTTATAGCCACACTGCTGTTTTCTGCTCCATGCTGTACTCCATTTTGAGAGTAATTCAAAAGTGGACGGAACTCCCACCCCGAGGATGATTTAGAATTTCTTGAGGTTGAGTTAGCAATAAAACCCATGGCAGCTATTGACGTGTCTCTGTGTTCGCAGGTTGTCAAGTCTATATGAAGGTTCATGTAAATAGTAAAATTGGCTTCTAGGAACAAAACAGAAACACCCCTTTAATACCCCTTAGATGAAAGTTTAAATTACATTTAATGTAGCAATAGGGTGTACAACAGTGTAGCTGGGGAGGTGGCGAGCAAACGCTTACTCAGAAGGGGTCATACTTGTACCCTTTCTGGCAACTGTGATAGAGGCCTGGGCTTAGGTTGCTAGTCCCACACTTTCAGTCGGTGTTATTTGGCTGAGAGAAGCCAAGGAAACTGGAATGGAAATAGATATCTTAAAGACCTGAATCAGTTAAATGATTAATAAAGTTCTCTAAGTGTGTGTGATTGCCTGGTTTATGCTGCTGCAATGGCATTCCAAATTATCAACCATCCTCGAACTTTCCATTGTCAGTTTTCTCCCAATACGGTGCTTCTAACCAATTGGCTGCATATTGGGGTCGGCTACGATATGTGCAATTGTAACAATGAAATGGAATGTGGGGGACGAGCAGTTCTGTTTGGCGTGAAAGCTCTTATTTCTTTCTTCTCCCCTTGTAGAATTCCTCCGAATATTATAATGATGATGTGGATGAATTTCATGAGAAGAAGCTCACGGTGAGTTTGAGACATTACACGTGTCCATAACCTTTTGCAGTCAAGAAAATAGTATATTACTAACACAGATGCAATTTTATGTGTGTGTTAATCGATCTCCCATAGTATTGCTCGTGGGGAGTCAAGACAAGTATAATCTTAAGGTGAATCAGGGTTATGGGCAGGTGCGGGACAATAATCGAAGTTCTGTTGTAACTTATTGTCAAGCAGAACTTATAACAATTTGGGAAGCAGAAAGTAGAGTTGGTTGGGGCATAGGAATTTCTCTACAAGCTGGAAGGTGCAAAGCCATGATACTACAGTGCCACTACTAGAGGGAGGGTATAGTTAAAGTATGACAATTTTACATTGGCAGTTACCATTACAAATGTGGACATAAGAATTTATGATTATGTGTGACTAAAATGTAACAACAGAATGTACGGTTTCGAAGACAGTGCGCTGAGACATCAGGTTTTTAAAATATAGATGGATGCACATAGTATGTTGTCCTGTGATTAGATTTGTGTATTGTTTCACTTTGAAAAATCTGTAATAGTGAGTCTTTACCTCCTCGGGATTTCTCTGTATAGAGTGGGGAAGGGGGAAGCATTTTTATAGAAGGTAATTTTTAAGGAACACAGAATATTCCCATTTGCTAAATAAAGAGTTTTTCAACAAAAGGAGGAGTATATGGTGCTTTGATGTTCTGGGTGCAGACTTTTTAAGCCTGGATAATCCTTACTGTCAGTGGTAACAGCGACATTTTGTGTTACAGAAGCTGCTGGCAGATGGAGTCGTGCTAGACGGTGCGAGTGAAGACTCAGCGGGTGAGGTGGGTGTGACCAACTCTATTGGGCTGACAATGAACCCTGTGGGGGCTGCAGGAGCTCTCAAAACATATTATTGAATTGTTTCTTAATCCCCTGTTGACAAAGAAAAAACATTTCCAAAAAATCTTGCAGTGCATCCTCTTTGAGATGGGACAGCAAGATTTAACTGGAAAGAAAGAATGACTCATTTATTTGGTACCTTTCATGATCTCAGGATGTCCCAAAACGCTTTACAGCCAATTAAGTACTTTTGAAGTATAGTCACGTAATGTAGGAAATGCGGCAGCCAATTTGTGCACAGCAAGCACCCACAAACAGCAATGTGATAATGACCAAACAATCTGTTTTTGTAATGTTGGTTGAAGGATAAATATTGGCTAGGATACCAGGGAGAGCTCCACTGCTCCTCTTTGAATATTGCTGTGGGATCTTTTGCATCCATCTGAGAGGGCAGACAGGGCCTCGGTTTAATCTCCCATTCAAAAGACGGCACCGCAGACAGTGCAGCACTCCCTCATTACTGCACTGAAGTGTCAGCCTAGATTTTGTGCTCAAGTCTCTGGAGTAGGGCTTGAACCTATAACCTTCTGACTAGGAGGCGAGCGTGTTACCTCTGAGCCACGGCTGATATGGAAGGTGATGTGTCCATACAAGGCAAATCTGGTGATCTGATTTTTGTCCATGATCAGCTAATAGTTACTTCTGCGAAATCCTAGACTCCATTGGAAGGTAGAGTTGGGTTTCCTGTTCTGTGAATTCCTGGCATTTAGAACATCAGGTGGTGGAACCTCTTGGATCAGCTGAGGTAGTACCACTGCCACCTGTCAGACACTACTAAGTACTACATGAATGTTTCTGCCACTTGAGGCATTTGTCAGGCCCTTTATAAATTTCCCTTCTTCCCATCTGTCTCATAATCTTAATGTCATACTTCTTGATTTACCTCATCTTCTCTCCCTACACTTTTCAGCTTTGGTGGTATGTTGCACTGTGGAACTTGACTCTTCACAGGGTATGAATTAAAAGGAAACTGTCCTTGGGTTCTTGTATTTGTTTCTACCGTTTCCATTGTATAGTGCCATCATCTCTACTTACCCAAGTTTATTATGTGGCATAAATATATTACGATTGAAATTATTGTAGTGACAATTAACCAATTAGCAATTTTTTCCCTAATTTTTGCTATTTGATCTTATTGTGTCCTTTTTAAACAGGAGGAGGTGATGCCCCTGGAGGTTCCTGACTCTGATGAAGATGAGGATGAGGAGGAAGATGAGGAAGAGGTTGACATGGATAGTGACCTTGAGGGCAAATCAGAGGCTGGTCAGTATAGTGCTGTAATGCATCAGATTTTATATTATTCGTCCAAGTTCCAACAAAACTAATCCATCACTTTCCACCTCCCCATTCTAGAATTACATTGGGCTAGGATCACTTCCAATGAGGGAAAACCCGGTATGATTGCGGGGAGAGGATAGATGAATTGGTCCAGGGCCGTAGTGTCAAAATATCAAGTGCTGGGCTACACTCAGTCTTGTACTTTCTCCCACTAGCTTTTATGAAGCTCTGTTCACAGGTGCTGTAGCAACCTCTAGTGACAGAAACTGCATCCTGCAATACAAGAAGTAAATAGAACTGAGCACTCCACAGTAATCCATCTAATTTTAAACAGATGCCTTTTACATGTCTGGCTGCTCTTTTAAGAGACAGATTCCTGACTGAGGAGTGGGTTACCATTCTCATTTCTTCATGTTGAAGAAATGATACCAGCTGTTGCATCCATCACATATTACTTTTTATTAAATTCTACAAGATTTTCTTGTACATGCTTATGAATTATCTGACCTGGAAGTCCGCAGCCCTGCCTAAAACTGTACTTGGTGAAGTACCAGAAACTGTTCTGCTGTAAGTACTGAATTATTTCCTTTACAGTAAAACTCATTCTTGCTTCACTTGGTTTTATTTTGCAGGCCTCCCAAACGTGTTGGCCTGGGGCCAGAAGAAGAAGGCATATTACAATACAGACTATATCGACGAGCTTCCTCGTAAGTGCAGTCATTTTCTCTCGTGATCCATCTTCAACAAGGAGGGAAAGATTTCCTCCACACACTGCATGTAACAGAATCGTAAACCAGTTCCTTATAGACAAATTTCTGATTTTTTAAATATACACCACAGAGAGCATCTCTTCCCCACCTTTAGAATCTAAAAAGTGAAATTAAAAATATGAAATGTATAGCAAATCCATTATCATCGGTTAGAGAAAACAGATTCATGTTTTGGATGGAGACCCTTCATCAAAACTGACATAACACTGAAGTCGCTGGCTATGCCATTCAGTGTGAGCTGAGCTGTGCCAGGTTGTACTCATTCAGTTGTTCCCAGGCTGGTTTATGCTCTTGGAATATGACCCGAGGTGGTTTGTATGAGCACCAGTGAGAATGGAGTCAGCGTGTGTGTTGATACTGAGCATCATTGAAAGTCACAACAAATATATTTACACTCATTGGAAGCTATTTATCAGACCCTATGATATCTCAAAACTTGGCTTTCAATGGGGACGCATTCCCCCTTACATGTTCGGTAACATAAGGGAGTTTCCAGGTTTACTCACTTCTTCTCATTTTCCAGTACTAGAGGTTAAACCTCCCATGTTTTAGTGCACAGTTCTCTACCTCTCAATCAGTCTATTATTGTCCTCTTACTTCTGTAGCTGTTAAATGACTGTTCAGTAAGGAATCCTGTACCTCCATGTTCCCGGGAAGACTCCTTGTTGGGGTTGTGTTTTTTTAAGTGAAGGGTAAGTTTAAGACAGATAAGACAGCCTGGACTCTGGAATCATGGGGGGACATTTAGGGTTGGTATTCTGGAAAGATGGGATCAAATGGGACGATGTACCTTCTTCATCTGCAGCTATCTTCTGATTAGTGCTGTGCATGTCAATTGAACTGCAATGAGAATCCACCATAGCACACAGTAGGCTCCAAACACAAGAGTGTCCATTGTCACTTCTCACAACCCCAGAGATGAAACATATTGGGTCTGACTTGCAGAGTCCCTCAACAACCAGCCTTTTGGAACCAATAGATGTTGATCCTGGATGCAAGTCTGGGACCATGAAGGTGTTTTTTTTGCTTGAAGTCCCACTTGTCTCTGGGTGACATGCTCGCAGTGTTTGCAGTTCTCTGCCAGTGGTGCTGGGAGGTGTGTGAAAGCAGCAAGCAGCTGACTCTGAATTCCCTTTCTTCATGGTGGCACAGCTGAGATCAAGCCTATGTGGTGTGTCATTGCACTTTGCTCCAAGCTTTGCAAATGTTTTAACTGTAATGTCTTCCCTTTGACATGAGAATCCTCTACCGGTCCTGGAAAGTTATAATCTCGCACTTTCTGTTTTTACCTCAGCATGCTGGTGAGCATTTACTGGTGTAAGCAGAGAGATGCAGGAGTTTATCATGGTGAGATTCTCAGTATCAGGCTGTTTACACACTTGCAGGTGGCAAGGGTCAGGAGGAGGCATTGGCAGAGGCTGAGGAGGAGGAACAGGAGGCTCTGAATATTCAGAAACGGCTGGCAGAGAATCTGACCGAGGATGACTTTGGACTCGACCTTCTTCAGGTAACCAACAGCGGAGACCAAGGAGATTGGGGTGTGAAAGAGGTTTTGGCACCAGATTCAGTGTGTTAAGTTAGCTCATATTAAAGGAGAATTATCAATGTGGGTGCAGATTCCCCTCCATTTTCCTCCTTACCCCACCCACCCCATCAATCCCCACCCCTCCCTCCCACCCCATCAATCCCCACCCCTCCCTCCCACCCATCAATCCCCACCCTCCCTCCCACCCCATCAATCCCCACCCCCTCCCACCCCCCCATCAATCCCACCCCTCCCTCCCCCTCCCTGCCCATCAATCCCCCCCCCCCATCAATCCCCCACCCCCCATCAATCCCCACCCCTCCCTCCCTCCCCATCAATCCCCACCCCTCCCTCCCCATCAATCCCCACCCCTCCCTCCCTCCCCATCAATCCCACCCCTCCCTCCCTCCCCATCAATCCCCACCCCTCCCTCCCTCCCCATCAATCCCCACCCCTCCCTCCCTCCCATCAATCCCCACCCCTCCCTCCCTCCCCATCAATCCCCACCCCTCCCTCCCTCCCCATCAATCCCCACCCCTCCCTCCCTCCCCATCAATCCCCACCCCTCCCTCCCTCCCCATCAATCCCCACCCCTCCCTCCCTCCCCATCAATCCCCACCCCTCCCTCCCTCCCTCCCCCCCTCCCCCCCTCCCTCCCCCCTCCCTCCCTCCCTCCCTCCCCCCCCTCCCCCCCTCCCCATCAATCCCCACCCCTCCCTCCCTCCCCATCAATCCCCACCCCTCCCTCCCCCTCCCCCCTTCCCTCCCTCCCCCTCCCCCCTTCCCTCCCTCCCCCTCCCCCTCCCTCCCCCCTTCCCTCCCCCTCCCCCCTTCCCTCCCTCCCCCTCCCCCTCCCTCCCCCCTTCCCTCCCCCTCCCTCCCCCCTCCCTCCCTCCCCCCCCTCCCTCCCTCCCTCCCTCCCCCCCCTCCCTCCCTCCCTCCCCCCCCCCCACCCCTCCCTCCCTCCCTCCCCCCCCCCCCACCCCTCCTCCCTCCCTCCCCCCCCCCCCACCCCTCCCTCCCTCCCTCCCCCCCCCCCACCCCTCCCTCCCCATCAATCCCACCCCTCCCTCCCCATCAATCCCCACCCCTCCCTCCCCATCAATCCCCACCCCTCCCTCCCCATCAACCCCACCCCTCCTCCCCATCAATCCCCACCCCTCCCTCCCTCCCCATCATCCCCTCCCTCCCACCCCATCAACCCCACCCCTCCTCCCTCCCCATCAATCCCCTCCCTCCCTCCCCATCAATCCCCTCCCTCCCTCCCCATCAATCCCCTCCCTCCCTCCCCATCAATCCCCTCCCTCCCTCCCCATCAATCCCCACCCCTCCCTCCCTCCCTCCCCCCCTCCCTCCCCCCCTCCCTCCCTCCCTCCCCCCCCTCCCTCCCTCCCTCCCCCCCCCCCTCCCTCCCCCCCCCCTCCCTCCCTCCCTCCCCCCCCCCTCCCTCCCTCCCTCCCCCCTCCCCCCCCCCCTCCCCCCCCCCCTCCCACCCTCCCTCCCCCCCTCCCCCCCCCCCCTCCCTCCCTCCCTCCCCCCCTCCCTCCCCATCAATCCCCACCCCTCCCCCCCTCCCTCCCCATCAATCCCCACCCCTCCCCCCCTCCCTCCCCATCAATCCCCACCCCACCCTCCCTCCCTCCCTCCCCATCAATCCCCACCCCTCCCTCCCCCCCTCCCCATCAATCCCCTCCCTCCCCATCAATCCCCTCCCTCCCCATCAATCCCCTCCCTCCCCATCAACCCCTCCCTCCCCAACAATCCCCTCCCTCCCCATCAATCCCCCCTCCCTCCCCATCAATCCCCTCCCCCCCTCCCCATCAATCCCCCCCCCCCTCCCCATCAATCCCCACCCCCCCTCCCCATCAATCCCCTCCCCCCCTCCCCATCAATCCCCTCCCCCCCTCCCCATCAATCCCCTCCCCCCCTCCCCATCAATCCCCTCCCCCCCTCCCCATCAATCCCCTCCCCCCCTCCCCATCAATCCCCTCCCCCCCCCCCATCAATCCCCTCCCCCCCTCCCCATCAATCCCCTCCCCCCTCCCCATCAATCCCCTCCCCCCTCCCCATCAATCCCCTCCCCCCTCCCCATCAATCCCCTCCCCATCAATCCCCTCCCCATCAATCCCCTCCCCATCAATCCCCTCCCCATCAATCCCCTCCCCATCAATCCCCTCCCCATCAATCCCCTCCCCATCAATCCCCTCCCCATCAATCCCCTCCCCCCCTCCCCATCAATCCCCTCCCTCCCCATCAATCCCCACCCCTCCCTCCCTCCCTCCCCCCCTCCCTCCCTCCCCCCCTCCCTCCCTCCCTCCCTCCCTCCCTCCCCCCCCCCTCCCTCCCTCCCCCCCCCCTCCCTTCCCCCCCCCCTCCCTCCCTCCCCATCAATCCACACCCCTCCCTCCCTCCCTCCCCATCAATCCCCACCCCTCCCCCCCCCTCCCCCCCCCTCCCCCCCCTCCCCCCCTCCCCCCCTCCCTCCCCCCTCCCTCCCCATCAATCCCCACCCCCTCCCTCCCCATCAATCCCCACCCCTCCCTCCCCATCAATCCCCACCCTCCCTCCCCCCCTCCCCATCAATCCCCACCCACCCCTCCCTCCCTCCCCACCCACCCCTCCCTCCCCTCCCCACCCACCCCTCCCCACCCACCCCTCCCTCCCCACCCCTCCCTCCCTCCCTCCCTCCCCACCCACCCCTCCCTCCCTCCCCATCAATCCCCACCCCTCCCTCCCCCCCCCTCCCCATCAATCCCCACCCCTCCCTCCCTCCCTCCCCATCAATCCCCACCCCTCCCTCCCTCCCTCCCTCCCCATCAATCCCCACCCCTCCCTCCCTCCCCACCCCTCCCTCCCCACCCCTCCCTCCCTCCCTCCCCATCAATCCCCACCCCTCCCTCCCTCCCCATCAATCCCCACCCCTCCCTCCCTCCCTCCCTCCCCATCAATCCCCTCCCCTCCCTCCCTCCCTCCCTCCCTCCCCATCAATCCCCACCCCTCCCTCCCTCCCTCCCTCCCCATCAATCCCCACCCCTCCCTCCCTCCCTCCCTCCCATCAATCCCCACCCCTCCCTCCCTCCCCATCAATCCCCACCCCTCCCTCCCCCCCTCCCCATCAATCCCCACCCCTCCCTCCCCCCCTCCCCATCAATCCCCACCCCTCCCTCCCCCCCTCCCCATCAATCCCCACCCCTCCCTCCCCCCCTCCCCATCAATCCCCACCCCTCCCTCCCCCCCTCCCCATCAATCCCCACCCCTCCCTCCCCATCAATCCCCACCCCTCCCCCTCCCCCCCACCCCTCCCCCTCCCCCCCTCCCCTCCCCCCCTCCCCCTCCCCCCCCTCCCCTCCCCCTCCCCCCCCTCCCCCCCTCCCCCTCCTCCCCCTCCCCCCCGTCCCCCCCTCCCCCTCCCCCCCGTCCCCCCCTCCCTCCTCCCCTCCCCACCCCTCCCCCCACTCCTCCCCACCCCACCCCCCCCCTCCTCCCCACCCCACCCCCCCCCTCCTCCCCACCCCTCCCCCCCCCTCCTCCCCACCCCTCCTCCCCACCCCTCCCCCCCACCCCTCCCCATTAATCCACAGGAAATTGTTCCCCCTCAACTTATTTTTTGACTTAATTGAAGTATTGTTTGACCACTTGATGTCTTTGGTGTGTTTCTTTAGTAAGTAGTTCAAAAAAGAGTATTGTTCTAAGCTTTCTACTTCCTCTCCTCCCCACCACTGGGTTTGAGGTGCGTCTCCAGTGGGGCTGGACTTTCATCTGCTTTTGCAATGCTTGCTTGACGTCAGCCATATTTCTGTCATTCATTGTCTTTGCAATGTGTCCAACCACATATAGGCAGATGTAGTTTGTTCTGGTGGAACTGACCCGTGGAAAGTAATGGGAAGGCAGGAACAAGGCACAATGCTTTCCTGAGTTAATGTCTGCACCTGCCTGTCTGATCTGCCAAAAAAGTCAGCGTGGGGGGAGGTTGAAAGCCCAGGCCACTATGTCCTGTAATGTGGGATCCAGCCATGGGTCATCCTGACAATTTCAGATTTCTTTGCAATTTTCATTCTCTGTGTTTAAACACAATTTGTGGGTTTATATTGGGTAGCATTGTCTCTGCAGTCTAACTGTAAGACTTGCTATGTTAAGTGCTATTTAATGATCTGATGAACCAACATTTGCTCTAGTGTCCCTTTTCAGACAATCATTAGAAAAGGCATCAGAACAGTCTGGAATGTCTCAGTCTATCCAACCTTTCCCTATAAGTCAAACCATCAAGTCCCGGTAGCATCCTAGTAAATCTTTTCTGCACTCTTTCTAGTTTAATAATATCCTTTCTATAATAGGGTGACCAGAACTGTACACAGTATTCCAAGTGTGGCCTTACTAATGTCTTGTACAACTTCAACAAGACATCCCAACTCCTGTATTTAATGTTTTGACCAATGAAACCAAGCATGCTGAATGCCTTCTTCACCACCCTATCCACCTGTGACTCCACTTTCAAGGAGCTATGAACCTGTACTCCTAGATCTCTTTGTTCTATAACTCTCCCCAACGCCCTACCATTAACGGAGTAGATCCTGGCCCGATTCGCTCTACCAAAATGCATCACCTCACATTTATCTAAATTAAACTCCATCTGCCATTCATCGGCCCAGTGGCCCAATTTATCAAGATCCCGTTGCAATCCTAGATAACCTTCTTCACTGTCCACAATGCCACCAATCTTGGTGTCATCTGCAAACTTACTAACCATGCCTCCTAAATTCTCATCCAAATCATTAATATAAATAACAAATAACAGCGGACCCAGCACCGATCCCTGAGATATCCTGCCAACACTCGCTATCTACACACACAGATGAAGAACAAGCAGTGGAGTGCGGTATCCTGAGGGCTGCCAGCACCTGAGACTGTATCTCAAAGGAGTCAAGATTTTCAAGAAAGGCAGCTGTGGGGGGGGGGGGTCAGATTTTATTATTTCATGGAGTGTTCTTGTGATAGGCATTTGCTCAGGAACGGGAAGCAGAGAAAGGGACAGAAAAGGATCAGAAAATCAAAAAAGATTTGAAGAAAATGTCCCAGAAAGAGAAGATGAAACTGCTGAAGAAAGAATCACCAGAGCTTCTGGAACTCATCCAGGATTTTAAAGCAAAGGTCAGCAAAACTTCTAAAGCTGTTCTTAAGTTTATTCATCTGTTTCACTATGTTTTCTGGATGATGTTAGATGGTATATAGAAAGGATTAAAATAAATAAATCTTAAAGTACAATAAAATAGTAAAAAATGTGCCAGGAGTTGTGCAGCCAAAAATGATTTCACTGGGAGCTCCTCATTTGTGATGTAAAGAACAGTAAGTTGATCATTAATGGGAATTGGATAGTGCTTTCCAGTAAGGATTTCCAGAGCACTCTGCAGTGGTAAGATGCAAATTCAGGCCTGCTGTCCTTACTGCATTCCAAGCCTCCTCTGATCTGTGAACAGAGGCTGGGTAAGTTTCCCAAACAGGAGGGAGTCGCTTGGCTGATAAGACCACTAGATGAGAAGAAGACACCTGACCTCTCGGGTAGGGATGGTGTATGAAGTTAGGAAAAGGAGTGAAATTACCTGAAATTGAATCTTGACTTTATTACACAGGATTTGCCTCTTTCCAACTTTGTGGTCAGTTAGTTTGTTATTGGGGATTAGTAGTGTACCCAGTTGGTCTCTTGATGTTCTTTTAATCTGAGTTCAGTACTTCTGGCCTTCTTTCTTTTACTGAAACAGCTGTGATAAGGAAAAATTGGCTGCAGCTCACTGTTTTCAGGGAAGCACAGATTTGGTGTTACTGCATTACTTTTACAAAAAATCACTCAAGAATAGTTGAATTTATAAAAAAAAATGCATCCTGGATAAGATGCAAATTTGGCTGTCAAGTGTACAGCCTCTGAAATTTGAAATTGTGCTCCCAACTTTCTTTTCCCCTTCATATAAAGGTATCTGACTTTTGTAACAGAAGAAATGTTCTTCTTATGAGGACAAAGCTTGGGCATTCTTGTTTTAGGTACTTACGTGCTAATTGTTAGGACTGTGGCTTGATAGTAAGACTACCTGTGCTAAATTTCTCTGAGAAGTAGTAAGTTAGTTTCTGATTTGTCTCTTGCAGCTTGCAGAATTGAGGGATGAGCTGCAGCCACTGATGGAGATGGTGCAGAGTGGGAGGATACCTGCAGGGAAGGTATGATGGGAACAAAATAAAATAGAAGCCTGCCATAGGTGGAAGGGCTGGGAAAAGAGGGTGTACAGACTGCCAGAATAGTATTGAAATAATTGTTTTCCCTTTATTCACAGGGTGCCAACTATGTGCAGACAAAGTACCACCTTTACCTGAAGTAAGTTTCTTTGGCAGTACTTTGGAGAGTCGTTGTCCTTTCCGGAGAATGATGGGGTGGGAGATCAAGCAGCTGCTTTTAATGCAGGATTGTCCAATAAGTTACCCACTAACCACATGTGGCCAATTGGAAATACAGATGTGGCTAATTGCATTTGTGATCAGTAAATAGAAAGAGTAATCCATATCGTTGTTGGATATGTGATCTCAATACTCCTATTCACACGGCGTATGCATGTGTACTTGAACCTTTTTGTGCATTTGTTGGTAAGATGAAAAGCAGAGTTGTGCAAGTTTTTTTTAATCGTTGTATGTTCTTTACTTGCTTGGTTACTGCCTGTTGGTTATCGGCTAAAATGGTGTGTGACGTGGGTGAAAATGCCGGACATTAGCGCCATAGAAACACCAACATTGTATGAAGAGGAGAGCTGTCATTGTGGAATAACCACTGATGAGGGAAAATTGGGATTTCTGGTATTGTGTCTGAGAACTATATATTTAATATACTATGTAGGGGTAGGAAGTACTGTACATAGAAAATACTCTGCACTCCTATTAGTAATGTCTCAAATGTCTGAGATTTTCCACACTGCACTTCTTCTGTTTAAACTTTTTTTTGATGTCCTTGTTAATGAGATGTCTCTGATCTACAGTTACTGCACAAACATCAGTTTTTACTTGGTTCTGAAGGCAAAGCGGATCCCAGTGCACAACCACCCAGTGATCGAGAGATTGCTCACCTACAGAAATGTGAGTATTGCGCTGTTTAACTGCCCCGGGGTCTTTAGTATTTTGAAGCGATTTGTTACCTCCCTTTTACTGTTTTCCTTGCACCTCACACTATCCCTGGCTAAACCAGGGGACAGCCTGTGCTCAGGTTTCTATCCGTGTCATTCAAAACCTAGTTATTAGGCAGTGAATAAGACTAACCCAGGGATTCTTCCTTCTGATTGTTTATTCCCTCCTTCCCTCCCGACCCTCACCTCCTCCTCCCCCCACCACCCAACCATCATCAAACTCAATGACATATTTAATTCACTGAGCAAGAAACCCCCCCCCGGTTGGGTTACTGAAAAATCCATAATGATACCCAGTGGATGGGCATGGGAGGTTCCCAGCTAATCTGGGGAGAAACAATGCCTGGGTTTAAAAACAAATTGTACAGACTTCTCTTTAACTGTCTGTTTTTTCCTTGCAGCTGATCAATGACTTGATTGGAGTGGATGAAAAGCTGTCATCTGAAATCCAGCAGCTTTTGAGCCAGGTTAGTCAAGAGCAAGGATCGGTTACGAAAAAAGATCAACTCGCCTCCGAGGTGAAGAAAGCCCCGACTGGACTGAGCAAACAACCAAATGCTGGACAAAGAACAGAAAGAAAGGTGAGGATGGAGGAGGCTTTCAGAGATTAGCAGATACCGAACCAAGATTTGGGGAACGAACTGTTACTGTTGTGTAAAATGTACAAAGTTTGAACATGTGGCTTAAGGGTGGCACGGAGCGGCGTCTAGGACTGTGATGACTGTATTTTCATATAAGTTTATTGTTGAAGCTAAAATTCTAGTTTTAGTGAATTCTGACAGACTGAATCTGTCCCTTACTGCATATAGGACATTGGATTTAATAATTGGAAACTTCAATTTAAAAATTTTCCCAGCTTGTGTTAATTTGATTCATCCTTCAACCCTATTTTAGACTTCTTTCTCCCCTGCCACAGGAAGTAAGTTACATAAATTGGAGTGCCCAATGTACACTCCCAGGCCTTGTTAGTATCAGACAGTGAGACAGAAAACAGTCATAAAAGCTGCACTGTATCAAAGAAAGACTCAGATTACGGGAATAACAGAATAGCACAGCAGCGAGAAGCCACACATTAGAAGATAATTCACCCCAACTGAGTTTAGTTCCCCTTTAAATGGATTTTCCCAATGTTTTGGGAAGAGAGTGGGGATTAAATATTAACACAGGGATGTCTTTCTCTAAGCGTTGCTTTGAATGGGTATGTTTAGCTCACTGAATAGGTTTTTCTGCCTTTCCATGTATTCTTGAGTTTACGGGATTAATGTTTTGATGCAGGTAACTGATCCGCTAGTTTCTGGGGACTCGGAGTCTGATGCGGATGAAGAAGCAGCATTCCAATATTACAAGGAAATGGAGGAGAGGCTGACCCAGAAGAGAAAGAGGAAAATGCAACAGGACGGGTACTGATCGTTTATACGCAGAGTATGCATGCACATCAATATATTTAAAAACAGCTCCTGGATTAAGGCGCCCTCATATCAGGAGAATGACTGTCGGGGTCTGCACTGCACGAGAGTGAACTCCCTCAGTTATTTAGTGGGGAAAGGAATTCATGTAGTGTTAAGTCAAACGGAAGAAAAAAAACATGAGCTAACTTGGGGGGTGGGTAGAAGATTAGCAATTCAATCAGGAATGCATTAGTAATAAGGGACTCCATAGTTAGAGGGGTGGATATTATCTTTGCAATCTAAACTGGGAGTCCCAGATGTTTTGAAATATTTTGGAAGGACTGTAAAAGATTATGGAAGAGTAGGGAGAGCAGCCACTCTCGTGGTCCACGTGGGAGCTGACAATATAGGGAGGGATAAAAGGCCTGAAATCCAGCAAAAGGAGTTTAGAAGATAAAGAAACTGGTTTAGGACCAAGACTTCAGGGGTGGTAATTTCCGGATTATTCCTCCAGCCTTATGTTAGAATGGGAGATTAGGGAGCTCAACACATAAGGAGTGGTGACGGGAATTTTATAGGGCATTGGCACCAGTTCTGGGGAAGCTGAAAGCTATTCTGCAAAGATGGGCGACATCCATACAGGAAGGGAGCAAATGAACTGGCATAATGGATAAATAGGAAAGTGAAGAGTCATTTAAACTAGGAAGGAGGGAGGAGGGCAGGGAAAATAAAAGCAAACAGCAAGTAGAGATGGTAGAAATAGATGAGGTAAATATACAAATAAAATTTAGCGAAAAGGATAGTATGCAGAAGGAATAAAAAGAGTGAAGGAGGAAAATCAAATCGACCACTTATAAACAGGGACAAGACTGAGATAAATGAACGAGCTGTTAGTTAAAGCAGCAGCTTGAAATTCAGACAAGAAAAAGATAGAAGTGCATGTATTGCAGTGCTCAGACTGCGGGAAATAAATGAGGGAATTAGAAGCAACTGTATCATAGGAAAATATAGATTTAATAGTACTAACAGCAACTTGGCTGCAAACTAGACATGAGTAGTAAAATAATGGGTTATAATATTTTTAGGAGGGTCACAAGTGATAAGGAAGGAGGAATGGTGGCACTATTGGTGAAGAAGGAAATATATGCTGTAGAGAGGATTGATCTATACTAAAAAGAGATTCAGACAGAGTTGATTATGGTTCAAGATCAAAGATAAAAAAGGGATTGTTACCTTAGTGGGGTTGTACTACACACCCCCCCTAATAGTTGTGAGAGGGAAATGGAAGAGGAAATCTGTAGACCGATCAAGGAGATGAGCAGGAGTAACAAAATTATTGTTCTAGGAGATTTTAATTACCCATTCATTGATTGATTGGGACAGGCAGGGAGTTATGGGAGAAAAAGGAATGGAATTCCTAATATATGTGTAGGTCTGCTTGGAGCAGTATGTTCATATGCCTGTAGGTGGAGCAACATTGCTAGATGTAGTTATGAGTAACGAAGTAGATGAGTTAAATGTGGGTGAGCACCTCAGGAGTAGTGACCATAATATGATGAGGTTTAAGGTCCAAATAGAAACAGTAAAAGTTAGTACAAAAACAACGGCACCAGATTAGAATTGGGCAGGTTTTAGAAAGATAAGGAGTGAGCTAGCTGAGGTGAGATGGAAAGAGAATTTGGCACAGGGGACTGTAGATAACAATGGGATATTTTTTAAAAGGAGATTGCAAAGTTGCAGAATAAATATATATCATTTTAAACAAAAAGAGACTACAAGTTTCAGAATGGCATGGATAAATAGGTTGGAAACAAACTAAACTTGAAGAGGGCATATGAAGCCTATAGGGTTATGCTACAAATAAGAGAATACAATAAAATAAGGAGGTTAAGAAAGAGATAATGAACGCAAGGTGGGAGCATGAGGTGAGAATCTGAAATATTAGAAAGAACAGTAAATTATTCTACAAATAAATCAGTAAAAAGAGAATTGTTAAATGAGAGGTGGGATCCCTGAGAGGAGAGGATAGTTAGTTAGTAGAGAATAACTGGAAATCGGCACGGATATTTAACAAGTACTTTGCTTCAGTTTTACAAAAGAGAATATTGGGAAGGAGGTAAATCTTGAATTAGTTAAAAGCAAGATGAGAGACATTATAATAAATAAAAGGGAAGTATTAGAGAATGTGAGTTAAAGGAGTAAAAAGTGCCAGGACCTGACATCCATGAATCCTGAGGGAAATGGGGGAAGAAATAGCAGAAGCCTTGGAAATTATATTTCTGGGTTTTATTGAGTGTGGATGTGTGATGGAGGACAGGAGAGCGGCCAGTGTAATATCCATTTTCAAAAGGAAGACAGGTAATTACAGGCCAGTTAGTTTATCATCTGTGGTATGGAAAATTTTGACATTTTTAACTAAAAATTAACTTACTAAATATCCAGATGAAGAGAAAATAAGAATCAGCCGCCAACATGGATTTCAGAAAGGAAGTTCACGCTCAACAAACTTGATATAATGTTTTAAGGAGGTGACAGATATGCTGGAGGCAGAAATGCAGTAGATGTGGTGTACATGGACTTTCAGAAAGTCTTTGACAAGGCACCTCACAGGACACTATTGGAGAAGAGTAAGGGGTATGGAATTAGGGGGAGAGTAGCAACTTGAATTAAAAACCGATTTTGAAGAGAGGAATCTTAGCGAAGGAACTAAGGAAAGTTTCTCACGGTGGTTGAAAGTAGGTAGAGGTGTCTCACAGTGTTCTGTTCTAGGACTCCTTCTGTTCACTGTAATTAGGGATTTGGATTTAGGGCTAGAGTGAGCTGCCCAAATTTGCAGACAATACTAAAATTGGAGGCATTGTAAGTAATTCCGAGGACCAAAGGAAGCTGCAAAGGGTATTGATAAGATGATGGAATGGTCAAAAAAGTGAGAGATGGGATTCAATGTCGGTAAATGTGAGGTGGTACATCTTGGTTAAAAAAAATAATTATGCTACAAATGGGGGAAAGCTGGGTGATGTGGAAGAGCAGAGGGATTTGGGGGATCAGGTTCACAACATTAAAAGCAGTGGATATGGCCATAAAGAAAACTAATGGGAGTCTGGGTTTTATGGCAAGAGGTATTGAATATTCAAGTTGTGGTGTAATGGTAAATCTATAAAAAGCTTTAGTAAGATAACAGTTGGATTACTGAGTGCAGTTTTGGGCTCTACTATGGGAAGGATGTTGAGGCTATAAAGAGGGTACAGCGCAGATTCGCTAGGATGCTGGCTGGTACGAGGAAATATAAATATGAAAAAAGACTTGAAAAATTGGGGCTGTTTTTGTAAGAACAGAGGTTGAGTGATGATTTGATAGATGTTTAAAATTATAAAGGGATGGGACACAGTAGATAGACAGAGACTGGTTCCAATGATTGAGCGAGTCGAAAACCATGGGACATAGATGTAAGATTAAATGTAAGTGTTTTAGGACCGAGAGCAGGGGAAACATTTTTTACACACAGTTGTTGTGGAATGCACAATTAGAGTTAGTGATTGAAGTAGACCAATGTCAACAGTTAAGAATAGGTTAGATAGATGGTTGAAGGAAAGGTGAATAAAGGGAGATGGGATCAGGGTGGCCACATGGCAATAATACCACTGGTAGTGTGGAGGATAGACACCAAGACGGACTGGTTGGGCCGATGGCCTGTTTCCGTGTTGTAATTCCTATATAATTCTCAGGTTTGATTCTTGGGCAAGGCAAAAGGGACAAAACATTTTGTTTTAGCGTCCTTAAGGCAGAGAAGAGAGAAGAAAATCAGCCACACTGCATCAGAGAAAGGCTCAGGTAACAACGAAAAAGCCATAAATTAGGAGATAATTCACCATAACAAGATGTGGTTCTCCTTTAAATGGATTTTTCTGGCTGGTCAATGTTCTTGCTCCTTGCTGGAATATTTTTGAACATGGGACAAAGGGCTGAATTGGGCTTGTCTGTGGTCTCGTTCTGCATTCAGATCAAAGAAGCAGCACCTGGGTGGGTGTTGGGGAGAGGTAATTCAGTTGAGAAATAATGTACGGTCATGCTAGTTTCTTCCAAACCTGATTTGGCCCCAGTCAGCTGGAACGTCCCCCGCCCCCCCACCCCCTCCGTGATATTCATTACAGTGTCTGAAATGTTGATGTATTCAAATGGCAGTAACATTGGGTTTTGTATTTCAGTTATGAGGACAGTGCTGTGGTAAAGGAAACGTTTGGTTCAGATGGAAAGAGAAAGATCACATACCAGGTTTCTATTTTCTCTGTAATATCGTGTTATAGGTTGTTATTTATCTGCTTTAGGGCTGTGCTTTTAACCTTTTCTCTGGACCTACCAGACCCTGTATAGTACTTAAATCTTAATACTACTTTTCCTGTCTCCTTGAGTTTATATTGATGAGGATTGATTATTCAATTTAAAAAAAACATTTAAAACACTAAATCTCCACTTATCAAAAGGCCAGAGAGGCAGTCCATACTCAGCTTTTGCTGTTGTATAACATGCTACGAGGAAGTGTGCAAATGGCACTTCAGGGGTTAGTCTGTATTTCCTCCTTGTGGGAGGGAAGCCCCTTGTTTTCCAACTGTCTGGTTGGATTGGAGCTTCCAATGTGGAGAATCCCAGGTCACCATGAGCAGAATAACCAGTATGAACATGCAATGTAATCATACCTTTGTAACAGAAAATTGAATCTTTGTGGTACTGGATATTATAAATTTGGTAGTCACATTCACGTCTTATGTGCTCTTGTGCAGAAGGTGAACTCTGAAAGGCATTTTAATCTTTAGTTGAGCAACTGACATAAAACATGCCCATTACACTGGGTCTGGAGATCATAATGCATGCTGCTGCCCCAGTTGTTACGTATTCAACTGTTATAGATAGCCTTTTTAATTCACAGACTATTTGATTACAAAGATCTGTTATTGTAACCCTGTCTGACAAAATCTTCTCTTGGGTGCTCACTAATCTTTACACGGTCCTTGCAGATCGCCAAGAATAAAGGTCTTACGCCCCGAAGGAAAAAGATTGATCGTAATCCTCGAGTCAAGCACCGAGAGAAATTCAGGAGAGCTAAAATCCGACGGAAGGGACAGGTGAGTGAAGGAGCCCTTTGGCAGTTAAGAGTTGTTGAGAATGTTTTTTTTTAAGTTAAAGGTCATTAACATCTTTTAAATGATTTAAGTTCGGCTGTGGGAGTGTCTCAGCTGTGAGTTACCAGCAGGATACCAGACATTCTTAGCGAATAAAACTAGAAATGGCTCCCCTGATGGTTGCTTTTGTAGAAATTTCCCTGTGAATAACCTACTGTTTCTAGCATGGTACCATAAAGGGTAGTGCTCAATGGTGCAGTATTGAATCAGTACTGTGTACAATTCTTGTTCTGTGCTGCAGTTGAGATATCTTAGTTTTGGAGATGCTACAGCAAGGGGCGAAACCTGGAATTGAGCCCTAAACTATGAGAAGAGGCTCCAGAAAGGATTGTACTTGAGAAGGCTCAAGGCAGATTTTATTATAAGCGTACAGACAAACTGAAAGATTAATTATAGTCAAAAGCTATGGGAAAAGGGGGTTATGAGATCACTTGGCAAAGTGCATAAAGCAGAACCCCCTAGTTCATTGGAATACAATATTCATACGGGAGACTGAGGAGCCAAGGAGCAGGAGAGAAACAGCACACCCAGGTGATCCTGCACTGACTGAAACATTTGAGAATGGTTATTTATATTGAATCCACATTTCTGGGAATTGACTTCTAACTATGTCCTAGCGAATCATACCTCAGTAATATATAGTAACCTCAAAATGGGCTATTCTTTCAGATTTCCCCCAAAATTTAAAGGCACAGCTACGTTTTGGTGTTGCAGTCTCTCCCGTGAGCCCAATGCCACAATTTGTTTACATCAGTCAATGAGAGGTTTTATTTTTACAGGTACGCGAGGTCCGTAGAGAGGCACGCCGTTATGGCGGTGAGCTGTCAGGTATCCGTGCCGGAGTTAAGAAGAGCATCAAGCTTCAGTGATCTTGCTGCCTGCTATCAGACACCTGCAATTTGGAAACCAAGGGAACACCCGCTCTGCCTCTTTGTAATGTATTTATAGTTTAATAAAGAATTTGTACATTTTTACTGTCTGTTTATAACCTGTTGGTAAAGCAGAAGTACTGATTAATGGACTCATGGACAATGTTAACTATAAGTTAATAAATTATATTTATGCATAAGTTAAGGATGGTGGTGTACAATCACCTTTAACCCCATATATAATGCTCACTACAATAGGAACTGCAGCTTAGAAATTACTTCGTGATAGGTAAGTGCTCAGACACTATCATTTATGTTAACAGTTATGTTATTGTGCAGCTTTTGTGCTGGCTGAACATTAAAGGTATCCACAGATGCTGCCTGACTTGCTGAGCTTTTCCAGCATTTTCTGTTTTTATAGGGAGAGGTTGGATAGACTGAGACTTTTTTCCCTGGAGAGTAGGAGGTTTAGGGGTGATCTTATAGAAGTCTATAAAATAATGAGGGGCATAGAAAAGGTAGATAGTCAAAATCTTTTCTCAAAGGTAGGGGAGTCTATAACGAGGGGGCATAGATTTAAGGTGAGAGGGGAGAGATACAAAAGGGTCCAGAGGGGCAATTTTTTCACTCAAAGGGTGGTGAGTGTCTGGAACGAGCTGCCAGAGGCAGCAGTAGAGGCGGGTACAATTTTGTCTTTTAAAAAGCATTTGGACAGTTACATGGGTAAGATGGGTAGAGAGGGATATGGGCCAAGTGCAGGCAATTGGGACTAGCTTAGTGGTATAAACTGGGCGACATGGACATGTTGGGCCGAAGGGCCTGTTTCCATGTTGTAAACTTCTATGATTCTATGATTTCAGATTTCCAGCATCTGCAGTATTTTGCTTTTGACTCACCCATCATTTCTTAGTCTGCTGTTTTAATGGAGGCATCAACCTATTTATGTTAAACTGGTTAACACCTCCATCAAAATAGAGGACAAAGTTTAGTGTAGAAATGTACTGTGCCGCAGAGTGATGGGCATTCCGAAGCAAATTGCCACAAAGACATTTGTACACCTGGCAGTTGTTTGAGGAGGTGAAGGAGAAAGATGTCAGTCAATTGCTGTTTACCATTCTTCAAATTGAGTAATAACTTTGTTTGTTGAGTTATGTTACTGTGCAGCTTTTGTGCTGCCTGAATGTTATAGGGGCTGATTGCTGTTCCTAATGGGGCTTCAGTGCTGTGCTGCGAGTGACTGCTTTAACATAACAAGAAATAGCAGGAGTAGGCCATACAGCCCCTCGAGCCTGCTCCTCCATTCAATCAGATTATGGCTGATCTTCAACCTCAACTCCACTTGCCCGTCTGATCCCCATATCCCTTGATTCCCCTAGAGTCCAAATATCTATCCATCTCTTCCTTGACTCAGCATCCACAGCCCTCTGGGCTAGAGAATTCCAAAGATTCACAACCCTCTGCGTGAAAAAATTCCTCTTCATCTCAGTCTTGACTGGCCGACCGCTTATCCTGCGACTCTGCCCCCTAGTTCTAGACTCTCTAGCCGGGGAAACAATCTGTCAGCATCTACCCTGTCAAGCCCCCTAATAATCTTGAGTTTCAATGAGATCACCTCTCATTCTTCTAAACTCCAGAGAGAATAAGCTCATTCTATTCAATCTCTCCTCATAGGACAACCCTCTCCTCCCAGGAATTAATCTAGTGAACCTTAGTTGTACCGCTTCCAAGGCAAGTATATCCTTCCTTAGATACGGAGACCAAAACTGTACGCCAGGTGCAGTCTCACTAAAGCCCTGTACAACTGTAGTGAGACTTCCTTACTCTTGTACTCCAACCCCCTTGCAATAAAGGCCAACATGCCATTTGCTTTCCTAATTGCCTGCTGTACCTGCATTTTGTGTTTCTTGTACGAGGACACCCAAGTCTCTCTGAACACCAACATTTAATAGTTTCTCACCATTTAAAAAATATTCTGTTTTTCTATTCTTCCTACCAAAGTGAATAACCTCACATTTCCCCACATTATACTCCATCTGCCACCTTCTTGCCTTTTCACTTAATCTGTCTATATCTCTTTGCAGACTCTTTGTGTCCTCCTCACAGCTTACTTTCCCAGCTTACTTTGTGGAGTCACTTGTCCAACTAAAAATGCTGCATATCCTAATACTCTGCCTTCATTATAAAGAACAGAAAACTCTTATAGAGAATTAAGAATGACAACAACAGTAATTGAGAGCAAATATGTAAGGAGATTACAGACAGCTGCAAGAAAAATAGGGTGGTAATAGTGGGGGACTTTAACTTTCCCAACATTGACTGGTACAGCCATAGCATTAGGGGCTTGGATGGAGAGAAATTTGTTGAGTGTATTCAGGAGGAATTTCTCATTCAGTATGTGGATGGCCCGACTAGAGAGGGGGCAAAACTTGACCTCCTCTTGGGAAATAAGGAAGGGCAGGTGACAGAAGTGTTAGTGAGGGATCACTTTGGGACCAGTGATCATAATTCCATTAGTTTTAAGATAGCTATGGAGAATGATAGGTCTGGCCCAAAAGTTAAAATTCTAAATTGGGGAAAGGCCAATTTTGATGGTATTAGACAGGAACTTTCAGAAGTTGATTGGGAGAGTCTGTTGGCAGGCAAAGGGACGTCTGGTAAGTGGGAGGCTTTCAAAAGTGTGTTAACCAGGGTTCAGGGTAAGCACATTCCTTATAAAGTGAAGGGCAAGGCTGGTAGAAGTAGGGAACCTTGGATGACTCGGGAGATTGAGGCCCTAGTCAGAAAGAAGAAGGAGGCATATGACATGCATAGACAGCTGGGATCAAGTGGATCCCTTGAAGAGTATAGAGATTGCCGGAGTAGAGTTAAGAGAGAAATCAGGAGGGCAAAAAGGGGACATGAGATTGCTTTGGCAGATAAGGCAAAGGAGAATCCAAAGAGCTTCTACAAGTACATAAAGGGCAAAAGAGTAACTAGGGAGAGAGTAGGGCCTCTTAAGGATCAACAAGGTCATCTATGTGCGGAACCACAAGAGATGGGTGAGATCCTGAATGAATATTTCACATCGGCATTTACGGCTGAGAAAGGCATGGATGTTAGGGAACTTGGGGAAATAAATAGTGATGTCTTGAGGAGTGTACATATTACAGAGAGGGAGGTGCTGGAAGTCTTAACGCGCATCAAGGTAGATAAATCTCCGGGACCTGATGAAATGTATCCCAGGACGTTATGGGAGGTTAGGGAGGAAATTGCGGGTCCCCTAGCAGAGATATTTGAATCATCGACAGCTACAGGTGAGGTGCCTGAAGATTGGAGGGTAGCAAATGTTGTGCCTTTGTTTAAGAAGGGCAGCAGGGAAAAGCCTGGGAACTACAGACCAGTGAGCCTGACATCTGTAGTGGGTAAGTTGTTAGAGGGTATTCTGAGAGACAAGATCTACAGGCATTTGGAGAGGCAGGGACTGATTAGGAACAGTCAGCATGGTTTTGTGAGAGGAAAATCATGTCTCTCGAATTTGATTGAGTTTTTTGAAGGGGTAACCAAGAAGATAGATGAGGGCTGTGCAATAGACGTGGTCTACATGGACTTTAGCAAAGCCTTTGACAAGGTACCGCATGGTAGGTTGTTACATAAGGTTAAATCTCACGGGATCCAAGGTGAGGTAGCCAATTGGATACAAAATTGGCTTGACGACAGAAGACAGAGGGTGGTTGTAGAGGGTTGTTTTTCAGACTGTGGAGGCCTGTGACCAGCGGTGTGCCTCAGGGATCGGTGCTTGGTCTGCTGTTATTTGTTATTTATAGTAATGATTTGGATGAGAATTTAGGAGGAATGGTTAGTAAGTTTGCAGATGACACCAAGATTGGTGGCATTGTGGACAGTGAAGGTTATCTTGGATTGCAACGGGATCTTGATAAATTGGGCCAGTGGGCCGATGAATGGCAGATGGAGTTTAATTTAGATAAATGTGAGGTGATGCATTTTGGTAGATCGAATCGGACCAAGACCTGCTCCGTTAATGGTAGGGCGTTGGGGAGAGTTATAGAACAAAGAGATCTAGGAGTACAGGTTCATAGCTCCTTGAAAGTGGAGTCACAGGTCGATTGGTTGGTGAAGAAGGCATTCGGCATGCTTGGTTTCAATGGTCAGAACATTGAATACAGGAGTTGGGATGTCTTGTTGAAGTTGTACAAGACATTAGTAAGGCCACACTTGGAATACTGTGTACAGTTCTAGTCACCCTATTATAGAAAGGATATTATTAAACTAGAAAGAGTGCAGAAAAGATTTACTAGGATGCTACCGGGACTTGATGGTTTGACTTATAGGGAGAGGTTAGATAGACTGTGACTTTTTTCCCTGGAGAGTAGGAGGTTTCGGGGTGATCTTATAGAAGTCTATAAAATAATGAGGGGCATAGATAAGGTAGATAGTCAAAATCTTTTCCCAAAGGTAGGGGAGTCTATAACGAGGGGACATAGATTTAAGGTGAGAGGGGAGAGATACAAAAGGGTCCAGAGGGGCAATTTTTTCACTCAAAGGGTGGTGAGTATCTGGAACGAGCTGCCAGAGGCAGTAGTAGAGGCGGGTACAATTTTGTCTTTTAAAAAGCATTTGGACAGTTACATGGGTAAGATGGGTAGAGAGGGATATGGGCCAAGTGCAGGCAATTGGGACTAGCTTAGTGGTATAAACTGGGCGACATGGACATGTTGGGCCGAAGGGCCTGTTTCCATGTTGTAAACTTCTATGATTCTAATATAGCATGGTTTAAATGATACCCTAATCATTGAAAGTGGAGCTCATGAGATTTATAATCAGTTAATTCCCAATCTTGAACTCAATAGTTGAGGTAATAGCTATGCCCAGTTTTGTCCTCACTTGAGTCAATGCACTTTTCAGAAGGAGTTGTTGGATCACAATAAGGAGCAGAAATCCTAACTAGTTTTTACTCTTCCACGTTAGGGGTATTTTTTTATTATTCGTTCATGGGATGTGGGCGTCATCGGCAGGGCCAGCATTTATTGCCCATCCCTAATTGCCCTTGAGAAGATGGTGGTGAGCCCCCGCCTTGAACAACTGAGTGGCTTGCTCGGCCATTTCAGAGGGCAATTAAGAATCAACCACATTGCTGTGGGTCTGGAGTCACATATAGGCCAGACCGGGTAAGGACAGCAGGTTTCCATCCCTAAAGGGCATTAGTGAACCAGATGGGTTTCTACAACAATCTGATAGTTTCATGGCCACCATTACTGATACTAGTTTTTTTTATTCCAGATTTTTATTTAATTAATTGAATTTAAATTCCCCAGCTGCTGTGGCGGGATTTGAACTCATGACTCTAGAATATTAGTCCAGGCCTCTGGAGTACTAGTCTAGTAACATAACCACTATGCTACCGTACCCCAATTGGCATCCTGACTCAAATCAACTTTTCAACACAGGTCAGGAGCTCAGTTGCACTCACTTTACCAACTAAGCTATCATGAAGGCTTAAAGACTCATTCCTACCAATGTAGGGGGTAGATCTAAATGTGAATTAACAGACTGTAATTTGTAACTTATCTCATTTAATGATTAAGTGTACTTGGATTCACATTGATTACTGAAATTAAATTTACCATGTTTACAGCATCATTCTATAACATACCTAACTTACTTCAACAATAGAAAATATAGCCAATGTTTTGAACAGTAGGAAGCTATTTACACTTCACCTAACAAAGATATATCTAAAATGTAAAGTTTGAGTGTCGGCAAATTCCCACCTTGAATCCTAAAAACTAATAGATCCTTTTGCTAAAAATATCAAATTTTTGGTCCTGTATACCATTGCTAAACAGTTAATGTTGCTCTCCTATTTTCATTGGTTTCTCCTAAGCTTGCACGTTTCACATGAAGGGATAGTAGTATTTCTCTAACAGTAAACTTTGTTCATTGTCTTGTTGGTTCAGTGGTAAATGCAGTGAGCCATACAGACCAGGAAGGTCACAAGTTCAACCATTGGTCAGTGCTGATATAGACGTACAGCCCAGAAGGTTTCAGGGTCAATTCCTGCTTACTCAGCCACGGCTGCAGTGGCAGTGTCATAATTGATTTCAGGGAGTCTTAGAGGTAAGTGTCTGTATGAACTTTAGGCAAATAAAGGATTGGACTTGGCTGCCACCGTTCACTTTTTAGGCTCTCAAAGAATTGAGGGTGGCTGTGTCCTGAGCAAGAATCAGCACCTCCAGGAGAGGAGGAAAGAAAAGCAGTGAATGTGTAGGGATGGTTTAATCCAACCCTTCTGAATTGAATGAACACTTACTACAACTTGTGTCTTATCCCTGTAAGTGTACTGTTGATGTGGAGTGGCAGTATATAATTAGCAAAGGAGAGAAGTTACAAATGGCAAAGAATACTTAATGTACATCATTGCATTTTATTTCAAGTTAGGATCAAGATATCCATTGTATTCAGTCAGCAATCTCTACAACTTTCTCTGATTGGCATATATTTGTGAAACCTGTAATCCAACATTCTCCGAGTTTGTCCACAGCTTGCATTATCCATTGAATTCATCAACTACATTGATAAAAAAAAATTGCCCTATTCCAATGACACTGGAGTATTTTGACCCTAGCCAGAACCGTGAAATATTACCAAAAGTAAAAGCTCCATCCAGCTGTAATTATTTAATCCTTTAACCACCCTATGCTGCACCAGAACTATTTCAAAAGACAACCAGAGATTGAATAGATAAAAATCACACCATGGTGCAGTTATGTGCCGCTGACATTCGTGGGAAAGTTCTGCTTACTTCCCATTACAAGTATGAAATAGCACATAGCTCAATGTTTCCTTTTATCAGTCCACTGATGACTCAAGGAGGAAATTTTAATGCAGTCAGAGTTTTAGATTTAGCCCAGACTATATATATTAGTGTTTTTTTAAAAAAAAACCTATATTAAGCACAATGCCAGATATCCCAGCTGACTTTGTTCACATTTGTACGGTTTCTTTTTTTAAAAAAAAAACTAACATTCCAACAGATCATAATCCTTTGTCATACAATTATTCCTCAATAACTCATCTCTAATCTTGAGATAAATACCTATTCATTCAGGATGTTTGCTCTTTTCTATAAAATTAGTGTGACATTCACTCAAGTGTTTCACAATCTTCTCTTCGATTTCATGGTGTTGCTTTATTTCGTTCTCTGAAAGCGCCAGGTCAATCTGAGAGTCCTCGGTTACTATGACAACAAACACTCGCCGCGTTTCAAGGGCATTGGCAACCACAACCTGATGTCTGTAAGTTGCTAAAGCTTTACGTGCTCTGGCAACCAGCTGTGAGGGATCAGTCTCCAACTTGAAGGATGTGACAAATGCCTGAGGAGCCCAGTCCTTCACGAGGGGGGAAAGCATCTTGGGAACCATTTGCATAGTTATCTAAAAATCAAAATCACTGACATTCAATAAACCAATAAAGGAAGCAAAGCTTACATCATATATACATAAAACATTGTGCCTTCCACTACATTTGCAACACTTTCCCAAGAACACTCATTGTTCAGGTGTTCTGGCTTTTATTGAAAAATCTTAAGAAATGTAACTTTTAAAAATATATTTAAACAGGACAATCTCAACCCAGTTCCAACTGAAAATTAAAAATTGCAAAAATTTATACCAAACTGTCAGTTTTACCCAGAGCGCATGGGGATGGGAGGACTTCCCACTCATGTTTAAACAAGACATCTCAGATTACACTGCGCTCCAAGGGTAGTCCGACTCTCACTCACCTGCAGAGGGCTAACACCAGACTGGATTTTGTGTTCTGGCATCTCAGAGGCCGGAATGAAGAAATCAGATACAGCTGCTGCGAGGTAGAACATGGCTTTTGGTCCTGCAGAACAAAACAGTTACAAATTACTTGCTTGATAATACCATACCCTGTAGATATACACCACACACTTAAGTTATCCAATAGATTTTCCCTGATGTGGAGATGCCAGTGATGGACTGGGGTGGACAAATGTAAGGAATCTTACAACACCAGGTTATAGTCCCAACAGTTTTTGTTGGACTATAACCTGGTGGTGTAAGATTCCTTACAATAGATTTTCCCGACTAGTGAGTAATTTGACTTGTAAATCCTACTATCGAGCCCAGTAGTATAGAAATTATTCTTTATTCAGTAGAATAAACAGAAACTAAAATTTGTTCTCTACCTGCCCCTCTCTTTTTCAGCATCACTCCACCTTTCCTACCTCAATGACTGGATACCTGGCCTCGACACCAAAAACTGAAAAAATGTATATAGCAAAGTAAAAATTTTCAATCACTTCTGGCTGGAATGAAGTGACTGAACTAAAATAACATTGCATCCGCTAATGAGGCTAAATGTATTTTCAATACAATGAACACCCTATGAAAGTTAATCTCCCAGTTTATATAATTGTGTGCAGAACATAATACTCCATATGCAAATCTGAATATAGCAAACAGCTTCCAGTCAAACATTTATCTAATTTGGACCAGACTGCATTTTTTTTTCAAGTACCATTATTCTCTGGTATATGCCTTAAGACAATCCGCTAGGTTTCAAATAAGGTTTAATGACAGTTACCAATTGGTCTATGAAAATGTTAAAGTCTGCAAACCTAAACCCCACAGTGGAAACTTTCTTCCATCCTGAGAGTTGTTACAGGAACTAGGCCTGTCCAAAAAAACTCACCCTCTAAACATTACCCTATAGTATGTTAGCTGTGGCTCAGTGGTAGCATGCTCGCCTCTGAGTCAGAAGGTTATGGATTCAAGTCCACTCCAGAGACTTGAGCACAAAATCTAGACTGACAGTCCCGTGCTGAGGGAGTGCTGCACTGTCTGAGGTGTCGTGTTTCAGTCAAGACGTTAAACCGAGGCCCTCTCAGGTGAACATAAAAGATCCCATGGCACTACTTCAAAGAAGAGCAGAAGAGTTCTCCCTGGTGTCCTGGCCAATATTAATTCCTCAACCAACACCACTAAGAAAAAAACAGATTATCTGGTCATTGTCACATTGCAGTTTGTGGGACCTCGCAGTGTGCAAATTGGCTGCTGCGTTTCCTGGCTGTAAAGCGCTTTCCGACTTTCTGAGGTCATGAAAGATGCTATATAAATGCAAATCTTTCATAGGGAAGACAAACAATTATTGTAACAGCTTATACAGGGCAGCTGACACAAAACATAAGGGGGTTTCTCAAGAGTCAGAAAATAGATGTAGGATTCCTTGCACATAGAAGCCATTAGCAGCTGTTGAAGTTTGGGAAACATTTCTTCGCAAAACATTCAAAAGGCAGATATGTACTTCACATCAAAATACAACACAACAGGAAAACTTCATGTCCTTTGCACCTCATGTGACAAGTGACATGCAGTAGCACTTCCTCCCCATGTATAAATACAGTGCATTGGGAGACTTGAATTGAAATAGTACACACATTGACCAATATAATTTAATGCTTAACGCACTTTTAATTTAACACCTCAAACTGTCCCACTCCCATCGGGCTTGTAACCACCAGCACTACACAGCTCAAAAAAATATTCTTCAGACAACCCAAGTTGGAAGGACAGAATCTATAATTGTGCTGCTGGCTGTTTTCCACAGTTCAAGTGGATTATTTACACACTCAGAAGATAGATACAGATGAGGAAAGCCCATCCAGAAAGAACCTACAGACCTGACTCCCCCATGACAACATGTTTAGTAAATTATTCCAAAGTTTTTGCCTACGACACTACCCAGAAGTCCATTACACTTATTAAACACTATTTGTGCGAAGAACCTAGTGACGTCAGTCCTAAATTTGCCTTTAACTAACTCGAATCTGTGCCCTTTGCCATACTATAATAGTTTAGCTTGCACTCGTGTTCAGATTTACCTTTTCTATCCTCCTTTTGAGGCTCCAGTATTTCCTTGTAACTCAGTCCACTGATCCAAGAGATCAGTCTTGTGGCTTTTCTGTGAGCTGCCTCCAGGGCTTGAATGTCTCCCTTGTTTCTCAGTGAACAGAACTGGGCACATTACTCAAAATACAGTCTGATCAAAGCACTATACAGTGACTGGGCTAATACCCCAATCTTTTTCAACTTTACTCTTAGCTATTCAACATCAGTAATGGAGTACATATGGCATCCATTTTTACCATCCTGTGTGCAAAACTTTACACCCATCAGTTGCCACTCTCCTTCCCAGTTACAGATTCTGTTCAAAATATACAATACGTATTTTACATTTGAAAATTTCGCACACCCACCCTTACACTTCACTGAAATTTTCGTAACGCTGTCAATATTAAACAGCCCTTAAAACTTCTGAAGAGTTTGAATACATTAAACGTTAAATGAGTATGATAATTTGCCTACCGATGGGGTTGAGCGCCTGCGCCGCCGCTCTCAGCAGGTATAGATAGTCGGATAAGGTGCTGAATTCCACGGGCAGGAGCAGGCCGGCCTCTCGCACGGCCATGTAGCGCTGCAGCACCGGTACGATGTCCGGCAGCGCTGCCTGGTCGGCTTCCACCCGCCAGCAGGTGGTTTCGACTTCGGGCACGGCCCTCAGTGCATCCAGCATGTTGAGGCCGGAGTAGCGCCGGGAGAAAGGGTAGAGCGAGCGGTGGCGGTGCAGGAAAACCACGGCGTAGCCGAGGCCTAGGAAGTACTCAGCAGACACGGCGCCGCGCCAGCCGCTACTGAAGTTGTCTAGGAAGCGGACAGTTCGCGATTCCAGCGGCACTTTGGTGCCACCCGAGGTCACCAGTACCACCCTGCGGCCTTGCTTGGCGTGCCGCACCGCGAACTCGGCCATGGCCCGGGACGAGATGTCCGCATTGGGCGGCGGCACGCAGTCCGAGAAAAAGCCGCTCCACTCCGGCTCGCTCTCCGCCGCCGCCATGACAACTGGTCCCCTCAAATTAGCGTCCGGATACTGATCCGTCCGCCCACGCCACTGCGCCCAGCATGAAGAATAGTTCTCATGCCTCAGTCAATAATTGCCAATTTTTTTTAAAAATGACACACAAAGGACACTTTGATATTTAAATATTTAGATTTTTCTATTCATGTATTTTTAGTTTCTATCTGTGGTTTGATATGTTTGTTGGGGGAAGTACTAAGAAGTGCAGCAGGCTGTGGGTTCAGAAGTCAGAGTCCTTAACAACGAACCATAAGTCCCTAGCAACCGCAACACTTGAGGGGCTGAGAGAGGTTTTCAAGTGAGGACTTACGTTCCTGGACACCAAGATGCTCAGTTCTGCTATTTATCCGCTTGCTAATCCCAAAGGGGTCAAACTGGAGTGTGAGATGTGCCAAAAAACCGCTTATATTATGTGCTCCCAGTGCAGGGTCACTTATTACTGGTGAGTAAAGAGCTACCCTTCTTTTGCCAAACCTAAAACCAGCCAAGGAGCTGAGTAAGGACAAGGGCAGACGGTACGGTTGTGGCTCCAGTTCTGATGTTTTCTTTGTCAATGGCACATTCAATTGAAAACGTTAATAACTAACCATAAGACAGATAAATAAGTGGGGGAAATGGATATTTCAAAACCAGCCAAGATTCTCACGCCTCCACGGGGAAGTGCACATGTGTGGACAGGGTGAGGATAGGTTTTGGTTCGATTTTGATGCCACCCTCCCTTTTCTCCCAGGTGACATTCACTGTCTAGGTTGGAAGACTGGCCATTTACGTGAGTTCCCGAGGGACTGTAAGAATGGTGTCCTGGAAAGAAGGGAAATGAATTGGAGCAAAAAAGTGAAATACAGTGCCATTTAAACATATGGAACTTTACTGAAAGTAAAACTGTCCATGCTGCACTGTTATCCTTCAACCATCTGTACTTTGTAGTGCACTCATAACAGGTTTATGAAGACATCCATAGATGAAATATCATAACGTTGCCAGTGGCATCACAGGTAACGTTTCACTCTCACAATTATGGAAAAACTTTTCTTATCATAGAGCTCAAATTGACTTTAGTCAGTCCATTGGTTGCTGAAGAAGGAAGTTTTAATTGAGTCAGATGATGAATTAAAACTGAAGAGTAAACAGTGCTTATGTTTTGTGTTTTTTAAGAAATGAGCTGCTTTAAGTGCAGTCAGGTCGACTGCTGGCTTTGATCACATTTGCAAAATCCTATTTTGAAAGCAGTGCCACCATTTTATCCATTGTGCAGCTTTGTTTTCTGAGCAAGATTTTAATACTTTCCTCTAAAAAGAGGCAGAAATAACAAAACTAAGAAATAGAGAAATAATTAAGAAAATCAGTCGTGCAGGGGGAGGGGGGAAGCAATCTAAGCTCGCTCCCTAAGGAAGGCTTCTCTGGAGCTCTACTGCAGCCAGAAGAGTAAATTGGGGTTTTAGAAAAAGTGAGATGAATCACAAGGCCTTTTAAACATATAGAACCTTTTTGAGGTGGGATATATTGAATGTGCCGCTGGTTGTGAGTACAGAGGTGACAATTGTTAGTGACAGGCCATGGGGTCCTCTGCTAAAACCACCCACTATTATTCTAGGATCAACCTGGCTTCTTTTCTCCACTACCAAACACCTCTTTAAACTCCTCTTCCCTGCCCCCATCATTCTCCCCTCTAACAACCCGTGAAGAGCTCATGAATTTCTTTGTCACCAAGCTAGAGACCATCATTCTCTAGCAAGCCTCCCCCAAGACCCATTTACCCTAGCTCTGAACCCTGTTTTTCTCTCTCTGGTTTCTCACCTATCTCCCATCACATCCTCTACAAGCTCATCTCATCTGTGAGATCCACCTTCTGCTCCCTGGACCGCATTCCCATTAAACCACTGACCACCCAACTTCCCCTCCTGGTTACCATGCCAACTGACATTGTAAATGGTGCCTCCTTCCATTCAAAACCACCATCATCACCTCTCTCAAAAAACCCACCCTCTACGTTTGCAAACTACTGTCCAAGCTCCAACCTTCCTTTCCTCTCTGAAGTACTTGAATGTATTGTTGACTCCCAAATCCATGCCCATCTCTTCCACAACTCTCTGATTTATTTTCTCCAATTAGTTTTCTGCCCCTCCCACAGAATCCCACAGTATGACCGTGGTGCATTAACCCTCCTCAATCTCTCTGCAGCCTTTGACACGGAAGACCGTACCATCCTCCTCCAACACCTCTCCTATGTTCTCCAGTTTGATGGGTCCACCCTCACTTGACTCCACTCTTACCTATCTAATTTTGCCAGAGCATCTCTACCAACAGCTTCTCTTTCCATTCTCGCACTGTCATCTCAGCAATCTCTCAATATCCATCCATGCCCCCCTCCTCTTTCTCATTTATATGCCACCCTTTGGCAACATCATCTGCAGACATGGGGTTAGCTTTCACATATATGCTGATGACACCCAGCTCTACTTCTCTATCACCTCATTCAACCTCTCCACTGCCTCTATTCTGTCAAACTGCTTGTCCGACGTCCAGTCTTAGATGAGCTGCAATTTCCTCCAGCTAAACATTGGGAACATTGAAGCTCCTACTGCAAACTCTGTATCCTCACTACCAATTCCATCCCCCTCCCTGGTCACTGTCTCAGGCTGAACCAGATTGTTCACAGTCTCAACATCCTCTATGACCTCAAGCTGAGCTTGACTCTATATTCTCTCCATCACAAAGATTGCTTACTCCACCTTCGTAACATTGCCTGCCAAGCTCCTACCTCAGCCCATCTACTGTTGAAACCCTCATTCGTGCTGTTGTATCATCCAGACTTAACCATTACAATGCTTTTCTTTCTAGCTACCCACCCTTCACCCTCTGTAAAGTTCAGCTCATCCAAAACTCTGCTGCCCGTATCCTATCCCACAGCAAGTCCTACTCAACCATCACCTCCTGTGTTCATTACCTATGTTGGCTCCCAGTTCCCCATCAATTTAAATTTAAAATTCTCAGCTTTATGTTTAAATCCCTCCATGGCTGCACCCTTCCATAAAACTTTAACTTCCTTCTGCACTATAACGCCCCGCCCAAACTCTCCGTTCCACTGACTCTGACCTCTTGTGCAGCCGTCTCCCTTCACACCTTCAGCTGCCTAGCTCCATACTCTGGAATTCCCTCCCTAAACCTCTCTGCCTCTCCATCTCTCTGGCCTCCTTTAAGACCCTTTTAAAACCCACACTTTGACCAAGCATTTAGTCACCCCTCCTAATATATCTTCTTTAGCTCGGTGTCCATTTTTTCTTTATGCCTCAATGAAGCACCTTGGGACGTTTTTCTATGTTAAAGGTGCTGTATTGTTGTTGAGATTTAATAGAAGCTTTTTATCCATATCCTCTCCATCACCAAATCGCTGCCTACTTTCACGTCCATAAAATCACTCATCTCCACCCCTACCTCAGCTCATCTGCTAGTGAAACCCTCATCCATGCCTTTGCTACCTCTAGACTTGACTATTCCAATGTTCTCCTGGCCGGCCTCTCACCATGCACCCTCTGTAAATTTGAGCTCATTCCAAAACTTTGCTACCCGTATCCTAACTCACACCAAGTCCTGTTCACCCATCACACCTATGCTCGCTGATCTGCATTGGCTCCCGGTCTGGCAATGCCTCGATTTAAAATTTCTCATCCTTGTTTTCAAATCCCTCCCTTGCCCCTCCCTATCTCTGTAACCTCCTCCGGCATTATAACCCTCCGAATTCTGTGTGCTCCTCCAATTCTGGCCTTTTGCTGCTTCACCGTTGATGGCAATGCCTTCAGCTGCCTAGGCCCTAAGCTGCTGCAATTAATTACAAAGTAACAGTGACTACTGCAAAGTAATTTATTATATGGGATGTGCTTTGGGACATTTCTAAGAGGTGTGCTAAAACACTATATAAAAGCAGGTACTTTCACTCGATGTACAATACATTTGCATCTATCAGGCTGTGCCAGCATGTGTATGCTGTTTTTTTAAGGATGACCTATCAAGAATATGTAATTGTCTTCTCTCAGTGACTTAGCGCACCAAGAGGCAGACTGGAATGGAATCCATGAGAAGATTTGCCAGCTCCTGATTCCAATCCGGACAGCACCGTCATTCCTCAGCTCTGCGAAAGAGAGAGAACACAGTGAGGAGCAAATGGTGCAGAGACAGGTGAACACTGAGCAGCTTTCGTATTTATTCAGTTATTTTTCTTGCTCCAATTTTCTCCTGTCGTCTCCTGAAGGCACTGACTCATACAGGGGATATAGTTTCATGGAAACTAGCAGCCGTTTGGTACCATTCTTCATATGTGATCCTAGACAGTGAAAGTTTGCAGGATTTTGACCATGGGGTTAGCACAGCCAAGTCAAATCCTGAGGTCCATATTTGCACATCTACAGCAGGAGGGTCACTGGATTGTGATCTGGAGTAGAAACCCTGGCTGACTTTTTTCCCTCCTTAACTCAGGGTGCCAAGGTGAAGTTTAGTACTCCCATTCCTATCCTTCCTGCTATCATCTAATTCAGCACAGACTGGGGATTGAACCTAGGATCTTGCTGGTCTATATCTCTCAGCACCACACTGGACAGTGCCTTTACCAACTGAGTCATTGGTAAGTATTCAAAATTATATTTTAAAAATAACAACGGTTGGTAATGGACAGATCAAATGCCACTATGAACGAACCCCAGAGATGATGTCATTCCTTACCTTCCATCGTGTGCATTGGGCTTTACAGAGGGAATATGGATCCTTAGTGATATCAATTCCCCCTCCCCCCAATTCTCAATAGGCAACTCTGGCGAACACAGAATGTTCTGAATAGAAATACCGGAATCAATTTAGAAACAAAACCAATCAATCAACTAGATCACTACTATGGAACAGAGGCACACTGCACTCTCGACAATAATCTGCTGTGCTGTTTGTGGAGAGGGAGGACTGAGTTTTAGCCAGATTAAGTAGAGCTTAAAAAAAGTGCCCAGCACAAAGGGCCGCATCCACAGGTAAGCTTCCTATGAACCAAAATGTGACCTTATGTGTGAAGTAATGAGAGGTAGTGTGTCTAGAGTGAACAGTAAAGTTCTTATCCTGCTGACAAGCTCACTGAATACGGTATGATACTTCATGCTCTCCAGACCTCTTCAACAGATGGGAAAAAAATACTGTATGATAGACGGTACATCTTAAGCTATAAACCACAAATCCGATTTATTAAGAAGTAGAAATAGCAGAAGCAAGAGGGCTTGGAGGTCTACATTTGTAAAGTATTATGTTCTTCTTCTGGATGGGGCCTTGCCCAGCTGCCCTCTGGGTACAGATGCTGCTTGAGTGGTCATTATTCTGTAAAAGTACAGTAAAAATATTAAGATGTGCATTGAAGCTATTTGAGAATGAAGTGAAAGAGCCAAGCACTGTTCCTCCTTTTTTACCTGGTTGTCCCCAAGTCAGCTGTTGAAGAGTACAGGCTCAAATGTCTTTCTTAAAGGCTGCGCAGAAGTTTCCAGGTAGTTCAGCTGCTTACACCCATTTTATACGGGCTTTACACCAAATGGCTTGAAACTAAAGTATTTTTCCAATTTCTCTATTCCTGTAGTTTCTGTTTATTTAATTCACTAGAGGCAGGAACCTAGGTTTGAATCTAGCTCAAACTGATGTGATAGAAATGGCCAACTAGGTCCTACATGAACTGAGTTTGTGTCCCAGCCCAGCTCCTAATATATGCCAATTCACATCACAAAACTATCTCTTGTCCTCTTCCCTTGGAAAAGTAACAAGGATGGTAGGTGCGAGAAATGAAAATTGTCACATTGTAGTGGAGGGTTTGCTTCTAAAACTGCATTTCTGGCTCTTTATTTGAGCAGTGTATAGGGAACTTTGCATTTACCCAGTGCTATATCTCTTCCTGGAAGGGCTTAATGCAGTTGTGGAAAAGGAACTTTACTCTGCATCTTACCCATGCTGACCTGAGCTTGCTCCAGGTAGAAAAGTGCCATTTCTCACCTTGATGCAGATGATAGGAGATGGGATTAGTGGTATTAAGGGACTGACACCCAAACCCTTTGAAAATAAATGTCAAATTCCTTTATAAAACGGTATCCTGAGAACAGATGAGTACATTAACAAAAGTTGAATAGCCTTCCAACACTCACTATCATCTAGGCTTACACATGAAGAATGGCACTTGGTGAGGTAATGGTGTGCTGCTATGCTGTGTACATAAAAGAGCCTTCAGGGACGAGGTGGTAAGATTGGAACAAACAAACAAGTACAGCTGTCCTGTGCCTGGTACCTGTCAGTAATTCTATTAACTGGCTGCTACGCTAGAGTAATTCCTTTGAACAAAAAAAACTCAACATTTATTGTTGATGCTTGACATTTGTCTATTGCTTTTGCTGTTTTACAGAAACACCTCATTGATCTGACACGGACGGTGGCCCAGAAACTTCTTTTCGAGGGTAAACACGAGGAAGCTATTCCTGGAGCCTTGCAGTCTCTGCGCTTTGCGACCGCTGTTTATGGCAGCGCCTCTGCTGAGCTAGTGCCATCTCAATTACTCTTGGCAGAGGCCAGTATTGGTAAGAATGTCTCATGAGCCTGCAGTGTGTTATAGGGGGGCTTGTCACCTGTGTGTGGAACTGCACAATTATTAAAATGTGTCAGCATAAACTGTGTGAGGTCATCCATTTTGGACCTAAGAAAGATAGATCAGAGTATTTTCTAAATGGTGCGATGCTAGGAATTGAGGAGTAGAGAGCTAGTGGACAGGTACAAAAAATAATTTAGAAGGCTAATGGAATGTTGGCCTTTATCTCAAAGGGGTGGAGTTTATGTTCCAGTTATATAAAGCTCTGGTTAGACTCCATTTATGGTGCTGTAGTTCTGGGCACCACAGCTTAGGAAGGATATATTGGCCTTAGTCGGGGGGGGGGGGGGGGGGCGGGGGTGCAATGCAGATTCACCAGAATGATAACTGGGCTAAAAGGGTTAAATTATGAGGACAGGTTGCATAGACTAGACTTGCATTCCCTTGAGTATAGAAGATTAAGGAGTGATCTGTTTAAGATGATTAAAGGAGTTGATAGGGTAGATGGAGAGAAACTATTTCCTCTGGTGGGTCAGTCCAGAACAAGAAGCTCGACACCATCCAAGATAAAGCAGCCCGCTTGATTGGCACCCCATCCACCACCCTAAACATTCACTTCCTTCACCACCGGCGCACTGTGGCTGCAGTGTGCACCATCCACAGGATGCACTGCAGCAACTCGCCAAGGCTTCTTCGACAGCACCTCCCAAACCCGCGACCTCTACCACCTAGAAGGACAAGGGCAGCAGGCGCATGGGAACAACACCACCTGCACGTTCCCCTCCAAGTCACACACCATCCCGACTTGGAAATATATCGCCGTTCCTTCATTGTCGCTGGGTCAAAATTCTGGAACTCCCTTCCTAACAGCACTGTGGGAGAACCGTCACCACACGGACTGCAGCGGTTCAAGAAGGCGGCTCACCACCACCTTCTCAAGGGCAATTAGGGATGGGCAATAAATGCCGGCCTTGCCAGCGACGCCCACATCCCGTGAACGAATAAAATTTTTTTAAAAAATAACCTTAAAATTAGGCCGTTCAAGGGTGATAACACTTCTTCACACAAAGGGTAGTGGAAATCTGGAACTCTTTCCCCCCCCCCCCCAAAAAGCTGTTGAGGCTAGTGGTCAATTGAAAATTTCAAAACTGAGATTGATAGATTTTTGTTAGGCTAGGGTATTAAAGGTTACGGAACGAAGGCGGGTAGATGGAGTTATCTTATAAATGAGCCATAATCTAATTGAATGGCTGAACAGCAATTTTCTCTCGAAAAGAGAAGGCTGAGGGGTGACCTGATAGAGGTCTTTAAGATAATAGGGAAGACGTAGAAAAAATGTTTCCACTTGTGGGGGAGTCCAAAACTAGACGTCATAAATATAAAATAGTCACTAATAAATCCAATAGGGAATTCAGAAGAAATTTCTTTACCCAAAGAGTGGTAAGAATGTGGAATGCACTACCACAAGGAGTAGTTGAGGCAAATTGCATAGATACATTTAAGGAGAAGCTAGATAAGCACATGAGGGAGAAAGGAACAGAAGAGTATCATGATAGGGTTAGGTGAAGTAGGAAGGGAGGAGGCTCGTGTGGAGCATAAAGGCCAGCATAGACCAGTTAGGCCGAATAGCGTGTTTCTGTGCTGCTGTTTCGATGTAACTAGCTCAAGGGGCTGAAAGGCTTCTCCTGTTCCTATCTCCTATGTTCTATAAACCAATATATTGTTCAATCATTCAAAGGGAGAATATGCAGTGTTATATCAATATTATACTTGGTTGTTAATGAGGGTATTTACTCCTCAGTGCAGGGTGTGCACCTTCGATTTTCTCCTCATTGGTATCTCTATGTCCCACTGGGTGTCTGTCCCCAAGGGAATGAGTGCACGGCCTGCTCTAAGCCCTCTGGCAGTACCCTGTGCAGCTATAAGGAAACAGTTTGTTAAGGACACACTTCCTACGATCTGCCATCTCACTAAGGAACAGTGTGTGTCATAAGAAATATCAACGGAAACAAAAACAACTTTAATATATAAAATATAACTTAAAAATATAAAAACAAGGACCAGAGTCTTCTCTGTCTGTTGAACAGCAGAAATGGGAAAGTGTCCTACTTTGCACCACTGAAATCAACAATAAATTTTGTTTCTGCATTCTACTTACACAGAGTACACTAGGAACAATTAACAATCATTTGTCATTCCCTTACAGGGGCAACAAATTTTAAAGAAGTTTCCAATTTTCTTCTACTCTTCACTTCTTACCTTCCTTCACATTTCCTTTATCAGCATGGCTGCTGTCTATCTCAGTGGAGTTTCTAAAAGTACAGGTTGCTCCACACCGACCCTTGGATTTATTTTAAGATTAAATCTCAGTACATGATCAGCTATTAGCAAATAATGTTATCTGACATTTAACATTGAAAACTTCTATTTCTCTGCCACCTACAAGTGTAACTGGTACTACAGTTAAATGTTGATATATTTATAATGCTTTTCCCATGGACAGGTGGGGGTGAAGGAGAGTGAGCAACAGAAGACAATAAACAGTGCCCATTTCATCATGGTTGGGGGCAAGGAGCAGAATAGAGTCATAGAGTCATAGAGTTATACAGCACGGATAGAGGCCCTTCGGCCCATCGTGTCCGCGCCGGCCATCAGCCCTGTCTACTCTAATCCCATATTCCAGCATTTGGTCCGTAGCCTTGTATGCTATGGCATTTCAAGTGCTCATCCAAATGCTTCTTGAATGTTGTGAGGGTTCCTGCCTCCACAACCCTTTCAGGCAGTGAGTTCCAGACTCTAACCACCCTCTGGGTGAAAAAGTTCTTTCTCAAATCCCCTCTAAACCTCCCGCCTTTTACCTTGAATCTATGTCCCCTTGTTATAGTACCCTCAACGAAGGGAAAAAGCTCCTTAGTATCCATCCTATCTGTGCCCCTCATAATTTTGTACACCTCAATCATGTCCCCCCTCAGCCTCCTCTGCTCCAAGGAAAACAAACCCAATCTTCCCAGTCTCTCTTCATAGCTGAAGCGCTCCAGCCCTGGTAACATCCTGGTGAATCTCCTCTGCACCCTCTCCAAAGCGATCACATCCTTCCTGTAGTGTGGCGACCAGAACTGCACACAGTACTCCAGCTGTGGCCTAACCAGTGTTTTATACAGCTCCATCATAACCTCCTTGCTCTTATATTCTATGCCTCGGCTAATAAAGGCAAGTATCCCATATGCCTTCTTTACCACCTTATCTACCTGTTCCGCCGCCTTCAGGGATCTGTGAACTTGCACACCAAGATCCCTCTGACCCTCTGTCTTGCCTAGGGTCCTCCCATTCATTGTGTATTCCCTTGCCTTGTTAGTCCCTCCAAAGTGCATCACCTCGCACTTTTCCGGGTTAAATTCCATTTGCCACTGTTCCGCCCATCTGACCAACCCATCTATATCGTCCTGCAAACTGAGGCTATCCTCCTCGCTATTTACCACCCTACCAATTTTTGTATCATCAGCGAACTTACTGATCATACCTTTTACATTCATATCCAAGTCATTAATGTAGACCACAAACAGCAAGGGACCCAGGAGGGGGAGGAGGGCAAGGGGAGGGGAGAAATGGAGAGGAGGAGGGCAGAGGGTGAGGGGATCTGCACTGTGCCAGGGCCCAATTCCATCTTTGGGTGGTGGGGGTGGGGGTTACGTTTTTCTTCACATTTGGAAGGGTTGTTACAGAAGGTAGATTTTCAGCTCTGGTCTGGGTGGCACTGAGTTGTATTCAGGCAAGGGGCTGAAAGAGGCATGTTGTTTCAGCTGAAGGGAGGGGAAGGGGTACTGGGCTTTGTGGGGGTTGAAGGGGGTCACTATCAATCTCTGCTGAACATGTGAGGAGAAAGTATGGAGGATTTCCTGTTCACTTGGAGTTTTTTTTTACCTTGGTTAGTATAGAAGGTCAGTTGGTTACTGCTCTGGTTTGCAGGCTTCCACTCCTTTGTTATTGATAATTTATCAGTTGAGTACATTCTTGGGCATCTGATTTTTCATGTCTGGTTTTTGGGGATGCTGAAATCTCTGCTCTGTGGGGTGAGGGTGTTGGTGCTGATCTGCTGAGTGAGGTGGAGGGATTAATGATCCCTGCTCATCAGTGACAGCTGTGGCTCAGTTGGTAGCACTCTCGCCTCGCAGTCAGAAGGTCATGGGTTTAAGTCCCACTCCAAAGACTTGAGCACATAATCCAGGCTGATACTTCAGTGCAGTACTGAGGGAGTCCAGCACCGTCAGAGGTGCTGTCTTTCGGATGAGATGTTAAACCGAGGCCGCATCTGCCCGCTCAGGTGGACGTAAAAGATCCCGTGGCACTATTTCGAAGCTGAGCAGTGGATTCTCCCTGGTGTCTTTGTCAATATTTATGCCTCAACCAACATCACTAAAACAGATTATCTGGTCATTATCACATTGCTGTTTGTGGGACCTTACTGTGTGCAAATTAGCTGCCATGTTTCCTACAACGGTGACTACACTTTAAAAGTACTTCATTGGTTGTAAAGCGCTTTGGGATACCGTGAAAGGTGCTCTATAAATACAAGTCTTTCTTTCTTTTTCACTGGGGTGCTGAGAGGGGGATGAAATTCAACCTCCATAGAGGAGCTTTCAAAATGCTCTCTGGGAAATCTTTGTTTAATGGAGGGTGCCGTAATTGGTTTTCTTTGGTGTGCGGGTGGGTCTGGGTGATATCAACTACTGTCAGTAACGATCTTACCTCATTATTTTCCCAATCTCTACAATGTGATTTGTTGCTGTGGATAGTCAGTGTATCTGCTCAATGATATAAGGAGTGAATTTAGTAGTCTCAGCGCCAGTGGTTTTCCCATTTTCAGCCTGGTGCTTCCATTTTCATCATTACCCATTGGGTTCCACAGTGAGTCATACTTTTATTGAAAGAAAGCTTTTTTAAAAATGTAATGCCTCAATAGTCTTTTCTGCTCGTTTTCACAATTCCTTGGGGGTGAATTTCCTCGGGGCTTCTTCTGCTCCGCCATCATAACTTCAGTGGAAACCCCGTTTACAGGCGTAAATAGGTTTCTCGACAAACTTTCAGTCGCAGTGCTGAGCGGGAGAAATCTGAGGAAATTTAACCCCTTAGCTGAGCATTAATTTTCAGGTAATCAATTGACAGACGTTGAATGGTGGAGATGCACTTTCTTATACTACTTTACAATACCACGCATTGCCAAGCGCTTTCTGATCATTATTCAAAACTTTGTTCTGTTATTCGCACAGACTTGGGCACCAACAGCCACGTTTTGCTCCTGAACGGGATACAATGGGATTTCTGAGGTCTTAGTATGGCCCTTTCACTGATGCCAGCATTCCTCCAGTACCTCACCAAAGTGGCTATTCTTCATGTATGAGCCCAGACAGTTAGTACCAGCAGGCTATTTGACTGTGGGGGCATCACAGCTGAACCTGATACCAACATCACCTAACATCCAAAAGTGCACACTTTCTGGCAAGAGTCACTACATAGTAATCGGGAGTGGGGAGATCTGTTGTGACCAGCTGAGACCTTCTCACTCAGCAGACCAGAGAAATCTGAGACCTCCTACTCTGCACGGCTTAGTGGTACATCTAATAATACCTTTACTGACCAAGATATCAGGGGAGGTGTATTTATATTTTTACGGTTTGATGTATTAATGATCAGTCAGTAATTTAACCTTTTTGTGTGCTGAATGTTGCTCAGGCCTTGGGCAGTTAGAGGAAGCAGAAGAATACCTCTCTCAGGCTCAATGGACAGTGATGAGGACCACAGAGTGTGTTACTGCCATTCAATACAAATTGTACCGAAACCTGGGCCTCCTGTATTCAGCCAAATGTGACAATCAGAAAGCATTGTGGTACTTCGCTGATGATGTAAGTAGGCGAGAGGGAAGGGGATGACAGAGAACAGCACAATGTTTAGCTAGGCTTTTGTGTGTGATGAACTGAATGGACTTTGAGTTTTGGAATTTTAATTTTATATATATATATATATATATATATATAGACACACACACACACACACACACACATTACTTATTTTCTGTTATTTTTTTCCCTCCTCCATTCTAAAAATGCTGACACTTGCTGGGATATGGGGTTCTGGGACTATTGCTCTGGCTCCTCAGCCAAGTGTGAACCTAGACGGAAAGTGGCAGCAGGGATTAGATCATGACAGGGAATACAAACTTCATCTTTGACTGGTTGAGAGAATTGCTGACGCCAAACTCTTACTTGCTTCCTGTCAACATTTCCATCCCATATTTAAGCACTTTTTTGTACTGTAGGATCCCTGTGCTGTGGCTCAGTGGTAGACACTCACACTTCTGGGTCAGAAGGTTGTGGGTTCAAGTCCCACCCCAGAGACGAGCACAAAATCTAGGCTGACACTCCAGTACTGCACTGGCGGAGGTACCGTCTTTCGAATGAGACATTAAACCGAGGCCCTACCTGCCCCCTCAGGGGGACGTAAACGATCCTTTGGCACTATTTTGAAGAAGAGCAGGGGAGTTCTCCCCAGTGACCTGGCCAATATTTAACCCTTAACCAACATCACTAAAAAACAGATTGTCTGGTTTTTATTACATTGCTGTTTGTGGGACTTTGCTGTGCGCAATTTGGCTGCCTTGTTTCCTATATTACAACAGTGACTACACTTAAAGTATTTCATTAGCTGCACTTTGGGACGTCCTGAGGTTGTGAAAGGCGCTGTGTAAATGCAAGTATTTTCTTTATGTAGCATGGCTCTCCCTTATCTATGGCCATTGCCATGTATCTCAATGTCTGTCTTGCTTGATCTGTCTCCAAGTCTCACTCCCTACCCTGTTAAACACCAGTGTTTTCTTTCTCACATCATTCTTCAGTGTCTTCCTTTCCCTTCCATGCCAATCCTCTGATCCTATTATAAATGTGGTTCTGGCCCTTCCTGGTGCCTGTTCACCCTCAAAACATGCAACTGGAATGTTCCTACAATGTTGTCATATGTGATATTCCTTTATCACCTGGGTCCTGACATTAATTTATTCAGGTCAAGTGTGTCTTGACTTGTACAAGTTCCAACAACATACTTTTTTCCCCCTCATTATATGTCATCATATCTGATGTGTGCATTCAGAGAAGTGCAAGGTAGACAGGGTCTTTGTGCACATATACACTAAGGTAGGGGGCAAATAATCAGGCTTGGTGTACGATACATCTATACACATCAAACAATACGTACACTCCTTTTAACTGACACAGGCTGGATGATTTTTCAAACAAAACATCTGGAATTGTGTCACGATCATGAGTCATTCTGCTTGTCCACTGCCATTTCAACCCAACAGTCAGACAGAAAATATCATTGAATATATTTCTGCTTTTCATCTATGCAATATTGTTACCTTTAATGCTCATTTAAAATAAAACACACAATGATGGATGGGTCCTGCATTGTGAAAGATGCCTCATTTCCCATTTTAAAGACACTAAGTACAGGAATTTATTTTTGACAGATTTACCATGCTACTGAGGTGTATAGCGCATTCGATATCCACACAGCTGGTGGGTATTTCCACATGGCCAATGTGTTTTACAGACTGGAAAAGATGGACATAGCAGACTCACTGTACACGGAGGTAAGCATCAGTATCACACACCCCAGCATGATCAACACCTTCACTACAAATAAAAGTTTTAATTTTTACTGTCAATTTTCTCTCTTTGCCTGAGGGTGTTGACTTGTGCAAGAGCACAGCTCCATGGGGGCGCTAGTCACTCTCTGGTACCTTGCCAAACTTGTCATTTTTCATGTAGAATCATAGAAAGTTAAGGCACAGGAGGCCGCCATTCGGCCCATCGTGTTCATGCAGGCCAAAAAAGAGCTATCCAGCTTAATCCCACTTTACAGCACTTGGTCGGTAACCCTGTAGGTTACGGCATTTCATGTGCACGTCCAAGTACTTTTTAAATGAGTTGAGGGTTTCTGCCTCTACCCCCTTTCAGGCAGTGAGTTCCAAATCCCTACCACCCTCTGGGTGAAAAAACTTTTCAGCTCCCCTCTAATCCTTCTACCAATTACTTTAAATCTATGCCCCTTGGTCATTGACCCCTCTGCTAAGGGAAGCTGTAAGCTTGGACAGTGAGCATAGGCAACTATTCAACCATAGAGGGTGTCAAAGCTAAAGGCAATCCAAAGCCAAGGTTCACTAGATTGATTCCTGGGATGAGAGGGTTGTCCTATGAGGAGAGATCGAGTAGAATGGGCCTATACTCTCTGGTGTTTAGAAGAATGAGAGGTGATCTCATTGAAACATACAAGGTTCTGAGGGGGCTTGACAGGGTCGATGCTGAGAGATGGTTTCCCCTGGCTGGAGAGTCTAGAACTCGGGGGCATAATCTCAGGATAAGGGGGCAGCCATTTAAGACTGTGATGAGGAGGAATTTCTTCACTCAGAGGGTTGTGAATCTCTGGAATTCTCTACCCCAGAGGGCTATGGATGATTAATCGTTGAATATGTTCAAGGCTGAGATAGATAGATTTTTGGAGTATAGGGGAATCAACGGCTGTGGGGATTGGGCGGGAAAGTGGAGTTGAGGTCGACATTCAGCGATGATCTTATTGAATGGTGGAGCAGGTTCGAGGGGCTGTATGGCCTACTCCTGCTCCTGTTTCTTATGTTCAATCTTGCCCTCACCTGATATTCACATACACTTTCCAACAGCGATCGAGCAGAAACTCAGATTAACTCCTCCCCTTTCCCCCCACCCAGCCAAGGGTCAGTGATACCAATTGTGGCACTCTATATTATCCCAGATGAAATGTGCTAACAACACAGAGCTATACCAGCACCAGATAGTGCATTAATTCCACTGAGGCACCAGAACACATTCATTTAATTCTTAAGCCATATTCAATATTTAAATTTTACTACCAGTAAATTCTCTGAATTCAAGAAAAAATGTTATGCTTTCTGATGGAGAGCGAGATACTGGTGCAGTCAATGGAAAACGTCACACTGGTACAGGTCGGGAAACTTTTCTGAAGCTGGGGTGGAGGTAGAGTAGAAGGAGCTTTATTTGTTCTGTACCTGATCTGGGAGTGCTCGATGGAGCAGGGCAGATAAAGCTTTAATCTATATCTAACCATGCTAAATGTGATCGGCGAGTGCCTGTCGTGCACACTGGATGCCTAAAATGGGAAACCAAAATCCCAGATTGTGATGAGCGCATAAATTCCCAGGGAACAATGTAATTGGTGACATTTTGTGTTTGGATCAGAAATATAAAAGGGACAGGTTCAGTCCATTGGAATTCTGCACATTGGGATTCTGTGCAGCAGGAGTCACTGAGAAGCATTTTTTTTGTAACATAATGAAACATGTACACAAATTAGGCTTGTAAATTTATTGTTTAGCAAACAAAGAAAAGTTTTAAAATAAATATAGGTATTTAAACAGCATTTTGATTAATATGTTCAATGCAGGTGACCAATATCTGGAACGCTTACCTGGGTGAGCTGGTTGAGACGGAGATACAAAAAACGCTGTGGAAAGCGGGCATCAGTTCACCAGACCCCGGCAGCAGTGTCCCAGATTTGGAAGATGTTTTCGGTTAGTGCCCTACAACATGATTGGGCAGGAAGTAAAACCAGCCACACACCAGAGAGTATTTACACTTAAGGGCAATCCCTCCAACAAAAGAGGTTGGAATCGGGAGTTTGTTCAAATTCTCTCCACATATAATCAAAAATTGTCCTCAGCAATTCAGAATAATTACTGACAGTCCGAGCGATGAACAAAAGTGCTCCATGTTGTTTTGGTGCACGCAAGAAACATCAGTAAGCTAGGTAGAATAGTCAGCAGCATATAGGTAGGGTAGCTGTGATAGCGGTAAGGGTTAAATTGGATTCTATCACACTCTGGCCACGCAGACGTATCAGACCGAGAAGTTAAGAGTAGGATGGCCTGAGAGTGTAGTGTTAATTGTTGGACAGGCGCCCAGATGTCTGGTAGAGGTGTTCAGAGTGTTCAGGTGTTTCAGTGTAGTAAAAAATCTAAGAAGTGAGGATTCTGAAGGCCAGCCTTGGCTAATCATGCGTGTGAAATGTCCAGAGAATAATAAACAGGTAGTATTGCTAATCAGCATGCACGAGATGGAGAAAGTGGTCTGCGTAACCATTAACGGGCTTACGTACTAACTTTACGTAGTAAAACCATGCTTACCTTACATAATCAACTGTATACCTTTAGGAACTTGAAGTAGTTTTGATGAGACTACTGTGAGCTGTCAGAGGGCACAGTTAACGAGGCCCGATGAGTTCGTTGCTTGTCAGTATAATTGATGCCAACCTCATAAGTACTGCGTGTGTGGGTTTTGTATTAGTGTATTAAAAAATAATTATTAATCAGACATCGAGCTCTTGGGTCCACGAGCAAGTATATAAATGAAGGATAAGGATTATCCTAAACCCAACAGAAACTAACTTTTATGGTTCCAAATTTTCTCCCCAACACCTCTGGCCACCAATTCTTGCTGGGGTCGACAATCCTCTAACATCCCACCTAAATGACCATTCTTCATGTGTGAACCCAGACAGTGAATTTACAGGTTATTTGACAGTATATGCCATCGCAGCCACACCTGATCCTCCACAAAACGACAGAAGTTTGCAGCAACAGAAAGCCATTCAGTGAGAATGATCCAGAACTAATTTCACTGCTTCAAATTTTAGCTACTCTTGCCTGAACTTCTCAGTGGCATACTGTAACAATTCTGCATAAAGACATTTCTCCTAACCTCTCTCCCAACTCAGTGACAATTTTAAATTGATATTCTTTCACCACTTACTCCCCAACTGGAATAATCTTTCCCTGTTCATCCTATTAAATCCCTTCATAATTTTAAAGACTTTTTTTTAAAAAAACCTCCTAAGTCTTCTCTGCTGGATGAAAATAGTCCCAGTATGTCATCTCCTCATAACCATAGTTTCTCATCCCTAGTATCCGAGTGAATATGCACTGTGCTCTCTCTTTGGCTTTAAAATAGGCACCCAAAACTTTATGGAGTACTGTAACTGTGGCTTAACCACTGCCTTGTGCAAACTGATAATTACCTCTTTGCTCTTGTACTTCATACCCCTATTTATAAAATCCAAAATACTATTGACCTTTTTCACATCTTTAAATCGACCAGTCCTCACCTAACATCCACCCTTTCCAGCGTAACAACCAGGAACAGGAATCCCGGCTGATCTTTGGGGGACTGAAAACTAATCATAATACCTCAATTGCACAGACCAAGAATCAAACCTGGGACCTTCTGATCCATATGGTTCAGCTAAAAATGATCTTTACCAAGTGAGCTATCAGGAGGGCGTAACCTTACTTTAATGTCTCTTACTGATACACAGGATAATAAATTTGACTCCATATCATCAATCAACCATTTAGATAAAGCAATTAACCTTATGGTCACTATAAGTGCAACGTTTTCCCCTTTCACCAATCACTACATGTGGGGGCAAAGAGGACAGTAGGAAAGTAGAGAGAAAGACGTGTTTCAATCTCAGGTATATGGTTGGAGCCTGCTGTTGAAATGGGTGCAAGTGATTCCCAGTAATACCCAACACACTGCAACCAGATACAGGTATGTCACTCTGATTCACTCTGCAGCATGGCCATTACATACAGGCCACAACAAGACCATACAGGGAGCATCACCTGTTGCTCGATCAACAGCTTTAATTGACGAGAGCGCTTAAAAACATGACTACAACCAAATCCCAATGCACAGGTAATATTAACCCATTCATTGTTATTTCAAACTTTCACAAGAAACACAGTAGTCGTGCAATTATACAAAAAATATTCTTTGTGCATTTTATTTCTCTCCTTTTAGGTTGCCTGCAGCATACACAGCTTCCTGTGGCTGAGGGGTAATGCGAGTGATCCCCTCCCAGGCCTTTGCTAATGCAGTTTCTCAGCCAGCTGCTGGGAGGTGTGCAAGTTGTTTCTACTACTTTTGTTTCTCCTCCAATTTTTCTCCCCATTTCTTTTGAAGAAACATAGAAACATAGAAAATAGGAGCAAGAGTAGGCCATTCGGTCTTCCGGGCCTGCTCCGCCATTCAAAATGATCATGACTGATTGTCTAAGTCAGCACCCTGTTCCCACTTTTTCCCCCGCAGGTAAAGTACAGGCAAGCTTGTGCAGCTGTAACCCAACTCCTGTTGAGTTACAGTTGCACAAGCTCGCCTGTATTTTACCTGTGAGAGATTCTGTTTTTAAATACGATCTCTTTCTTTGTTGTTTGTTTTTCTTGAAGATGAAGCCCAGGAAGCAGAAGCTATTCAAGTCCTGCATGCAATTTTTGACCTGCGAAACCAGGAGTACCTCTTGAAACGTGGCAAAATTGGAAGAATTGCTCACACCCTGGCTATGCTTTATTACCTGTTCCTGGATTTTAAAAAGGTAAGCTTCACATTACCCTTTCAAGAGATGTACCCATAACGTCTGCAAATTATTAGATGGTCAGCAGAATAGACATGATCATTGAGTACAATATCCAACAATGAAATTCTGTGTAAATCTATTTTATCAAATTGCTAAAGACTAGGTCAAACAAGGAAACCTCAAACAAGGCCACAAGTGATTAGATAAAATTTCCTGTTGCTTTGTGACTGTACCACATAAAAGGTAGATTAGTTGGGTGGGTAACTGCATCACCTGGTATGGTACTGAGTCAGGGAAATCAACAGTCCCTGGGTCTGTGCCAATTTAGCAAATTTCAGCTGGTAGAGCAGCAGCAATTGGTCTTATTACCCCTGGACTAGGGAATAAAAAAATTTCCAGGGTGCCCACCCGATTGTTGTCCAGTATCCCCTACTGGAAATTGCATGTGTGTGGATGGCAGGTAAGCACATATTCAAACTGACATTTAGGAGTAAATTTTAACCCCCAAGCACGGGTGGGTTGGGGATGGGTGGGAGGTTAAAATAACAGGATTTTGGAGTGGGACCGGATCCTGGCTCCAACTTGCCCACTTCTGGGTTTAACCCAGGCAGGTTTGTATGCGTGTGGACAGCAGACACCAGGAAGTCCCGTCCCCACTTAAAGCCAGCAGGCCGATACTTAAAAGGGCAATGTACCTCATTGAGATACTTGAGGTACTAAATATTTTGTGTATTGGAACATTAAAATGAATTTAACCTTACCTGTTCGGGTTTGCCTATCACTTCCGAATCACGTCAAGTGAAAGCAGGTGGGAAGGGCCGGATCCATGAGGTGAGTGCCTTTATTGCACTGCTTGAGGGCCCAGAGGAGCAGGAGTGCTTAATCCAGGCCCAACAAGGTCACCTGGCCAAAAGGACCCCCGTGATCGGCCAACACCTGTCCCCCTCTGCCCAATCTCCGTTGTTCGCTGACTCTCTCCCCGCTCCCCCCCCCCCCCCCCCCCCCGGATGTCATTGCTGGCTGACCCCTATCTCCCCCATCCCCCCATGTCATCCACATCCACCCGCCACCCCCACCTCCCCCCTCCGATTTTTTTCTAAGCGGGATGATCTCTCTCTCTCCCTCCCACCTCTGATTTACAGCTCCTTTCACTGCCAACAGACAGTCAGTCTGTCAATCTGGCTGCCTGGCACGTTGGAAATCCAGAAGCTCAAATACTTACCTTAAATTGAGTTGCGATCGCAGATTGCGACGCATTCAATTCGCTTCCGGGTTCCCCACGCGAACATCTGCGGACGCGCGGGGTACCCGGCTCAGAATAAAAATCATCGCCTTGGTGTCTGGGTTCACAAGAAGAATAGCCACATGGGCCAGGAGCTGGTGGGCTGCCAGAACCACTGGATTTGTATCCAACATGAGTTAGCACCTTCAGGAAAGGAGAGCAGAAAACAAATTAGGGGAAATTGCTTCCAATTACACTACATTTATCACATCCCGTTAGCAACATGGAAGGGCAAGGAGAGGCCATTTAAAACTTCCAGTTCACTATCACCCATTCATCTCCCTTTGGCTTGGTACAGATTGCACTGTTGCAGCACACCCATTCAATCTTTTAATAGCATCGATCTCACACACCTGCTGCTAAACAAATAAAAGCTTCCCTTCAGTGGTTAAAGACACTACTCGGTGTAATACTGGACCACAGAGACCAGAAGGTCGAATTCCTGGTCTGTGTTGAGTTAGCTGATCTCATCCTTTGAAGCAACTGGACCACACAATTGATTTTCAATACAAATGGGAGTTAGGGTTCCCACTATCCAGTGATTCCTGCTGGAAAGTGCACATGTGGCCAAGATTAGACTTAGTTGTAATGAACACAATGGTATACTAGCCTATCACCACTCACTGCTAAGCTCACACACTAAGAATAGCTACTTGTTTGAGTACCAGAGGACTGATGGTGCCCATGGAACTGTACTCCAGCAAGAGTCAGGGAGAGAGGAGGGGACAAAAAAAAAGTGGCAGTAACTCAAACACTACTGTCGAGCTATCAGGCAGCATCTGTGGAGAGAACAGACAAGTTAATGTGTCGGGTTAATGATTTGGACAAAGGGTCCGCACCCAAAATGTTAATTTGTATGTTCTCTCCAGATGCTGTCTGACCTACTGGGTGTTTCCAGCATTTACTGTTTGTTTCAAATTTCCAGCAGCTGCAGTTGTTTGCTTTTTGTTACTATGCTCAGGAGAGTCTGGAGACAACAGAGTGGGCTATTATTTAAATATATTAACTAAATGGAAACTCAAAAGGGAACCTTGAAAAGGACACACTCGCATTAATTACTCAGCTCAATATTTGCTACTTAACAGCAGGAGCTAGATCCAGATCAGTGTTCCCTGAAAGGCAGGCTGTCTACTGCAGTTTTAATTGCCAATACTGGGATCTGTGTTGGATCTATATTTTGATGATGATATCCAAACATCACAGCCTTTCTTCATTTTATTGCTTCAACTGTATCAAGAAAGCAAAAACCCACATGATGACCAACTTTAGACAGCTCACCACTCTCAAACAGTAAGATGAGGGATGTTAGTGCACAAATGTTTCAAATGACAGACATATAACATACTACAAGCAAGACAGCACATGGTTGACTGTAGATCTTTGACTTTTAGTTAACAAGCACACTAAGAATAAGGGACACATTCTGCAGGAACAAGCAAGTGTCTAGAAGGGCTTGTGAGGGACAAGCATTGCAGATATATGCGAGTGCCTAAGAAAGCTCGCACAGGACGAATACTGCAGGTATAGGACTGTTTAGGACAGCCCAGAAGGCACAAGCATTATAGGTAAATGTAAGTGCCCAAGATGCCTCATAATGGACAGCACTGCAAGACAATGCAATTGCCCAGGAAGGCTCACAAGTCCCCCACATGACCCAAAGCACTTATTTTGTTCAGAGGGAAGGGAAGCTCCAATCGAGACACCTACAACGAGAGGAAATGGAAAAGAAATCCTACTGCACATCAAAACTGCATTTTTATTTGGTAGAGAATCAACACATTAATAAATCTTTAAAAGTGTCTTGGAGGAAAGCAATACAAGAATCTGCAGTCAATAATTCATGAAAGGGTGAATGCATTTCTGGTACGAGTAATAGTGAAAATGTCATTGTTTAAAACTGCCAAGTCTCTCTTGTGAGAAACACTGGGAGAAACAAATTCATAACCTAAGTAAATCTTTGTAATGTTGTAGTGTTATAACCAATTCCATCGAATAAAATATATATTGTGAAGCCTGATTTAATTTTGTCGTATTCTGCACCAGCTGAATGGCAGACCAAATCATGCAACATTTGCTACTACAATAAATTCACTCAAATTTGGAATGTGAAAATATAACTGATCAGTGACTCATCCCGGTTCATTTGTTTGATTTGTTCTGGTAGTGGTTTACCACCAGTCTGATTTCCATCCTATTGCTTCTCTACACAAAACATACTTTAGCAATTAGCATGGGATTATTGGCCATTTCTTCAATAATAGAACAGTATTTTTCAAAAAAGGATCCTGGATTCACACTGCCCTGTCTTAAAGAGCTATAACATCAGCAACATTAATGCAGTTCACAGTCTGGTGCATTTTAACAGCAGGCTGATAACCAATTTTAAAATAAATTTTAATGATCTTTCTAATCATATTGGGAAAACCCTGAGGCCTCAAGTAAGTTTATTCTCCTCCCACATATGAAGTGTAAGAGACCAGGAATGGCCCATTAGAAGCATTTCACCAAGTCCAGGGTCATTTCATCAGTCTTTTTAAAAAAAATGATTTTAGTAAAGGACAGAGATCCCTTTAATACAAGTTTATCTTGTTTCTTGTTTCTTGTTACAGGCAACTGAATATGGGAAACTGGCTCTGGAGGACAGCCAGTTGTTTCCACATAGCGAGAAAGAAATTGCCACCATTGTGCGTCTTGTCGAGATGGCTGAAAAGGCACTTTCGTATCCCGGGGGGAAGGGACCATCACCCTCTGCATGGGCTAATTCGTGCTAAAAGTTGCTGTGCCATAGTTGCCAGGTTGTTCACACATTGTACCAAAATGGAGCACTGGTTACATTTTTATATATTCACATGGAGGTGATGTGGGGCACTGCAATTTTTTGGCAATTAAGAAAACATTTTCCCACAAAGAAAGTTGTCTGAGAGGTTTCTTTAGCAAAGAGATTACAGCAAGTCAGGGACGGGAGCTGCACCTGTGACAGCTAAAAGCAATATCACGTTGCAAATAGTGCCAGTCAATGCAACAAGACTCATATTTATATAGCACCTTATGTCTCACAGAAACATCTCAAAGTACTTCACGTACAATTAATTATTTTTTTTAAGGGCAGTGATTGTTATGCAATTGCAGCAATCATCTTATGTAAAGCAAGATCCCACAAATAGCAATTAGATGAGTGACCAATTAATCTGTTTTTGGAGATGTTGGTTGAGGGGGGAAATGTTGTCTTAGACACCAAAAGAACTCCCTGCTCTTTGAAATAGTCCCATGGTACTGTGAATGTCCATCAGAATCAGCAAACAGGGTCCAAGTTTAACATCTCATCCAAAGGACAGCATCTTCAACAATGCAGTACTCGCCCAGTACTGCACTGGGGTAGCAGCCCAGGCAATACACAGGAGTATGTAGAAAGACAGTCAAAGCAACACTGAAATTCAGCTAAGCTGACAAGTATATTTTATCAAAGTAGGAGCTACAATTAAGGAAAATCATGTCCAGGAACAGAACAGTTTACAACACATCTACTCAAGAAGTGTAAATTTAAAGCTCTCTGTTTATTTCCATTCTCTAAATAATACTGGATACCTGCTGTAACTGAGCAGGCAATTTCAAAACAGCAGTTATACATTACATAATAGTAAAAACGGAGATGAGTATATCCATCATATAAGGAACTGTATGCTTCAATCTGTATCTTGCATTTGGCAATACAATGTCCTAGAGCAGTAACATAATACTGCCACAAGTCATCTTTTTTTCCCAGCCAAGCTATTTGACTATGAAAGTGTCACAGCTGACAGCCAATCCTGTCCTCACCAAATGTCCACATATTCAGTAGCAGTAGGTGGCACAAGCAACAAGGAGTAAGAACCCTCACCCATTTTCTTTTACATATCCCAGGGCACTGACCCCAATCGTAATGACCCAACTGAGAGCAGCTCAGCACAGACCAGGGATCAAACCAGAGATCTTCTAGTCTGTCTGTCACTAGATTAACTTGCCTAGCCATCTGGGGAAGCATAGAACATAGGACAAAGCAGTCCACTTGGATGGCACCCCATCCACCACCCTAAACATTCACTCCCTTCACCACCGGCGCACTGTGGCTACAGTGTGTACCATTCACAGGATGCAATGCAGCAACTCGCCAGGGCTTCTTCGACAGCACCTCCCATACCCACGGCCTCTACCAACTAGAAGGACAAGGGCAGCAGGCACATGGGAACACCACCTGCACGTTCCCCTCCAAGTCTCACACCATTCGACTTAGAAATATATCGCCGTTCCTTCATCATTGCTGGGTCAAAATCCTGGAACTCCCAACCTAACACCACTTCACCACACGGACTGCAACAGGTCAAGAAGGCGGCTCACTACCACCTTCTCAAGGGCAATTAGGGATGGGCAATAAATGCTGGCCTTGCCAGCGATGTCCACATCCCATGAACGAATAATAAAAAAAGAAACCCCTAGATCAGCACAGTAGATCAGCTGTACCCACGATCTCATCCAGTGGCTACCATGTCCCATCTCTCTTTCCCCCACGCACCCCCCCACCCAAACCCCTTTTTTAACCTGTGGTTCTCATCAGACTTGGCGTCTGTGTTTCTGTAGGTTTCAATTCACAAGACACCGTAAGCACAAGCAAGCAGTAGCCCTAATTGATAAAATACTTTGAAGTGCAGTGACTGTTTTACATAGGTAGCAATGAGCCACAAGAGTAATCCTCAATAAAGATTTGAGAGTACCCTTGCAATAGATTGTGCCTCACGTCCACTAAAATTCTATGAGGAGGGGAAAAAGTTAGTGGACGTGGGTTATCCAGTAAATGACAGATGAAATTTAATGTGGAAAAACAAAGTAATGCACACTGGTACAGAACATATATGAAAAAACATGCAGTGGATAAGCCTATTTTGGTTTGAAAGAAAACAACTGTGAACTTAACAGTAATCAAATGCACACACTTACCCACAGAGCTATCCAGGTAAAGTGTGTTATCTACTGCCAACATTGGATACAAACATTAGTAAGAAGGACATTGACCTGAAGTGTCTCCTTACTGCATTGTGAATGAGTGAAAGCATTATTAGTCTGAACTGGGCTGCAAGAGTGACAGAGTGTCTGGCAAATTATACTTCCTCCCCTTGTTCATCCATATCCCCCATAGTTCAGTTCTGGGTTTTGCAGGACCGGAGTAAATCCAAAACCCATTTCTCAATGAAGTTCACACAGGACCATGTAACACTGAAATCTTACAAGAAATTCTGGTGGAGAAAAACATTTTCCAAGAGGCTGTTTCATTGACTGTAGAACACATATGAAGTATCTGTATTAGGAATAAGTGAAGGGTTACCCCACTTTAAAAATGTAAGAAAGCACAACTCAGTTTAATAGGTGGTTTTAATTTCTATGAATCATTTTATTACATTCTAAAAAATTGAAACAGAAGTATATGTACAGTATTCACCATGATCAATGTGACTAATACCACATCCCTGCCTTTCCAACTAGTTATTCAAGTACCAATAATTGGCCAGCTTCACCGGCACTTGGTCAGTTTGCACCACTTGGTAGGAGTTTCACATTCAGACTGCTAAATCTATAAACATTCGATAAAACTCCAAAATGATAATTGCAAATAGCCCACGGCTGATATTTTTTTTAAAAGATTGTTATTAAACCTATTCTACAGGAATTTAGGGCCAGAGTGTTTACTGTTGTTTAAAAGATGTAATATTTCACAGTTCATATAACTGATGTTAAAAGTCTCGTATGTGGATCTTTCTCTTCATATATTCACTAGTGTGGCTTTGCACTGCTATTATTCAGTGCCAGAGGCTGAAAAACAAATGGTGCAACGCTAGGCTGAGAATATAAACATGCAGCACCACGAGAAGCTGGAAAAAAGGGCAGCAATAGGTTTTAAGGCCCACTTAGCTTCTTAATATTGTGCTGAAATTCTGTATACTCCACAAACCACACAAATATCTCATTTTGTAATGCAGCAGGAACATCTAAATAGAGGGATTCTCAATTATCATTTTATCCTGCATTGTTTGAAAGTTCTCTCCCCTTGAACCAAATCTTTAAAAATGATTTGAGTATATTTAAAACTAGATAGGATTCTAGGAACATGTGATTGTAGATGTTTTCATACATAGAATTTCTCTGTCCTCTATGCAGTTCAAGTCACAACCACTTCTCTGTCTATAGAAACTACTAATGTATTAAAACTCCAGTCAGTTTATTGTTAAAAATCCACATACTTATGGGAAGCAAGTTAGAATACTGATGTCTAGGAATTCAGCTTACTCCCATTCTAATGGTCATGAAACCCCTACCAAGCATTCTCAAACTCATTAGTCCTTCAAGTTTTCAAACACTGTGAGTCAATTCATTTACCATTTAACCACACTCTTGAAATCTGTACAATCATGAAAGACACGCATGCTCTCTCTCTCTGATACACACACGCACACACACACACACACACACACGTACAGGGAATGCATAACTTTTAATACAATTAGTAACTGCTACTGTACTAGAAGGTTGCCCAAAAGGACCAAAATGACAAAGAGTTTGTGTCCTGATGACAAAAGCAAAAGGCGAATATACATTATTGGACACAGGATGTCACTCATATGATCAGGAGGCAAAACCTGAAGTACTATTGTCAGAAAATGAGTTACTATTTGCTTTATTATACCTTTGGGCTACAGTCACTCAGCTGTCAAACAAACAGCAGTACAATCAGGCTATGCAGGCAGCATGTCAAGAGGCACCAGCTCTACAAGTGCAACAACGGAATATTTGTTGCTTCAGCCTCCCTCCATACCCGAATGACTACTGCCCAGTGGAAAGGCATTTAATAACCAATAGTAAAAATGTTTTTTTTTTAAATTTCTAATAAAGTTTATAAAATATCATTTGTGTGACAAAAACACATGGAAAGTTTACAGTAGTTTATAAACTTGCAAATTCTAGCTGCCAGTTGGACAAGATCACAAAAATGGGAGATAAATTCAGGTCTATAAAAAATCTTCAGCTAATGTATAAGGTACTTTTGGTGCTGATCACTATCTGTCTCCATTCTAATCCAGAACTGCAGCCCAAGGGTCTAATGGGTTATTTTAAACAAAAAGCATATTCCAATTTTATTCTGAATTGTTTGAAGTGTCATGGTCAACATTTTTACAATTCCCAATAGTTTGATGCTGAAGCAACTGGATACTTCACTATGGTCAGTTCTTAATCACAGCCCATGTTGCAATATGTGCATATTGTGTATACACTGAACACAAGCTGCTGGCTGAAAATGAGTTACCCTTTAGTTTAGTATACCTTACCTAAAAGGAAACGACCATTAGGTTACTTTCCATATCACATGAACATTGACCGGAATGGGAAATGGTGCACTTAAATTAGAGTTGCTTTACCCCAATGAAAGATCATTTAAAATAACGGTGTAGTGCATATATTCCAAACCATCTCAATGAAGATAGTTACACAAATTTTCAGGCTTTGATAATTCAAACCATTTCAGCTATGTCCCTAGTGTATGTTCTCAAGGATACTTGGTTGTACAACTGCCTTGTATCCCAACTCATTCATGGCCTTTGACTATTGTGTCAATCACAACATTTGAACAAGGCACCCAGTCTTGCATGCACAGTCACACACACACAAAAAAAATCAACCTTGCTTCAAACACAATGTTCTACAGAGAAACGCAGTTAGTGAAACCGTCAGTAAATTCAAACTTCACAGCTGTACAAGTTCAGTGCATTGGAACACTCACAGCTTATACTTAAAATGTACATTTTCAGACCTTTCCCTCCCATTCTCTCCCCCCCACCCCAACCCCAATGTTTAAAGAACACTGAGCGTTTATGAAATAAGCAGTAAAAGCATAAACTCAACAGTTTTTGGATGTTGAAATATTTTTTTCTCTTAAATACAAGTTAAATTTAATTCCTAACTACATATGTATAATATTCTACTCATGCCTGGAGAATGGGACAGGGCTGCTTCTCCTGCTCTCCCACACTTAGTCAGCAACACAATGGAATGTCAGGATTGGTGAGGCTGCCTCAGTTTTACACTCTGCACAACGAACTGTTCTCGAGTCTGCCATGGGTATAGAGACCGTGTTTAGACTGTGGTAAAGATCCACAATCGGGTTTGAAACCTTAACTACTGGGGGCTTCCACTTTAAGATTCCCAGTGCAGTGGGGAGTCACATCATTGATTTGACTCAGTGTTTACAAACCAACAGTAACCATTATGTTGTTATGCTAAAGTTGGGTCTATTATCACATCCTACAGTTTCAAGTACCATGGAAAGGAGAATATCCACTGGGTAAGAATTCCTTATTGATCAGAGTGAGACAAATGCCAAAACTCTGCAGTGATATTTTTATTCAAGTGCTCACATCTCTAAGCAAAGTTGGAATGAAGAGAAAATGTGGATAAAAGGGTAAAATCTCCTCCTTCGCCCCTATACAAAAAATGTACACATATCATACTAGAATTATCGGGGGGGGGGGGGGGTCACAATTCTTTTTACATATCAGCATGTCTTCCCTGGTTTGCCTCGATTAAATTATTTCATTGGAATAGTCCTAATGTGATTGATGAATCCTGCCAGCACGTTAGCCAACATTCAGTCAGAGTTTTGCATGGCAACACATTTTGTACATGGTATTATATAGTACTCATCTATCAAACGGCTGGTAGAATTATCTGCCGTACTGATCTCTGAATTTACATTCAGAAATCCCAATTGCAGCAGAGGTGGTCTGGAGCCGAAGGCGTTCATGTCTGTGAAGAAGCTTTTCATCATGTGCAAGGCTCAAGAATCATTGGGTTTGTTTAAAAAAGTGTTATTTTCTTCTCCCTTACCATTTCTAAAGTTTGTCACAAAAGCAAAAATCCTTTAAAATTTTAGATGCATGCCGTAAATATCAGGTCAACAACTAGCTATAAGAGATCATAAATTATCCGACAAATTATCCAGTTAGCTTCACTTGTGGATGTTTAACATATCTTACTGTAACCAGGACACATCCACTGCATAAACATCAGCCAGCTTGTCATAGTTTTGTAAACTGTTAAACAAATATATAAAAATTAGCAAATTCTTAAATTTACTGAAAAAGATGAGGGGGCAGAGCACCAGCAAACATTCACCACTTCTCCCTCACCATTTTAAAATACTTTCAAGCTCTGAATCATTGCAGCTCTTCTTCCTCTCTTTCTCCACCCCTCACACATTATCATGGAGGTAAATACACTCAACGCAATTATAGGGCATCTTTATTCAAACACAATGGTTCTTCATGCTGTTGCATGTTCTCAAATTAAATTGCAAACTATATTGCACTGTCAGAATAAGCAGATTTTCCAACAGTTCTGAATCTCTGAAATTGAGCCTGCACACCAATGTTGTACCTGTGTTATCAGTCATCTCTCAATCTTCTACACCAGTAGCCTCCCCACCCATTTAGTCAACTTACCCAAATGCTGGACATTTACAAAGAAAGGAAGCAAGCAAAAACTACTAATACTAATAGCTAATACTGTCTGGTTGAGGACAGTCCATACCATTTGAGCATAGTTCCTCATGGGTCAGCCACTGGCAGTGTCCGTGAAGATGTTCACAGACTTGACAACCCATCCTTCCTCCCTCAAAATGGCTAGGGAGTCATTTACACTTTATTCTAGATCACGACATGCCCCTGCCACTAAACAAAGTTCTTACAACACTAGATTTACAAGGTAACAAAGGGCTCCTTTAAAAAGAATGTGTCACGGCTAATCCTTTTCTTTTGGTATTTGGGAGGAGGGAAGAGAAAGATTATAAAAGTGTACTGTTTTGCTGTTAATTTTGCATATGTATACATGCAAATAAAATTGATTGCTATTAGAATTTTCCATCTACCACAGAAAATATGCAACTTCCTCTGCACAGATGGCTTTAAATTTGAGGTTTTGCCCTCCTCTTTACTCCCCTGAATACCAGGCCTTATGCTAGGTGACACTTCCACAGTCAAAGTGACCCTCTGGCACTTCATTCACATGGCATTCTTCATGTGCACTCCCGAATAGCAAACATTGGTGGGCAGTTTGATTAAGAGTCAAGCCTGGTCTTGTCTTTGCTACTATTCACAAACATTTCCACTGGGGTCATGTGAGGTTAGTTCCTGTGCCTCTCCTCCAGCCCAGGCACGCTAAGGCCAAAAGCAGCATCCTCATTCAGATACGTTAACTCGGCACCAAGGAGCGTGTTGGGTTGCGTGGCTCAGTGCCCTACCATGTGGTGCATTTGCACATTCAGCCATCAGGGAATTGTATGCAAAAAAAAAAAATCAAGCATCTGCTTCGAGAAATTTAGTCAACAAGTTTAAGTGATGCATCATGAACCGTATCTGTGCTTTATCCCTGCATTTAGTGCTGCGTGAAAATATTTCCAGGGATTTTCAAGTCATTGACTTTAAATGCAGCAGGCAGCTGGATCAGAGTCAAAGTAGTCAATCAGAATATTGAGTGAAAACTTTTCCACAGTGCAAATAAAGTGGAAACAGTCCACTGTGACAATTTTTTTTAAAAAACGCCTTGAATTTTGTATCTTAATTTTCCAAAGTAACCCTGTTGTCTTTTCCAAATTGCAGGAAGGTTTATGGAAAATGACTCAATGTTCACAAGCCATCTTAAAAGTTAGAGGCTGGTGTGCTCACGGATGTTAAAAGGGTGGAAGAGGATGCTGCAAACCTTTTAACCCAAGCCCTCAGACAGAGCCAATTTTAATTACTTTTGTTCCAAGCCCCTTGAATTGTAGTTAACACAACACCCCACGTTAGATAGCTGGAGCCCTTCCAGAAGGAATTCATTACATTTAACCCGGTTGTTGTGCAAGCACAGATCAGGATAGTCTCCGAGTGTAGAATTCACTGCAAGCAGAGTGTGTACAGTGCTCTTTTACTGCTTTAAATACTCACACATCGACAGGCTGTGTTAAGAGTTGCCCTGGTCAATACCTGCGACTGCCAGATTGCCTTTACATTAATGAGTACCACATTATTTGGAGAACACTGTTCGGTCTTATTGAGCTGTACAGACAGCTTTTTGTTAAGTATACAATCCTAGATACTTCTTACACACAGAAATTCATCCATTAAATTTAGGGCCCTAGAATTCTGTAGCACCTCAAGCCAATTTCTGCAGGAAACCCAACCAAACTCTGTGACATGTGAATGTAGATTTTGTGGCCAAATCTATCCAGAGTTTCAGGTTATCTTAATCTAATATATTTTTTAAATACTACAAAAACTGGCAGTGTTTTTTTTAAAATGGGCATTTTTAATGGTTTAAGCAGTTTACTGTGCACAGCTTCTGATTCCCATGCGTTGCTCATTTTTCAGTAATAGCTGCCACTTAACGCCTAGCTGTTTTGCCTGGCTTTTCATCTAGCGAAATGAGACAGTTAGACATTACTTGATAGCTAACTAAGCTAGTGGCTTTTTATTTAAAGTGCCAGTATTTACAACAGTTAGATGAGGAAAGCCTATGCATAAAAAAAGGTGAAACCAAATTTCCCTTTTTAAAATTAACTTTAAATTACATCATATCTCCTAGTCTATTTAAAGTGTCTGTGAGCCTTGTGCTTGTTGACAGATACAGTAACTGATGACAATGTGTGCTCAAACTCACCAAATTATAAAAAGCAGGAAATATATTGAAATTTTAAAAAGGAAAACGTAATAGTAACACTGTATACACCATACTGGCAGATACAATTTGTAAATACAGACACTTTACTTTTTATAATATAGGCTCGGCAGACCCTGATAGACTGGAGCTGGCTTCTGCAAAGTCAGAAAGAGCTCAGATCAATCCCCGTACATTTCACACTTTGCAGATATCACCTAGCGAGCAAATAATCAATACTTGGTATAAAAACATGAATACTTGCTGTTCTGAATCATGTCAAATGACACCAATTTTTCTAATTCTTATTGATTTACAGTTAATCCCTATGCATTTCATACCTTGCACACTTCGCTTGATAAACTGGATCCAAAACTTCTGCAAAGCATTAAGGAGCAGAGTTCAATCCCCATGCATTTTACACCTTTCACCCATTACTGCACGATGCTAGGCTTGGAGAGTTAGCATATTAGCTAGAAAAGCTTCAATGGGACAAGTGGCCTTTGTTCACCTTTGCCTTATTTAATGTAACGTAAGTGTTGGCAAGTAAAAATAAAACATTTATTTAACTGGAGGCAATGCACAGTGGTTAGAATTCAATGCATTTACACCACACATCTACTTGGTCACTCACGAGTTAAAAGGACTTCTGTATCTATGGGCTAGACTACACATCCTATTTATTTCCCCAATGTACATTTTCTACGTTGTGCCTGGGATTGTTTCCAGGCAATCACAAGTCTGTGAAAAACACAACATTTTATCAATTGACTTGACAAAGTGAAGATGTCATCAATGATAAAGCCAAATCTCAAACGCAAAAGAACGTCTATCTCACCTTCAAACACATAGAAACTACTTGCGAGCAACCAGTTTTCCACTGTTCATGATCACACCCCCTCAACATGCACCCCTTTATCCATCAACCAACCTGGTAGGCAACTTCAAAGTCCAAAAACAGCTAGAAATATTAAATGATTAATCATCTAAGTTCTTTTATATATTACTGATTAGATTTCCTCTCAAATTACTTCCTGCAGAAATGTGTTTATTTTCTAATCAGTATTCTAATCTCACTGTTCAAGGATTTTTGTTTTGGGGGGGGGGGGGGGGTGAGGAAGGAAAGAGAGATAAGAATTGAAATCATGGCTCATGTCATTTTTGGTATATGCTGAAATTTTACTTTAAATTGATATTCTCTGTTCCTCTCCTCCTTATGCTTTTGATCTGAGATGCGCTGAAAGATCTCAGCTTGTTAGTTATTACATGTTCTGGAATAATAATTGGCTCATTTGTTTATAAGCCAGTTCAAACTGTTCCCACCAAACTTCCTGAAAAATACTGAAGTTCTGTGCAGTTGATACAGACTTTAGCAAATGGCACTGCTGTCGTAGCAGATAGTAAGTAAAGAATATATGGAACAGCTATTCTAGGGAATAGGAAAATAACATAGAAGTGCAGTTCATTGCAGAGGGGCAAGACGTTGATTCCAAATGCAGGGAGTTCCTGATCTCAACCATGCCATCACAGGAGGTGATAAGCAACGGCCATGCATTCCCAACAAGAACTGATGAAGTATCTCCTCCAAAATATTAACCAGTCTTTCTCTCCCAGATATTGACTGACTACCTTTTTATTGTCAAGGCAATGCCTTTTAACTAAACAACTGAAATCATACTATTGTGGTTTTGAAGTAAATTTATAAACTGCACCTAACCTTCCCCCACCCAAAGACATTGAGACTACATAACCCATTGCTCAGGCTATGGAGCGAGTTAATGGCTATAATGTCATTCAGGGTTATTTAACAAACCCAGACTTGACATAATTTATTCTCCACATCAACCATTAAGTGTCCTTTCCATCAATTCTTTTACCCTTTTATCCACAGTTCAGCTGGGAAAGCAGCCCTGTCTGTTATACCTGTTAGTAGAGGCTCCTCAACCTCACTCACTCAATAGCTTCATTTCAGTGTTTATGAGATTGTTCATGTTGTAGCCTGGCTCAGGCAGTGCAGTGTGCATGGACCTGGAAGCAGTAGTGTCAGAATCCCTGACCTCCACTATTTCAGGATCAC